>NC_081345.1:58653916-58663189 GCF_029784015.1 Lycium ferocissimum | reverse complement strand
AAAGTTTGAAAGAGCACCGACCATTCGAAGTAGCTTTTCCGAGCGCTAACACCGCCCGCGAAAATACAAACCGTTACAGATGGTGACTCTACTGGGAACTTAAAGGTTCTAACTATAAGGATTTCAATATAATGTGGGTTATATTTACTTTAACTGTTTATATGTTTATTTTTCCCGCAAATTATTAACTGTCATTGCATGCGTATCATAACTTTGCCACTCCTGGCATTTATTTTATACTTTGTTCCAAAGGTGACTTCGCGGAGCACGCGGCCGTACCTAACGCTCATTAAGAGAGACCACTCTGTGTTCGAACGGTCCACAACCCGAAGAGCATCGCATCGTATTTGTGTGCAATGTGGAAGCATGTTTGGTGCCTATGTGATGAACCATTGACCCTGTGGGGATTGGGGAATCCTACCTGTGTTCGGTTTTGTAGATGGAAAGCCGCATCCATTTTGACATAGTTGTCGAGGCTCCGGATTTACTGAGAGCTTTGTGGGCGTAGTTAGATGATACTCACAAAAAGACAATTAGCTGCACTCTAGGTCACCCACTTGCTATCATGACAACGAAGGGTCATCTGAAACTAATAGAAGTGTTACCCGGACATTGGGATGATAAGGAAATGTTGTTCTGCTTCGGTGAAATTGAGATGACTCCGACCTTAGAAGAGATTAGGGATGCCATAGACAGCAATGGAACTTGTTTAAGGAGACGACACAAACCAGATCACCACCTGTTATTTCGACAGAGGCCCACAGTCATCCAAATCATGAAATTTCTTACACTGACTGAGGCACCCTGGGCGCGAGGACCCACTGTCGCCTTTAGAGACCTGTATCGGAGATTGGGAAATGTCACCGGGTATACCTCGTATCGGAGGAGTTTAAGAGTAGAGAATAGTGGGAAGCTGTTAGACCTTTGGCGTTCGCCATAGCCTTGTTAGGCACTATGGTGTTTTCACAGGACGAATCGTTGGCCATAGACACCCGAGTGATCTACCTAGCCCGCGCTATGTTCTATGGTATAACCAAGGATCAGCAAATAAGGTATTTTGACCTGTCACCCATTATCCTGGCAGATATTTTTCGGGCTTTAGACAAATTCCAAAATCGCTTCCGACATTTCCAAGGATGTAGCATATTGCTACAATGGTGGATTATCAAACACATCAACATGGCTAAAGAAGTCCAGTATCTGAGCAATCATAACAGGATAGACCGTCTTACAAATTATTGCCCGAACCTCTGTTACATGTCCAAAGGGGGGTGGGCCGGCTTCTTTGAGGAATTGACTGAAGATAGGATCCAGTGGATGTTCCCCGACTTCATATCGAAAATTGTGGCAGTTCGGGGTAAGAATTGTCCTCTTTTCCATTAGCAGGGGTTCGAGGAATCTGCCCTTATTACCCATCTTGGGTTTTAAAGCAATTTGGTAGGAGGCAAGTGATACCTCATGTCAGAAATACTGAGCAGTTCGTCATTGAGCACACAGAGCAGAAGATCAAAAATGCCGGGGTGATCCTCAGATAATGGAATGGTCATATGAGTTAGGGCCCAGATACTTTAGATCCAGACAGGTTCGAGGTAGGGTGTGACCCAAGGTATCATGAATGGCTGCAGGGACATTTTTCCCATGCATGCATCCCAAGGCCCGTACCTTCTTAGTCTGAAGGAATTTCTGGAAAGTGCGGATGAGCATTTAACCAAGATCTTAGAGGAAACAAATCTGGTGATAATCAGGATGGAGATGTACCAAGCGCGGCTTCAAATTCAGACCACTCTTCGGAGGGTGAAGAAGGCCAAGACAATCTAGGCCTCGACGTCAGTCATTAGAGGAGAACCCTGCTGGTTTATTTCTTTATATCAAGCCCCATGTCAGCTTTATCATCTTTGTAATCCCTTCAGGGAAGATATTTTTATTACTATTTATTAACTAATGATGATTTTTCGGGGCAATGGTTCACCTTCACAAATGGCACCTGCATGCTTCAATCATTTAAGAGAGCCTTAACTCAAAAGGGCTTTAGGAATGCGAATGGTATAAATATTGTCATGACCCATCCAAAGGGCCATGACGGGCACCCGGAGCTAACATACCGAGCACCTCTAAGCATACATCTCGTAATCATTTCTGGGTGGACCATAAAGATAGCTCATGGATATCATAATCTGTAAGGAAATACATCACAACATAACGGCACATCTATATATACTCCTTAACAACTATGCCCATCATCACCAGCCGGCAAGACTACTAAAATATTATACAATAATATGAACCGGTAGGGTTATGAAATGTCTAACTCTACACACATGTCTACGAGCCTCTACATATAATACAAGATACCATAAGGACCAATACCAATAGACTGCAGCTTCAAAGCAAATAGAGAGCTCCTGAGATTCCGCTCCTAAGGGTCAGATCCGTCTACCTGTCTACCTGCGGGCATGAACGCAATGTCCACAAGAAAGAATGTCAGTACAGATAATGTACCGAGTATGCAAGGCATGAATAACTGCATAACAAGATATATGAAATATAACATGAGTTAAAGAGATAACCTGCACATTTGATTGCCTCTTGAGGCAAATATCATGCTTGCTTATCTTTCTTTTAAAAAAAAACATTTTTCATACATCTATAACATAATAGTGCTGCGGAACGTGCAACGATCTATATATCATATCATCATTACATATGTTGCCGCGGAACGAATGGCCCGATCCATTTAACCATATATCCCTCGTCCGGGCATCCCGCGTCCGAGACGATATCATAGTACACCAGTTGATTAGGTAGTTATGCGTATATAGCGTCTCACCTTTCCCCATATCCCATATATACATACGTAATATAAGTAGCATGCATGGGAGCCCAAATAAAAGCTACTAATTTATCGGAGTGACGTAAGGTCGGTAACCTCCGATTTATACTATGGAACAATCATTATCGCTATATCTCACCTTGAAGGAATAAGTAACATAAGATGAGATCAACAACAATGATTAAAATCAAGGAGATCATGAAATAAACTCAATAATTTCATAATAGCATAAGCTTTGGAATCTCCAAAATGGAATCATCATCATCGTCACCATACATACTTATCTTTAACATCATACGAAACTCTAAGAATCATGAACTTCTGGCTTTTGAGAATAAGAATGTTATGGAAAACACGTATAGGTTTGTAAGAAAGAATCATGCCTTTAGAAAGAAACGAACGACCTTAACATACCTTTTCGGTCGCCTTAACTTTAACTACTTAACGCTTGTCCTCCCAAGCTCGTAAATCTACATTCAAGAGAATTCATACTATTTTTAGGCTTATCGTCATATGCTTGTCTTAAGCCTTCAAATTAAATCCTCTTAGAATCTGCCGGAATTCGGGCAGCATCTCCCCTGTTTATATCCCTAGCCCGAAATCACAATACCAACAAAACAACAACAATAGCAACACCAACATCAACAATATCATCATCAATATCAATATGCTCAATAAAACATCCCACACGATGTTTCCCCAATTTCTCAACCAATCACTAGACTTTACGAAGCTTTAACAACTAAATTTCCATGGTACAATTCATAATACCCATAGTAAAGAATATCCTTACCGCTATCAAGGTTGGTAGGGCTTGAAATCTTATTTATCTTCGGCAGCCTCCTTTGATTCGTCGAGATTCGTTGTTTAGAACAAGAACTACAAGACCTTATACGCTTCCCGAGCCTAAATCCCAGGGTTTCACTTGATTTGGGCTAAAATTCTATGGAGGAAGTTGGGAGAATGTTCTAGGGAGTTAGGGAAGGTTTTAGGGGTGTTTGGATGAAAAAATAAAGGGTAAAAGCCATTTTATAATGTTCTAGGGTCGGTTGGCATCGACCTAGAATTTTCGGGTACTGTAGCGCGCGTGTTGCTCACTGTAGTTGAGCGTGTCGCGCACTGTAGCTGCGGTTTCTCCTCTGCCAGCCTGACTTGTAACGTCCATAATTCTCTACTCCGACATCGTATCGATGAGCGGTTTATTGCGTTGGAAACTAGACTCCATGAACTTCAATTTAGGATTTTGCTTTACTTCAAAACTCCTCATACACTAAAAGATATTCTTTCCCCAAGTTGGCTCATTCTTGTCGTTCAAAGTAACGCTCATCTTCTTCCAAAGTCATACAAACTCAGCCTCTTCCACTCATTTCCTTATAGGACCTTTTGGAATTCATCGTATGCATCTTTTACTCATAAAATGTACTTAATAATGCTTCATCCCTTATACTCCAAAGTTTTTTTACTTAGCCATAGTTCAACATACTTACACTCAAATTTGATAAGTGCTTCTCCGCAAATACAGGGTGTAACAAATATCTACAAAATTACATGAATGCTTGCTATGTGCTTCAGATGCCTATTTGCTATGTGTGTTATCATATACTAAAGCTTGAATACATTTGATCCGATGATCTAAAACTACATACCAAAAGAAAAATCAAAAGCTTAAAACTTACCCAAATTTATCTCTATTAAAAGGTTGACTTACAATGGCAAAGCAAGGAGAACAAGAAAGCAGACCCTGGGAGAGACACCGGAGATGTTGAGGGACAAGGTGCTACAAATGGAGAAGCACCTCTAAGAAATAGGGAGGAAAATTAAGGAAGTAGACAGATTGCTAGAGATGGTTGGGAACCTGCCAGGGGGCATACCCTAAGGGCAATACTATGGGAATGTCCCAGAAGGAGTGAGGGACTTGGTACTGAATTATATAGCTTTAGAGAGAAGGCCTATGACGCCTAGAGAGGGGACTCCGGAAGGAGTGAATGAAATCCAGGGAGCTAGATCAGACCCATGGGTGACAGAATCAGACCCACCAGAGGAGTTGGAGCCTTAACAAAAAGCCTCTGAACCCCTCGAAGAAGAAGAACCAGAAGAGGGGGAGGAAGAGCCTTAGGATATGAAGTAGGAGGAATTGGAGCCTAGTGGCACAGAGGTTGGGGGAGAGGAAGAACCATTTGAGATATTTCTTGAATTTACAGAGAAAGAGAATGACGCCAATGAGGAATCTGATTATTATGCCCTAACCAACGATGGATCTGACTTCTATACATCCTCACACATCTTTGGTACCTGCAACCTCCACTATGGCATCACAGAATTTTGGAAGGGAAGGCCCTTCTGAACCTGCTTGGAGGGGAATAGCTTTCAAAGCCTATTCCTCCCCATTCAGAGTAGCTGCGTGGCCCGTTACCTATAAGGAGGTATACAAAAGGATTGTTGCCATAGGAGTGTCTTGCACTACTAGGGCTAGGTTGTCGCCGCCCGAGTTGGTGTAGGCATATAAAAGGTGTCCGTTTCATCGCAACTAGGCTGGTCATACCCTGAATGAGTGTCTAGGGTTGAGGAGAAGAATTTATAGCCTAATTGATGATAGGATCATTGGGACTTTGTGGGGACCGTACACCCTACTAGTCCATGACAGTATTGTCCCAAGAAAAAGAGTCACTCCTAGTACTCAGATCTGGTGGTATGATTTCATGATCTTAGAGGAATCGTACGCCCGCATATTCTCAACTCTGGCTAATCTGAGAAAGATTAGACCTGTGGAACCTGCTCACGAGCCCGCACCATTAGGGCCCAACAGGAACAAGTTTTGCCTGTATCATACAGGAGCTATGGGGCACGACATAGAAGAATGCCACACATTCAAGCTTGAACTTGAGCACAAGATCAGTACAGGAGAGATCTTGGTCATCTTACCACCACAGTACTGAGATAAAAAGCGAAGTGAGAGAGCGAGTTCGTAAGGACAGCGACTCGCGAAACTATGTTTTTGGGTAGATATTAGGTGTCCCCATTTTTTGCACACAAAAAGTTGCCCCCTCCCCCTATAAATATTGTAAGGAACCGCGCCGACCTGACATCCCTATGGTGGGATACGTGGGAAGGCCTAACATTGCTTGGTCTGGGGATGTCTTTAGCTAGGTTTAGATAAAAGGATATTTAGTAAAGATATATATCCTTCTTTTGTAATATGAACTACGATAGGGTATGATATCTCCTGGTGGAATACGTAGGCAGTCTACATAAAACTCGGGCCCTACATAATATAATTTACAACCCCCCCCCCCCTTCAATTTTTGATTTCTGTAATAGGGAAGTTTTCTTAAAGTAAGTAAACCAGAAAAGCCCATTGAACCAAGCTCCACCCAAACATTAAGGGCCCATAAACATCCGAACCTTTAGAACAAAGGATCAAAAGTGTTCAAGCTTAATATATGTCTTTGTGTGCTATGTGTGCTTTAAATATCAATGTGGGACATCTTGCCTTTATATTTTTTACAAGTAACTAACTTTGTCTACCGTTGAGTTATTCTTGTCTTATAGAACGAGGCCGATTAGCGTAGCACTGAAAGCTGGCATACTTCACGAGATCTAAAGTCGCGTTAGTATCCCTCGCAGACAAAGGCAAAAAGACGATGACTGGTACCCCCGATAACGGAAATGAGCTCACTCTCCGTGACGGAGATGCCCAAGATCCACAAGAAGTATCGTCTCAAGAAGACATGATTGCAATATTACTGACTGCCGTTACGGCCCTCCAAGAAAAGGTGGCTAGGAATGAGGCAACAAATACGGATAAGGACGCCGCTTCCTCCTCTGTTTCCTTCGTTAAGTTCACTAATGCCCGATTACTTTCCTATATATCCATCGGGAACCGTCCCACCACCACTAAGCTCCACCAACTCAAACCATGCTGGTCCTTCTTACCGCACTCCTCCACCAACAAAATATGCTCAGATCCCAGGGACCACTCACTCAGTCCCTTCTTACCAGGTTCCCCAACCTGTTTTCATTAATCCAGCGAGCCAAGTGCGTGTTCCAGCTCCGCCAACAGGGGAGACCACCACTGCCTTGCTCAACCATATCACTCACCAGGTCTCATTCTTCACTCCCAACATCCCCAGCGAATGCTCCTCGGGGCATAAAGAGCTAGATCATTATGAATAAATGGAAAGGGCCTGGAGAACCAAACAGGATAAGCGTGAAAAATATATGGAGGAAATGATGGAGGAATTACTGGAAAAATCCAACAGATCTGCAAGAATGGCTATAGGCCTAAGATATAATGACCTGTGCATGCATCTGAATTTAGACTTACCAGAGGGGTTCAAAATCCCAAAATTTGAGATGTTGAATGGGACAGGGAATCCCAAAGCACACCTACGATCCTACTGCGACCAATTAGTTGGAGTAAAGAAAATGAACCTCTAATCATGCGACTATTCAGTCATAGTCTGACCAGAGAGGCTGCTGAATAGTTCGCAACTCAAGATATGAGTCAATGGCACACCTGGGAGGACATGGCAGAATCCTTCATGGAATGATTTCGCTTTAATGTCAAAAGAGCACCAGACCACTATTACCTTAAAAAGGTCAAGCAGAAATCAACAGAAAAGTACAGGGAGTTTACCAGCAGGTGGAGGGCCGAGGCAGCCCGTGTTCAGCCACCAATGTGTGAAGGAGAGCTAGTCTCTGTGTTTATTAGATCCCAAGAGCTTGATTTCTACGACAGAATGTTGTCCATGGCTAGAAGGCCATTTGCTAAATTGGTCAAAACGGGAGAGGCTATAGAAGATGGTCTCAAATCCGGGAAAATAGTCAGCGTCTTTAACAAGGCATCTAGACAAGTTACTGCAGGAATATTTCGCAAGAAGAAAGAGGACATGGGAAGAACATCCCACATTCCAAACCCAAGCCCAAAAGAACCACAATCTTCCCACATCCCATCATAAACTACCCCTCACCTGCCTATAATCAAACACCTGTGTATTACGCACAACCAAGCTTCACCATCGCTGTACCAGATTACATAGCTCCGCCTAGTGTCCATGTGTCCGCTCCCACCTACCAAGCACCACCTCAATAAAATTACCGCCCCGTACCAAATAAGCCACCACAAGAATATCAACCACCTCAGAATTACCAAAATCAATCACCACTTCCAACATACAATGCTCCAGGCCCTGCTTTCGAGAAGAGGCCAGTAAGAGAATTCACAACATTCCTCGAGCTTAGGGCTAGGCTTTTTGAAAGGTTACTGGCTGCAGTGTCACGACCCAAACCGGCAAGTCGTGATGAATGCCTGATCTCTAGTGACCAAACACCCCTATGCTCGCCTCAGAATAACACTATATAACCTGGGCCTATAAATAACTCAATCTGATCTTATGTTGACTCCTGAAAAGATGACATCATGAACTCTGTACGATCTGTATATATAGATATATGCTTAAAGAACGGTGTAAGCCGACTAGGCCGCTACATATACTGTACACAAAAGAATAGGAGCTGACAAGGCTACATCATCTCTGTCAATACATACAACTCTCTGCGTACCTCATCGAATAAAAGGCAGAAAGGACAGACAGGCCCCGTCATACCCATATATACATATATATCAAAAGAATAGCATACAAAAATAACCGAGCTCCGCATCGCGGAGCGCACTGACCACCGCTGGATAGAGGTCTTACTATGCTGGGCCGCCTGTCTGTCTACCTGAGCCTGCGGGCATGAACACAGCCCCCCGAGGAATAGGGGAGTCGGTACAGATAATGTACTGAGTATGTAAGGCATAAGAGTAACATAAACATAAGAATCATGAACGGAATCCGAAATTTCAAAACCCAAACTGACTGTCTGAATGCATATGTATGACTGAGAATCTAAAAGTATCCGCATAAATCTTTCTAACTGACAATGCCTCTATGGGCGTATAATATGCATGCTCTCAATGATAATCATGCTCATGTATATATGGTTCATAGTGCTGAGGAACGTTCAGCCCGATCCGTTATCTCATATCCCATCGGCCTCTCTGTGGCTATCATCATCATCATCATCTACATTAATTACTGCGGAACGTGCAGCCCGATCCATATATCATCATCATGGTGCACCAGCTAATCAGGTGGTAATGCGTATATAACGCTTATCCCTTCCCCCATACCCTTTATATATACAATATTCGCGTATATAATGCCTTCTAGTCACGGGTCAATATGCATATGAATATATGAATGCAATGCATGTATAAACTGAATACATAGAACTCTCGGAGTAACACAAGGTCGTACTATCTTCGATGAACATCTTTTGAGCTAACATCATCGATATAAGAAATCTCAAAACCCATGAACATAAGAAACAATCATAAACGGGTATAGGAACATCAAAGACTGAAGTACTCCTAGTGCTTCTAAGAGTAAAGTAATATG
>NC_081345.1:58591466-58653816 GCF_029784015.1 Lycium ferocissimum | reverse complement strand
TTTATGTTTTTGGATCCCCAAAAGGGCGTGACACCTCAAAAGTTTTATTCAATTCGGGCTTTAGCCCAAACATTCCAGCAATAAATGGAGTAACATATGATAAGGTAGATCCTGGATCAACAGGTGCATACACATCATAGGAAGAAACTGACAATATACGTGTGACAACATAAAGAGACGATTCACGATCCTGTCTACCAACTAGTGCATAGACGCGGTGCTGAGGTTCACTCGAGCTAGACGCTACACTCCTCCATCTACCACATCCTATCGGTACCTGAGAACCTTGCCCTGTGGCGCTTCATGGCAGGAAGAACCATCTATAGACGCCGTTGGCCGAACCATACCCCACTCTCTCTCACTCCGACAACTCCGCATCCTATGACTCCGGCCGGCCACAAGCATAACAAGCATCGACACTCGACTCACGTATAACTTGCCACACGGGCACACCGCGGGGCAAAAGGTCTCATTCGGCTCGACTCGGTCGTGCCGATAACCCGAAGCTCTAGAACTCTAACCCGCTCCGGAATAAGAAGACCGATCAAATCTCGAACTCGAAAACCGCAGAGGTGCACTCCCTGCTGAATAGAATGGATAATGAGAATATTGCTGTCTCTGTCCTTCTCTGAACTCACCCCCGATATCTAAAGATCTAGCCCTCTTACCATGGCCCCGATCACGCTCACGCTCTGTCCTCCGCTGAAGCTCACGGTCCTCTAAATTTTATGCATATGCCTATATACGGGAGAGATCCATGCCCGGCTGCAACCCGGCAGTCATATACTCATCAATCAAACGTAGCCCTAAACCAGCGATGAAACGATGAACTTTGTCCTCCATCTCAGCCATAACGGCTGGGGCATATCTAGCCAAGGAATCAAAATACACACAATAATCTTGAACACTCATCGCCCTGCTCAATATGCAAGAACCTATCTGCTCGGGCCCGTCGGACTTCTGGTGGTAAATAATGGCGAATAAAAGCATCAAAAAACTCTCGGCAAACAGCTAGAGGGGCATTCTCTCCCCTGGACAGCTCCTATGCCTAATACCACTGCACTGCAATATCACAGAGCCTATACGAAGCTAACTCCACTGACTCGACCCTTAAGGTCCTCTGCAAACCATCAATTAAATCCTTGGGATCCATATTTTGCTTCAAGACAGAAACCTCTAGAGGATCTAACCGAGGAAAGGCTTAACCCTCGGTGCCTTGCTTGGCCCCGGTGCCTAGTCAACACCAATACTCGCAACAGCTGAGCCTGGCGGGCCCGGCCTAGTCAATAACCGTACAGCATCCCGCACACCCTGGCCCAGAGCATCTGGCTAAGGAACCGGGGGCACTGGCGTAGGTGCTGGAGGCGGCGTATGCGAAGTCTGAGATGGGCTCTCACTCTGAGACACGCCCCGAGCCCTGGTAGCCAGCTGAGTACGGCTAGTGGCCTTACCAAATACTCCCTTGCCCTTCTGGGCAGTTGTAGCTTTCTTGCGAGGCATCGCTGAAATCAGAATAAATTATTAGAGGCGAATCTTTAACACACGGCTCTATCGCATGATCTAAGAGAGAAAGAATAACAATTTCCTAAATGTCTTGGAGCCTCCTGTTTATAAGTGTGGTGCACAGCACATCCATAAATAAGACTCAACTAGAAACGATCTGTAGACCACCCTAGGCGTAAGAATCGCTCCGATACCACTGCTCACCCAAACCAACAGTCATGATGAGTGCCTGATCTCTAGTTACCAAAGACCCTTATGCTCACCTTAGAATAAGACTACATAACCTGGGCCCATAAATAACTCAATCTGATCTTATTCTGACTCTTGAAAAGATGACATCATGAACTCTGCACGATCTATATATATAGATATATGCTGAAAGAACGGTGTAAGCCGACTAGGCCGCTACATATACTGTACATAAAAGAATAGAAATAGACAAGGCTACATCATCTGTCAAATACATACAACTGTCTACAGACCTCTACTGGAATAAAGCTGTAAAAAGGACGGGACAGGGCCTCATCATACCCATGTATATATACATCTCAAAAGAATAGCATTCCAAAATAGACTACGGCTCTTGATCAAGTGGAGCCCATTGACCACCGCTAGATAGAGGTCCTACTGAGTTGGGCCCCCTGTCTGTCTACCTGAGCTTGCGGGCATGAACGCAGCCTCCCGAACAATAGGGGAGTCAGTACAGATAATTTACTGAGTATGTAAGGCATAAAAGTAACACAAACATACGATTCATGAACGGAATCCGAAACTCAAAAGCCAAACTGATTGTCTGAATGCATCTGTATGACTGAGAATCTAAAAGTATCTGCATAAATCTGTATAACTGACAATGCCTCTGTGGGCATATAATATGCATGCTCTCAATGATAATCATGCTCATGTATATATAGGTCATAATACTGAGGAACGTTCATCCCGATCCGTCATCTCATATCCTATTGGCCTCTCTGCGGCCATCATCATCATCATCATCTATATTTATTACTGCGGAACGTGCAGCCCGATCCATAAATCATCATCATGGTGCATCAGCTGATCAGGTGGCAATGCGTATATAATGCCTATCCCTTCCCCCAAACCATACATACATACAATATTTGCGTACATAACGCCTTCTGGTCACAGGTCAATATGCATATGAATATATGAATGCAATACATGTATAAATTGAATATATAGAACTCTCAGAGTGACACAAGGTCGTACTATCTCCGATGAACATCTTTTGAGCTAACATCATCAATATAAGAAATCTCAAAACCCATGAACATAAGGAACAATCATAAACGGGATATAGGAATATCAAATACTGAAGTACTCCTAGTGCTTCTAAGAGTAGAGTAATATGGAAGCTCGTTTACTCACTTGTTCGCTCATATCATAAGAGCATGCCAAATGAAAGAAAGGATAGCCTTAACAACGTCTCCTTAATCACTTAATGTTCTCCTTCCAGATTCGGAAAGTCTATATTCAAGATGATTCACAATGAAGTTAAGTCTTGAAAATATGCTTAAGTTCAGACTAGAGCGACTAAGAGCTAACGAAATTTGGGCAGCACTTCCCCTATTTCATCAACTTCCACCATATGACAAAACAACTCCCAATAAAAATAACAACATCCATAATATCATAATCAAGAAATTATATTCAATCTAATCCCAAATTTAGCCAAAATTCCCTTTTTGATTCACCTCATAGTCATCTTCTTCATTACACCATTCATGGCTTCTCCACTTTAATTCTTTTCCTTTCTAAGGAGTGCTAAACCTTTACATCAACTCAACCATAAGAATAAGATGGAAAACATACCTTATAATCAAAGAACTTCACCTCACTCAACTCCCTCCAAGTTCAAGTTCACCACAACTTTGAAGGGAAGCAAGAACAATCACCCTCCTTTGATTACCTTTGAGTTTTGATGTTGATTCTCTCATTGGATCATATGGAAAGGGGTGGAGGGTTAAGGAACCTTCACGAACTCTTAGGAAGCCTCTAGAAAAGTAGGGAAATAAGTGTGGAAATTTGAAAATAAGTTTGGGGTCATTTGGGATTTAAAAAGGTGGCAAAATCACCCCCCCCCCCCCTCTCCGTCCCTACTTTGCGATGAGTATGCGGCCTAGAATACTCAGGATGCTGCCGCATACTCCCTGCTAAGCTTAGTGGTGATGTTGGTCAGTGAAGGCTGCCAAAAAGGTGCGTTTGCAGCCAGTTTTCTGCATAGAAAACTCAGATTGCTGCCGCAAACTAGACCACAAACTCCGACTTTCGCGAAAGCGCATTTTTTTCGATTCGTTTGACCTCCAATCCTTATGGAACCTTCTTGACACTTGTATAAAATTTCATTAACCATCAAAGGGGCTCTATATATCTTCCTCAAAGTGATGCTAGGAAATGTGTAACTCACATGGTATGAAATCTTCACAAAACATGACTCAAACTCCAATTTTTTCAACGAACTCGCTTTCACCGATTCATATAACTCCAAAACCTCGAGGTATGCACTTAGCATTATCAAATACCCTTCTTAACCCTACAAGGGCTTCATGACCACTTTAGGTTTACATTAGCACATTCATAATGCAAGCGACACGAAAATCCAAGGTGTAACATGCAAGCTTAATTTAGAGAGTCCCACAAAAACCCGCACAGCCTGGAAATAGCTTTTACAGGGCTCATCAGACTTTTGCTTATCATTTAGGAGGAAATGCGCACAGTACAGAGTACTGTATAAATCTTAAGCACCAAAACCAAGATCTGATTAACAAGAGGGAGATCATTTTTGGAACCGCAGCTCCCAATGTGAGCATGAATCCATTACCTAATCATGAAAACAACGGAGTCCACATGATTAAGAGGAATGAGGACTAGGAAGCATGCAGAGCATTGATCCCTAGAGCAGTCGAATCCCAAGAACAAACGGTGGCCTCCCTCGCACTACAGGAGAGCCCCAATTTCAAGGTTCTAGTCCCAGCGCCAGGAGCCATGAAAGCTACATCGAGGTTTAGAACCTTAATTCCAACGCCCATGGTAGCACAACAAAGTGCCCTCCCACCCCAAAGGTCAATCACCGTACAAGCAGCCATGACTCAAGGCATGACCCACTCGGGAAGGTGTTACACTCCTGAAGAGTTAGCTCAGAATTCTACAAGGAAAGAAAGCACCCAAAAGAGGGCAATAAATAAAGAAGAAGCTGAGGATTTCTGGTGGCGCATGCGTGCCCCAAAGAATACTCCATTGTTGAGCATTCGAAGAAAACACCGGCACAAATATCAGTATTGTCATTACTCGCCAGCTCCCCGTCACATAGGCAGGCCCTCATAAGAGTGTTAGATGATGCACACATACTAGCTGGAACAACTAGCGAAGACTTGGCTGTATTGTAGCCCACATTATCGAAGAACACAAAATCTGCTTGTCAAAAGAGGATTTGCCAGAAGAAGGAGCTTCCTACAACAAAACCCTTAGCATCACGATGGAATGCCATGGTAGAGCAATAGGGAGAGTGCTTGTGGACAATGGATTAGGCCTCAATATTTGCCCTGTCACCACATTGACCCAGCTTGGTTGCGATGTACGCAAGATTCGTCAGAGTGGGACAAACATCAGGGGATTTGATGGATCTCTAAGTGATTCCCTTAGAGAGATAGACCTATAGATCCAAGTCGGACCGGCCTCTTTCACAGTAGAATTCCAGGTCATGGCAATCACTGCCAACTATAATATGCTCTTAGGAAGATCCTGGATACACTCTGCCAGAGGAATCCCATCAAGTCTGCACCAGGCCATAAAATTTGAATGGCAGGGACTGGAAATTGTAGTGACAGCTGAGAAGGATATTCAGAAGCATCCTTACAATATCGTTCCTATTATCGAAGGGAGTCCTGATTTCTCAAACTTTCATGCAGTGGAATACGTTATGGCCATACATGCGGAGGAAGAGGTCGATAAACTTATGCCAGTAGTTTATAGAATGATTGCCTCCACCATGTTGAGGAATGGCTTTGACACAGGAAAGGGTCTAGGAAGGGACCTCAAAAGGATAACAGAGCCTATGCCAATCCCAAAATAAAATTACCACTTTGGTCTAGGGTATACCCCCAACGAGGACGAGCTTACGAGGGCAATCAAAAGAGAGCCCAGAACAAGGAATTTACCTCGTCCAATTTCGGGTATGTACCAGTCATTCCCCAAAAAGATGTTGATGCTGAATGAAGAAGAAACTGATAGGGGTCTCGAGTCGCTGTTCCAAGAAAAAGGATGCTACGCGGTCGTTGAAGAAACTCAGGTGACACCAAACATATGTAGTCTGAGGCCGGGAGAGCACCTGAACAATTGGACATCCACCCCCTCTTGGCTCCTCGATAGAGAGATGGATTTTTCTTAAAACCTTTTGCTAAAAGCGGCAACATCGGTTGAAGCCTGAATGATCGCCTTTTTCAAATTATTCCATGATGTTTAAAAATGGAAATAGTCTGACGTTGTTTCGAACCAGGACCACAGTTGTAGTCAATTGTTATTGAATTAATAAAAAGCCTCGATCTATGTGAAACTGCTATCTTTATCAGATAATAATAATAAAGGTTTTCTAACTAACCACGCATAACAAATAATAATAAACCTAACTTTACTTTGCCTCGCTTATTCAGTAGTATCCATAATAAAACAACCGAAAATGTCAGGACGTGTCGTGAAACGAACGAGGAAAACAGACAATAGGAATATGAAGAGTACGATGAATCGACAATGATGCCAGAGGGACTGGTAGAATAATTGAAGAATTAGAAGAAAACAAGAAGCCGAATATGGATGAAACCGAGGTGATCAACCTCGGTGAAGAAGAGGATGTCAATGAGACACGAATCAGCGCTCACCTGGGAGCTGCACAAAAAGAAGAGCTCATAGCTCTATTAAACGGGATGTTTTCGCCTGTTCATACGCAGACATGCCAGGAATGAGCACTGAAATTGTAGCCCATATATTACCCATCAAGGAAGGCTTTGCCCCGGTTAAGCAAAAGACCCGAACATTTAAGCCAGACATGAGTATCAGGATAAAGGACTAAGTGGAGAAACAAATTGATTCTGGAATAATGGAGGTGACGTCCTACCCCACTTGGGTGGCCAACATAGTGCCAGTACCCAAAAAGGACGGAAAGATTTGAATCTGTGTGGATTACCGAGATCTCGTCCGGGCCAGTCCAAAAGACAACTTTCCTCTCCCAAACATCCACATTCTAATATATAACTGTGCTAAGCACAAGTTACAATCATTTGTGGATTGTTTCGCCGGGTACCATCAAACACTCATGAGCAAAGAAGATGCCGAAAGACAACCTTTATCTCCCCTTGGGGAGTCTACCATTATAGGGTGATGCCGTTCGGCCTTAAAAACGCCGGCGCCACGTACATGAGAGCTATGACTTCCTTGTTCCATGATATGATACATTGAGAGATTAAAGTATATGTGGACGATGTAATCATAAAATCAAGGGAAAGCTCGGAGCATATTATGCATTTGCGTAAGTTCTTCGATAGACTTCGCAAATTCAATCTAAAGCTGAACCCTGCAAATTGCGCGTTTGGAGTGCCTGCAGGTAAATTCCTAGGATTCATAGTCAGCCGTAGGGGTATTGAACTAGACCCTACCAAGATTAAAGCAATTCAGGAGCTACCACCTCCCCAAAACCAAGAGAGAAGTCATAAGCTTCCTGGGAAGGTTGAACTACATTGGACGATTCATAGCCTAATCAACTGTGATTATAGAGCCAATCCTTAGGTTGCTCAAGAAGGACGCTCCCACAAATTGGACGGAGAAATACCAAGAGCCAATTGACAGAATGAAGAGATACCTTTCCAATCCTCCCGTCTTGGTGCCGCCCAGGCCAGGGAGTCCTCTGTTACTGTATCCGTAGGTATCAGAGAAAGCTTTCGGGTGTATGGTCTTTCACGCCCTGAGCCATGGCCTGGGCGAAACACGGAACTCGGTGCCTTACTGCATGTGACTGAGGGAATCACATCACTTGCTGAATCATTATGTCATAACATGTACGGAATTATAACGTGAAAACATGATGAGCCTTTATAAATCATAATAACTCATAAATATTTAATAAAAATACTTGTGAAAACATGGATGCATAAAATACCATACTAAGCCAAAATGGCTATCCAACTCTGAATATCTGACATAACATGACTGACTAACTAGTCTATGAAACCTCTATCATGAGTCTAAACTGGAAAACATACTTGCTGGGACAAGGCACCCATCATACTTTTAATGCATAACTAAGTTGAAGATAAATGGCTGACTAAACCCCGAAGGAGATAGGGCTCACCAATAAGCAGATACAAGTGAATCCTACTAAGCAGATGCATCGTCCTGTAAATCTGAACCTGCATCGTGAAATACAGGCCCCCGGGCAATAAAAAGGGACATCAGCACATTGAATGTACTGGTATGTAAAGCAACTAAATGAAATAACATGATAAGAGCTGAAGCTGAAACTGAAACATGATCATGGACGTGAATACATACATACATACATACATATATATATATACATACATACATATATACATACATACATACATATATATATATACATACATACATATATATATATATATATACATACATATATATATATATATATATGTATGTATATATATATATGTATATATAGTGTGTGAATAAAACATTTTAAGTAATATAACCAACAACATGATCTGGTACTTGCGTCCTACCAGCAGAACACTCACACCTTGCCAGGGAAATGAGATTTAATTATAACATGAAAGGATCCAATCATTATGAGAAATCATCCTAAACATGGGTGGAGCGGTCCTCATCCTATGGTGGCTAATGTAGTTTCAGGCTGCTTGAAGCCTTATCAATAATTAGAGCAACTCCCAAAACATGAACATGGAAAATAGGCGGCACTTGCTATCCATGGGTTTCATAAATCATAATTTGTGTATACATGGATATCATTTCATAGTAATCTTGCATGAAAACGTGAAAAGCATGTAGAGTATTTTCTTGAAAATAAACATAATAGATTATAACTTGAATGTAAGGACCCATGGAATGCAAAGTATAGATTTTTCATGGATTACGGACAGATTCTCAATAATCATAATGATGTATCAAGAACACAATGAAGAATTCATAACAAATTTAATACATAATATAACATGGGGCATGGACCTAGGGTTATCATGAACATGATTAAAAACCTTAGTTTTCATAAAACTTCATACTTTATGGAAGAAGAAGCGTGGGGAAGAGCAATGATGTTCCCACACGTAGATAGCGACCCTACATATCTGGTAATGCTTCAAACTTGAAATAAAAATTTGAACTTGGAAAAAGAATTCCAAGGTTTGAGTCTTGAGTCCTTTAAATGGGTTTTCTTGAAAACCCTATGTTAAGAACAATGATTTCATGGCTAGATTATGAGAACACATGTTATAATTGAATTTGGAAGGGCTTGGATTGACTTACCTTGATGTTCTTGGTGTTGGAGGAGAAGAACGGGTCATTCTAGGGTTTAGGGACTTGTAAAAATAAAAATTAGAACTAAAACCAGGTATTTATAGTTTCTGGTGCGACGTGGGAAATACGAACCAAAATACGGTCCGTATTCTGAATTACGGTCCGTAAACCTGGAACGTAATTAAGCATATTTCAAAACAGAAACACAATAGCACCTCCTTCCCAAATACGACCATCAAATACGGGCCATATTTCGAAATACGATCCGTATTTACCAATATATATTCCCCAAGCCAAATTCCAAAATGCACAGTGATTTAGATGCGAAATTACAATTTGAAATACGGGCCGTATACTGAAATACGGTCCGTATTCTGGGGCATAAATCCCCATCTGACAACTGAAGAGAAATTTCCAATTCCCACATTATCTATCTGGTTTTTCTAAGTCTAGAATTATGGTCAAAGCTTAAGTTAAAGGTACGGGGTGTTACAATATCTCCCCTTTGGGATCATTCGTCCTCGAATGATGGGTCATGTTTGGAATTTAGGCTGGAGATGGCATGAATACTTGAACGTGATGAAACATGACATGAAACATAAGAGCTCGAAATGATTATGTGGGAACATGGTCATGAATCATGAGGACTAAATACGTGATTACATAAAAACATATACGTGGGAATATGAAACTGAGTAGTAACTACATGAATGAGAATCATGAAACGTTTGTCCTCGATTTATGAATAGTGGTTAAGAATTACTACTAACTCTGGAATTTACAAGAATTATGGCAGGACTTCCTTCATAATTCGGACTTTCACAACATTTCTCAAATGCCTTCCAACTAACTAAAGTACCAACTCAAACTTCATAGCGTATCTTACTACACATAACGTGATGTAACGTGATTACTGAATCTTGAATATGGCTTACATGAATAATGAGCTAGGCTAAACACATGGATATTAGCTAAATGATTACATGATTACTATATATGGGGTTGGAAGAGAATTTTTAGGCACGAATGACATGAGTACGGGAAAGTAGGCACGAACATGACATGATCACCTGGGTGTGAGGAGCAGGATGTGGGGCATAACTACATAAAGGTACGACTGGCATGAATACATGAGTGCTAAACTGTCATGAGATATGAATACGTGTAAACATGAATATCATAACATGAGATCTGAATGTCGAAAACATAATTATTGCAACATGAGGGTTTAATACTAAGCACGGGTAGGATCTGACCACTTAGAGACTTGACCATAGATATACGTATATCACCATCACGATAGACATATGAGATATGTGTACGACTTAGGCTTGAATGAAAGCGCAACCCGGTGCGAATGAGACTTACTTGAGTCATATAACAGGATTATTATGATCCTAACATAGGTATTCATGAAGCTCTTGCGTAGGCATGACATGAATACGTCGAATCTGAGTAGAATACTTCTGAGATAAGTACCATAGAATACCTGAATGGATCCCACTTTGAACTTGGAACATACCTTACTTCGAACCTTACCTTGTTCGCTTTGAAACAGAGCTATGAACACCTTGGCTTACCTTGCTTATTATCGTGAAAGGATCATAAAGGATCATAAAGGAAAGGAATTCGTTCGTATGAATCATATCAGATACTTTATTTCAGAGCATAAACGTGACACGGGTACATTGAATGATAAAAGTCGTAAAACGGAACATACGTATATGGGAACGTGGTTAATACGGCATAGAATGTGAATACGTGAGTAGCATGGCGTTTACATGAGTACTTCGAAGCTACATATCCTAGCGTTTGGACATTAGGTCATGAGTATTGAAGTGAGAATAAGACATAAGTGTGACTTCCATGTAGGCTTCACTCTTGGGTACATAGAGACACAAGGCACAGATAAGGTATCACCTGTGGAACTTAGATGTACTTACAGAATTGGACATGGTTCAAGTAGCTTACTCTTATCACTGTGAGTAAACGCCCTCATTATAAAATACGGTTCATGGAGCGAGGGATCATAGGCATGAATACGTCGTTCATCAAGCACCTAAGACATGAGCAGAAAGTCACCTTGAACATAACAGGGCATAGGTACTTCGAAAAAAAGAAGGGCATCTTTTGTGCCAAGCTACGAGATAGTTTAAAACATCATTCAAAAGCACATAAGCATGAATTTCATCGAATCGTGAGTAGGTCATCCATCTTGATCTAGTTTCATCATTACCTATCACAATCATTGTTACGATACCGCTACAACTGGGATGCATAAAGAGATGAATTGGGGTACGAGTACGTGGCAACATGGATAGCATAATCATTGGGGTCAAAATAAGACATTTGCCTAAGGCATTTTTCTCTTGTTGAAGGACTAGATGTGCATTCCATAGGATTCTTAGTCTTTAAATTATTATGTTACCTTCTCCTCAATCATTATCAAAATCAACATCATGTTCGGAAAGCACTTAGAAGCTAGAACGTGGTCATGGGTATACAAGCACGATAGATACGTGGAACATGAATGCGGTCTTTAACATTGGACATGAGTACAACCTGATGTGCGAAACATGAAAGAACATTTCTTTTGCATAACTTACTATCGTGTGGAGTCGTCATCCTTGAATCATAAACATGGAGTGTAAAGCACTAACGTGAGCATGATATAGTATGAAAGGTACGAGTAGAGTACTTCTAGGCATAAGTACCATGTAGTATGTGAATTACTCCAGAATTGGAAACGTAACATTACGCCCAACTTTTCTTTCTCGACACTTATTAATATAAGGAACACATAATATACCTTGGTACCTTGTCGTACCATTTTCCCCTTAGTTCAAAAGCTGACATTTTAAGCCTCAGGATTCCTTAAGTCTAGCAATAAGTCGCTATATGATCATTCTTACATTTTTTACTCTAAGACTATCGCCATGAGACTTACCTTTTTATTTTCTTACCTACCTTCTCCATCACCCATCAAATATAATGTTCTTATGGAAACTTACTAACAATACGCCCTCTAGTTCAGCCTAACCCATATAAACAAGTCAGGACTACAACAAGAGACTCAATATCATCTGATTATACCTTCTGGTCTATCATATCACTACCTCCTTTTAGCTATGTACACTGTCACCCTAAAGTCGGTCTACATCCTTGAAGGAAAAAAAAAATACTCTACTCTGAACATTCAACTACACAATAACCACATAAAACATAATAGATCTAGGGAATAATATCTCATATGTCACAAGGAGGGAAAATTATTGGCATACCTATGACACATGTGATGGCACCCCGGAGTCCTGGCGACCTACCATATCATGATAACATGTTTAATCCCCACTTGATCCTAATACTTCACCACTCTCTGTGCCTTGGTCCGTTAGTGCACGAGTACTACGGGCTGCAAAAGGTGTTGTTGAATTCAAGCTACACTGTCCGGGGAAATATTGCACCACCACCCTTGTGTTACTACTATACCCGACCGAAGGGCACTCTCTCTGCACGTGGCCTCGGAGACCATAATTATAACACACACCTAAACCCATCCAACATACTCCTGCATGTCTTTTGCTACACCTATTGCAAATGGGGTGCGGAAAACCTTTGTTACCCTATTTCACTTGTCAGCAATATTTCAGATAGTGACCCTGCCGTCCACACCGAAAACATCTACGGATGCCATTGTGGCACACCATTTGTTGTCTCTTATTACACTTGCTGCAAATAGGATTATGAAAAGCCCTCTTCTTTACATTGGTCTGAGCTGGGACATTAGTGGTAAATGAAACATGTGTTGATGACCTACAGTGGCAGAACTAAATAATTAAAACTCTCGAAGTCTGAGATTCTGCCTCTGGGGTCGCATCAGTGGTAGTCCTCGAGCTCGAAGTTGCCTTTCTCTTAGTAGACACTTTTACGAAAGAATGCAATACGCACGAGTTGGAGTAATTCCCGATGACTCCATCTGAAATTAACACATCAATAATGACTAGTTTCAAATCTTCCTCATCCATTGAGACGAGGCATATTTTGTAGAATGGCGAACAATGCAGGAGTTTGAGTGATTTATGATAGCATAGCTCTACTGCACGATCTAGAGTCGAAAAAAATTAGACAATCCTAAATGTCTTGGTGGTCAACTGTTTATATGTGTGGCGCGCATACACATATAAAAGCAACCCCACTGGACACGATTTCGTAGACTCCCTAAGACACTTGAACTTAGGCTTTGATACCAAGCTTTGTCACGCCCCAAACCATGGCCTGGGTGAAACACGGCACTCAGTGCCTTAGTGCATGTGACCGAGCGAACCACATAGCTTGCTGAATCATTATGACATAACATGTGCAGAATTATAACGTGAAAATATGATGAGCCTTTATAAATCATAATAACTCATAATATTTGATAAAAATACTTGTGAAAACATGGATGCGAAAAATACGATACAGAGCCAAAATGGCTATCAGACGCTGAATATCTGACATAGCATGACTGACTAACTAGTCTATGAAACCTCTATCATGAGTCTGAATTGGAAAACATACTTGCTGGGACAAGGCCCCCAGCATACCTTTAATGCATAACTAAGTAGAAGATAAATGGCTGACTAAACCCCGAAGGAGATGGGGCTCACCAATAAGCAAATACGAGTGAATCCTACTAAGCAGATACGTCGTCCTCTAAATCTGAACCTGCATCATGAAATGCAGGCCCCCGGCAATAAAAAGGGACGTCAGCACATTGAATGTACTGGTATGTAAAGCAACTGAATGAAATAACATGGGACATGAAAATACCATGATAAGAACTGAAGTTAAAACTGAAACATGATCATGGACGTGAATAAAACATTTTAAGTAGAGAGAGCAGTAAATATAACCGACAATATGATCTGGTACATGCGTCCTACCACAGAGAACACTCACATCTTGCCAGGGAAATGTGATTTAATTATAGCATGAAAGGATCCAATCATTATGAGAAATCATCCTGAACATGGGTGGAGCGATCCTCATCCCACGGTGGCTAACATAGTTTCAGGCTGCTCGAAGCCTTCTCGGTAATTAGTTCAACTCCTAAAATAATGAACATGAAAAATAGGCGGCACTTGCTGCCTATGGCTTTCATAAATCATAATTTGCGTGTACATGGATATCATTTCATAGTATTCTTGCATGAAAACGTGTAAAGCATGTAGAGTATTTTCTTGAAAATAAATATAATAGATTATAACTTGCATGTAAGGAACCATGGAATGCAAAGTATGGGTTTTTCATGGGTTACGGACAGATTCTCAATAATCATAAAGATGTATCAAGAATAGAATGAAGAATTTATAATAAATTTAATGCATAATATAACATGGGGCATGGACCTAGGGCTATCATGAACATGGTTAAAAATTCTAGTTTTTGTAAAGCTTCATACTTTATGGAAGAAGAAGCATGGGGAAGAACAATGATATTCCCGCACGGAGATCGAAACCCTACATACCTGGTAATGCTCCAAACTTGAAATAAAAATCTGAACTTGAAAGAAGAATTCCAAGGTTTGAGTCTTGAGTCCTTTAAATGGGTTTTCTTGAAAACCCTATGTTAAGAACAATGATTTCATGGTTAGATTATGAGACCACATGTTCGAATTGAATTTGGAAGGGCTTGGATTGACTTACCTTGATGTTCTTGGTGTTGTAGGAGAGGAACAAGTCGTTCTAGGGTTTGGCAACTTGTAAAAATAAAAATTAGAACTGAAACCAGGTATTTATAGTTTCTGGTGTGATGTGGGAAATACGGACCAAAATACGGTCCGTAAACCTGGACCGTAACTAAGCATATTTCAAAACAGAAACACTGTAGAACCTCCTTCGCAAATACTACCATCAAATACGGTCTGTATTTAACAATATATATTCCCCAAGCCAAATTCCAAATTGCACAATGATTTAGATGCCAAATTACGATTTGAGATACAGGCTGTATATCTTCGAAATACGGTACGTATCCAGGGCGTAAATCCCCATCTGACAACTGAAGAGAAATTTTCAATTCCCACATTCTCTATCTAGTTTTTCTATGCCTAGAATCATGGTCAATGCTTAAGTTAAAGGTACGAGGTGTTACATGCTCGCCCAGCATGATGAAGAGGGCAAAAAGGAACATGCCATCTACTATTTAAGTAAGAATTTCACTTCCTGCAAAGCGCGGTATACGCTCGTAGAGAAGACATGTTGTGCTTTGACCTGGATTGCCTAAAAACGGAGACACTACCTATCTGTGTTTACCACTCACCTCATATCAAGAATGGATCCGCTGAGATACATTTTCCGGCAACCAATGCTCGTGGGAAAGTTGGCTAAATGGAAAATGCTACTAAGCTAATTTGACATAGTGGATGTAGCACAAAAGGCAATCAAAGGACAGGCCTTGGCGGATCTGCTGGCAGAAAGTCCCGTAGATGATGAACTGAAACCATTACGGACTTTCTTCCCAGACGAGGAAGTAATGGCCATGGAAGAAGAGGTGGTAGAACCATACTCGGAGATCGTTGTTCTTGACGGACCGATCAACTACAAAGGATCGAGCATTGGGCGGTGTTGATATCAGAAATAGGGCAACACTATCTAATGGCCGCAAAACTCAACTTCAGATGTACCAATAATATGGCAGAATATGAAGCATGTATCCTCGGCATCAGGATGGCGCTAGACATGAACATACAGGAGTTGTTGGTAATCGGGGACTCCGATTTGCTCATAAATCAAGTTAAAGGAAATTGGGCGACCAAAAATGTTAAGATACTCCTATATGTGAATCTGGTACAAAGATTGTGTGAGAGATTCAAGAGTATTGACTTTAGGCATACTCCGAGGGCTCAGAATGAGTTCGCAGACTCATTGGCTATAATATCGTCTATGATCCAGCACCCTGAGAGTACCCATATTGATCCATTAGAGATCACACTGAGAGAAGAACAGGCTCACTGCGCTCATGTCGAGGCCGAGCGTATGGCCAACCATGGTATGCCAAGATTAAAGCCTACCTGGAAAAAAAAAAGTATCCCCCAGAGAGTTTAGCGAATCAAAAGAAGACCAACAAGAGATTGGCCAATGGTTTCTTCTTGAACAAGGAGGTACTGTACAAAAGGACCCCTGACCTTGGGTTGCTTGGGTATGCGAACACCGAAGAGGCCACAAAATTGCTAAAAGAGGTGCGCGCAGAGGCATGTGGACCCACATGAATGGATTCACCCTACCTATGAAAATACTGAGGACGGGATATCATTGGAAGACCATGGAGTACGACTCCTGTAAATTCGTGCAAAAGTTCCATCAGTGTCAGAGACACGGGGATTTGATCAAGGTTCCCCCCGCAGAATTACACGCAGTGAGCTCGCCCTAGCCCTTCGTGGGATGGGGAGTGGACGTCATTGGACCCATCAAGGCTCCGGCCTCCAACGGACATCGTTTCCTCTTAGTCGCCATAGATTACTTCACTAAATGGGTGGAAGCAACTTCCCACAAATCGGTGACCAAGAAAGTCATGGTCGACTTCATAAAAAACAATCTAATATGTCGCTTCGGTGTGCCGGAATCCATCATCACAGACAATGGTGCCAATCTGAATAACCTTTTGATGAAAAATATCTGCGAGTAATTCAAAATCACCCACAGAAACTCTATCGCCTATCGGCCACAGATGAATGGAGCCGTATAGGCTGCCAATAAGAACATTAAAAGAATCCTAAGAACAATGGGCAACAACTACAAGAATTGGCATGAGCAGTTGCCTTACGCTCTGTTGGGATATAGAACGATGACCCAAACTTCCACTGGAGCCACCCTGTACCTCCTTGTCTATGGTACTCAGGCGGTCATACCCGCAGAAGTGGAACTCAGAATCATCCAAGAGGTGGAGCTGAAAGATGCAGAATGGGACAAAAATCGTTATGAACAACCGGCTATGATAGAGGAAAAGAGAATGATGGCAGTATGCCACTTACAGCAGTATAGACAAAGGATGTCTCGAGTCTTCAACAAGCGGGTCTGAACCCGACTTTTTCAGATTAGACAACTCGTACTCAAGCGAGTCTTCCCTCACCAAGAGGAACACAAAGGGAAATTTGTGCCGAACTGGCAAGGACCATACATGGTCAGGAAAGTACTCTCCGGAGGAGCCGTAGTCCAAGCCGCGATGGACGGACAAGAGTGGCCCAAAGCTATCAATGCAGACGCGCTTAAGAGATACTACGTTTAGGATCCCATTTGCTTGTAATCGCATTATTGTTTCCTTGTAATCGCACCCTTTTCATATAATCGTGCTCTGTGATATAATAGGAGAAAGCAAATCATCTATGTAATGAACTATGCAATGACCTGAATTGCCCACAGTGGGATACGTAGGTAGTCCATATTGGACCCGGTCGCTTTATTAGTAAAACCAAAACTCAATTGCTTTGTTCCGAACTACGTTCGACCTGAATTCCTGTTACGACAGGATATATAGGCGCCCTCGAGCTCGGTCGTCATAAAAGAAAAATCAAGAAACCCCTAGGAAATCACAGAGACGATAAGGTGGGAAAAGTCAACAAGATCAAGCTTTTAAAGGTCAGCACAAGAATCAGACAGCATCAACCCTACCTTTGGGGCATAATTTTTTAGGGAACCACAAAAATTCCTATAAAAAACAGTCAACAAGGAAAGAGACAGAGTAAAGCAACACTGGGGAAGAATTTTTGAGATTTCAAAATTTCTGGGATAGCAAGACAAGACAAGGGTCACTCAGAGCAAGTTCTGAAACCGGGGCAGAATTTTTGGGAAAGAACTAAAAAATTCTACCAGTACGAAAGTCAGCAATCACACCTCCTGGAAGAACCAGAGAACATAATGACACAAAAAATGAATCAAACATTTACTTTAAGGAAAAACTAACATGCGTTTTATAAATTTTTACTCTGAATTTTCAAAAAACATAGCATAATTATATCCCGTAAAACATCTCTTCAAATACCAAGCCCAAGAGGGTTCGAAGGAGCGTCGAGAGGAGACACCAGACGGGAAGACAACAACGCTAATCAGTTTCTTAGGAAACTCACAATTTTCTGTGGATGAAGCTTTTTCTTTACAGGACAGCAGATACACCACCAACTGGTTTACTCACAGCAAAGGCGGAAGGCAAAGCTCAACCCAGTGGAGAGAGACCAAAAGGGTCACAACAGGACGGGTAATAAAGACACATCTGGCCGCAAGGGTCATAGAGCAAATGAGCGTAAAGATGAATCCGACCAAAAGGGTCACACAAAGGGTGAACAACAAAAAATATCAGACCGAGAGGGTCACAATTGATGAGCATAAAGATATATACGACCGAAAGGGTCATGACAAGGATGAAAAGGCATATCTAGCCACAAGGATCAACAACCAATACAATGGATGAAAGAAAGATCATCCAGCCACAAGGGCCAAAAGTGTCATCTGCATACCAAGAGGGCCATTCACTTAGTTAAATTTTCAAGTGGGTCATTCATTCATATAAACAACCAAGAGGGCCAGTCATACAAACAGCCAAGAGGGCCATTCATGCAAACAAGCCAAGAGGGTCATTCATACAAACAGTCAAGAGAGCCATTCGTAAAAACAGCCAAGAGGGCCGTTCATACAAACAAGCCAAGAGGGTCATTCATACAAACAAGCCGAGAGGGTCATTCATACAAACTGCCAAGAAGGCCATTCATAGAAAAAGCCAAGAGGGCCATTCATACAAAAAGCCAAGAGGGCCATTCATCTAAATTCCACAAAAGATATATGCATATTGTCAAATCCAGGAAAAAGGCACATAGCCGCCAGAAAGAAGTCGGCTTGCTGAACTAGATCCAGACAAATTGCGGATCAAACGTTGAATTTTTTCTTACGCAGCCACTCAAAATAGGGTGCCCATGAGAGTCAAGCTCTCCGGCCAGGATTTGGAAGCCATCCAGACTCAGACTCAACCATAATTTGTCTTGTTTTATTTTCATTTCAGAAAAACCGCGACTGTTCAAACACACACCCAGAAATCTAAAAGTATTCCTGCATAAGGGAAATATACTTCTCCAGCGAGTCGAACTACATGTGACTTCATTTTCAGAGACCAGGGATATGTAGGTGAACTAAAGACCAAAGGGTCGGTCACATTCTAACAGTCGTCCGAAAAAAAAAAACCCCAGTCACAACACTGAGGGTTTCAGGATTTTCCTTCTAAATCGCTTAAAAGACTTTGGTTGAGTCTAACTACAAGTGGCCTAAATTCTCATATAACCTGAGGTATGTAGGAAACCCAGAGACCAGGGTCCGGCCATGTATGTGAAAATTGCATGAAGCATACAGGGTGAAATGGGTCGAGTCAGTAAAAAATTCAGGTTAGTCAAATTTCGTTGCTCAAGGATAGTCCCGCCATCCCCGAACACCGAAGGGGCAGCTGTTGACACCTAATTTTTGACCTCCCATAATTTACTTTAATTAATCAGAGTCCTTGAAAAATAAATAAAATAAGCTATGCACCTTAAAAGGTTTAAATAATTTTATAAAATTGCTCAGACCAATATTTTGCTCCTTTAAATTGGTGGAAGATTTTTCATGACATCACAAAGTTGTTTAGAAATTAATTGGCATTTTTATGACATTTATAAGGTACTTATTTGATTTAATCAAAGAGAAAAGGGAATTTTGTTTTAAAATCATTATTTAATTTTTAAATTATCAAAATTAGAAAATACTCTATTCCCTTTAATCCATGGAGTTTGAGTAATTTAAGTAATTAACCATTTCACCCTTCAATCTTTAATTTTGCATGATTATGTGATTTGCCAAAATTTATTTATAATTATCTATAGATGTTTTAAGCAGTTAATTAAGTGGCCATTATTGCAAATTGATGTTTAAATTATCTATTTATTTTGCTATTGCCACAATTAATTTGACCAGGTCATGATTCAAGGGAACTGGGGTCTTTTTTGTAAAATTAGCCTCTTAGTGGCCTTGATTGAAATAGCCAAATTCATTGGTTTAAGATTAATCTAGGTCGTTAACGCAATTTAATTTTTAAACCTGCTAATTAGGCCAAATATGGCCATAATTGAAATGACCAGCTAAATTAAAATCAATTAAGGCCAAATTTGGCCATAATTGAAATAATTTGTTGGATCAGAATCCATTAGGACCATGTTCGTAATTTTAGGCCCACTAACATAATCTAGCCAATTTTTAAACTATTTTTGTAAAATAATTATGCCCTAATTTTATCTATAATTAAAATATTATCAATATACATATACCATATACATATATATGCATATAACGGGTATACATATATATGTATACATGAGACATACATATATATGTATAGAAAATAAAGGGCCCCTTTTATTCTTTAAAATCTGGACCGAGTCCAGCCCAAACCAGGCCGAGACCCGGCCCAGGTCATTAAAATGTTAAAGGCAGTATACCCCCCTATTTATTTTCATTTCCCCTTTCAGCAAAAAAACCCTACCCCTCGCCCCCCCCCCCCCCCACCCCCTCCCGCTTCTCTCTCTTCCTCTTCTACGCAACCCTAGCGCCGCCTTGGTTTTCCACCTTCTCTCTCCACTAAAAATTGCAAATTTATAGTGTAGCAGACGAATGCAAATTTTATGTGTTTATTATGGTGAAAAAATTTAATGTTTCACTTGAATTCGCGATTTTGAATCCAAACACGGTAAAAAATAATTTTTTTCTTTATTTTGCTTTATTGTTCTGAGATTTGCTTGGTGTGTTGTTGTACCTTACTTAATTACTATTGGTTGAGGTTGAAAGGCCTAGATCGAACCAAATGAGGTTCAGATCTGGCCGTTCATATGTTTAAGAGGTCATGTAAGGCGTAGATCTGGTTTTAAAAGTTCATTTTTTTGGGAATACGTTTGTCCTACATCGATAGTTTTGGGGGTTAGATGATTTTTGGGGTTCTATAAATAGAACCCCCAACCCCCCTTTATAGAAAAGGTTTTGAAAAGTGAAAAAAGAGCCTTTTGGAGAGAGAGTCTGAGTTTTGAAGTCAAAAATTTTCAAAGAGTTTTCAGAGGTTAGAAAAAGTTGAAGAAGTTCAAAGAAAGTCTAAAAAATACTTCAAATTTTAAGCCTCTATTAGTGAAAATTTTAAGATTTCACTAGTGTGAGGTCTTTCTGAGTTTAAAATTTTTTATTTTCTCTTTTGTTTGAGTCTTTGTGGCTGAGTTGTGGGTTTTTGAAGCACTTAAGGATCTCAAATTCATTTTTGACTAGGGCTGCACCATAAAGAGGTAATATTCTATCCCATTTCCTTATTTTGGTATTGTTTAGTAGTTAGTCTATATGATGATAGCTTATTAATGTTAGTTGGTTGTTGTTTTGCCTGTGGTTTAGTTAAATTAATATATTGACTGGGTACTGTTAAGATGCATTAGCTTGTCTTAGATGTGAAGGTTTCTTCCTTTATTTTTAAGGCATATTTTTTACATTAATAAGTAGTTTCTTGAGGTAGACTGAGTGTATATGTTCAAATAATGCATTGTTTGCTTAAATATTGTTGGAATAGATTTCATGTGTTCTGTTAGATGTTGAGGGTTCCTACCTTTGTCGTTCAATGCTTAAATGTAATAAGGATATGATCACATAAGTCATGATAATAATTTGATGAACTTTTAAGTTAATACTAATCCCGTTGAATGTAGTAGAACATTAAAGCACTGTGATATCTATTTGAAGCATTTGAGGAAATTGTCTTCTTTTTTTCTGAATAAGAACATGACTTTTGGTTTTCCTGAATCTATTCTTTTATAGGCCTGCATACTTGTTTGGTGTCAACTAAGTGACATGAGCTATGATTAGGATAAAACATAGGAAGGTTCATGGCCAGGTTAAAACAGAGCTTAAGGAAACTAGGCATGTCTATAAGAAGTCTTTGGTAAGTGTCTAAGGCATTCAGAGTTAGGAGGTCTGCTTGCATTTGCCTGAGTTTGAAATTTTCCAAGTCTACCTGAATATGCTTAAGTTAGTCAAATAGTTTTGAATAGTTGTATGATTATGCATTAAGGACAACTTTAAAGTAGCAATATCCAGAGTAGGATAAAGAAGTCTAAAGATGATGTTTTGGGATTCAAGTCCATTCATGAAATAATAGGTCTTTAATGGTGCATTAGGAATTAATAGTGGTCCACAAAATGGTAGGAATCATTTAAAATAAAATGGAATACCATATGCTACTAGCAGGACTAGGTATCATGTTTGGTTTCATTTGAATAGAGCTCAAACTGGGCATTCATATTATCAGACTCTCTCTTTTATCTGGTTCATGTCTGAATTTTCAAAAGAAGGTTAAAATAGATTTAAAAGATGATTTGAGTCCTGATGTACCTTTAACTGTCTGAAAATGATTGACCAATTGGAGATGGAACTGCTTTGAACCTGGAGTTTGATGTTCAATTTGATTTTTAAACTCTTAAGTGATTTAACTATTCAACTTTCTCAAGTGTTAATGGCTAAAGGTATTCAATATGGCTTCACATAGTAGGGTCTTAAAACTGAAGTTGATTAGAGGCTGTTAATTTATACGAATAATTAGGTGTCCAGATGAGGCTCATTTTAAGGAGGTAGGAAGTGTCAAACCACTCTTGCCCATAAGTTTTGGTGATGGGCATTTGGTAGGAGAATAAGGTAAAGGGGGTGAGGTTGCTTTGGGAGAGTAAAAGGTGAGCATAGGCATGAACTGGAGGTGATGACCAGTAGGGCCTTTGATCCCTTTTTACTGAAAGTAAGGTTTAGGAAAGGGATGGGGAGGTGATGACCTCACCCTATCTTGTCCCTCTTTCAGGACCCTGAGGCTTCCCTAACTCTCTAGACCTTGTTCTCATGACTGTGGGGTTCAGTGAGATTTGGGAATTGGTCAAGGGTGGTTTATCATGCCTTCGGGGAGGATTTTTGAGATTTCATATTGCCTAAAGCTAAGTTAAAATAAAGGGGTAGATGTGTGCCATATCTTTGTCATGATTAGGCAGCTCAAAATTGCCATTTGCTAAGTATCAAAGAAGTAAGTTATTCACTTAGTTGTCTAAATTCATGTTTCCTTTTTTTTTTTTTTTAAGAGTCTGACTTGTTTGCTTGTCTATTATCTTCCTGAGAAACATGTTTAAGAGCTGGTGTGGTGTATTTATGTGTGGACTTGTCCATGTGAAGGCACTTATCTTGATCTGAACTTAGGAAAGAACATGTAGTTAATCCTAAGTTGGTAAGAAACCTTTCATTTCTTGAACTAAACTGTGACACCTAGACTTTACTGGGCATGGTAGTATAACTTAGATTAAAAGGACAAAATTGTGATTCATCTAGTAAGGCTTGATTCTATATCATTAGTATGTTTTAAAATCTTGTTATACATAAAATCATGGAGATGAAATCATTGAGTAATGCATCTATATTTCTAAAAAATGAATAGTGTAGGATGGAATTGGTTTGATGTTGATATTTAGGGACATGATTGAATACCCTTAAAGGTAGTGTGAACCAATTGTCTTGGGGGGGTCTTTTTAAGACATCTCAAAGAGGGGTAGAGAAGAGCCAAGCCCTGCTTGACTCATAGTATCTAGCCCCCAAATGAAGGGTGTCATGATCAACCTATGAACCATAGGGGTACTCCTGTCTTGAGAGATTAGTGTCAATACAAGTCTTAAACTCAAGATGTCTGAAAAAATAAAACCTAATTAGGTATTTATACAAATACAAAACTTGGAATTAATAAAACTAATCATGCCCAGGTCGGCTTGCAACTCGACGAACAGTCTTTGCACATTGACGGTACCGTCGAGTAACGACGGTGCACTTCAACGATCTGATGACAAAATCAAGTTGCAGAACCTCAACCGTCGATCATGTTGATGGTCTATCAACCTTCCCGTCCTTTTGCGTCAATTCTGCATAGTCTCTGAACTTTCACTCAGGACAGATCAACGACATGCTTGATAGACCGTCGAGCATGTTGACGGTCCTTACAAGTGCATAGTAGTGCCTTGTCTTCAAAATTCCTTGTTTTCAACTGTTTTTGCATTCCAACTTCTAATACCTGCAACATACACAAAATACATCAAACTTACAAAAACTCACTTGAAAACAAGTAAAACTTAGAGTTAAAAAGCATCAAATGTGCCATAATTTCACGCATATCACTCTACAAGGAAGGAAGACCAATCAAGCAATCACAAAGTAAATCAAGCAATCTACACAAGGAAAGCATACAAATCAATCTCAGTACTGGTACATGGCAGCTCATCAGAGCCTTTACAAGGAAAGAAGACATAGCCCAGAAGATTCTTACACCTGCCTCCAGAAAGGAAAGAAGATGTTGAATCATCTACGAGGAAGCAAGAATTAGAATCAAGATTAATCAGTGGATATCCTCAAGATCCCTGATTGATACAAATTCCCTGGGGTTACCTTAGAGCAAACAAATAAGAATCAATTAAATGGAACGATTGATTCTTCATCATCTGTTGAAGATCACAGCACATGTTACACCTCGTAAATTTATGTGTCGTCATAACCAAACTAACGTGAGTCCAGAGAGTCTATGATACCCCTATAAGTTTAAGGAAGACTTTTAATAAGTGTTAGACAAGTATTTAAAGGTTTCAGGATCAAGCAAATCGAAGAAATTAGGTCTGTTGAAAATTTGAAAAAACTTGGCGGAATTTTGGATAGAATTTTTGGTCCAACTTCAAAGAGGCATACCTCCTAGAATACGAGGAATTACGGAATCCATAACCTATGTAAATTGAAGTTCGGGGAGTCTTCTTTCTAATGCAACTGACATATCACAATTCTGAGAAGTACGGGAGGAAGTACGTACAAAAATGTACGTCCCGTACATTTTGGACATACCTTACTTGAAATTTCCAGAAAGTTGAAAAAATGTTACCTCCAAGTACGGGATGAACAGTAACCCATACTTTGAAGTACCGGATGAACAGTAACCCGTACTTTGCACGAAATTTCCAAAAATTGGAAGTCGGTGATTTTTTTTTCCTAAGCCTATAAATAGATATTTCCACGACCTGGGCTTCATTTTTCACCCAAAATAAATCCCTAATGTCTCTTTAAGCTTCCTTTAACATCCATAAACACTCCAAATAATTCCAAATCAAAACAAGAGAAGATCAACCTTGAAAGCTAAGTTAATTTATGGAAGTTGGATGTTGTTGCTTTCACTTGGAGTTGTGGGGATTAAGTCTTGGAGAAAATTGTGTGAGTTCAAATTCTTCAAATACAAGGTATGTTCTTCATCTTATCTCTTATGTTAAGTTGATTTGAAGGTTTAGCAAGTCTTAGAAAGTGAAAAGAGTTATGGGGAAAAGTTCAAATATGAATTGATGATATTTTGAGTGGTAAATTAACTTGAGCTATAATTGTTAGCATGTTATGAATATAATCTTGCTATGAGGGGTAAAAATGATGTTAAAGAAGTGTGGTATATAAGTGTATAAGGGGTTGTATTGAAGTTATTGTTATGGATTGTTCATGAAAAGAAGTTTGGGATTGGATTGAGTATAATTGGAATATAATCTTTTGATTATGGAATTGTTGATGTTTTTATTGTGGTTTTGGGAGTTGTTTTTGAGTTGGAGGAAATAGAACATATAAGGGGAAATGCTGCCCAATTTTTGTTAGCTCATTTATTAATTTAGTTTGACCACATAAATGTTTCAATGACTTACCCAGAGTGCGAATCATCTTGAATGTAGATTTACGAGCTCGGGAGGATAGGTGTTGAGTAGTTAAGGAGACTACTGTTGACACCTAATTTTTGACCTCCCATAATTTGTTTTAATTTTATGAAAGTACTTGAATTTTAAATGGGATAACACAGGTTTTTCATTTTTCTGAAAAGAAAAAAAAGGCATCAAATCAAAATGGTTTTATAAACTATGCAAATAATGCTTTACCACTATTGCTTGGTAAAATATTTTCCTATAATACACCATTTAGAAATTATTATTTTTTTACATCAATTAATGATACATTTTGCTAATTCCAATCAGAAAATAGTTAATTATTTAATTGTTCAAATTATCAGAAATTAATCAGAAAATATTTATCCCATTTTAATTCAAGGAAAATTAATTGATTAAAATGAAGTAATCATTTCTACCCCAAATTTTAATTTCTGCACAATCATTTATTTGGGCAATTTTCAAATTAACCATAATTAATTATGGTTAATATTTAGAGTATACTTATTATGTGTTTAATTATAGCTACGATTGAAATAGTCAATTCATTAGTCAAATAGAGCCATGATTGAAATAACAAATTCATTGCTTAATTGAATTAAGGCCATACTTGTGAATTCATAATTTTATGAAAATCAATCGTGTTTTGTTTTATTAATTGGCTATTTAGCTTTGATTAAATTATTCAATAATCAATCTTTTTTACTTACTCTTTAAATCACATTTTTATTTTTCTTTATACATATGCATTAATATTGCTTATCCACCTATTATGTGTATCATCGTATATATATGTGTGTGTGTGTGTGTGTGCATATATATGATATACCCGTATATACATAGGTATATCATATATATACACACATGGGCATATCAGGTTGGGGCTGCCCCTATTTCTTTTAATTGGACCGAGTCCAGGCCAATTGGGCCAGACCCGGCCCAAGTCACCAAACAATTAAGGGGGCAAGGCCCCTTCTCCATTATTCAGACAAGGCAAATGAAGCCTTAGAGGGGCTTTGAGGGTTTTCTTAAGAGAACCCTATACCGCCGCAGGGCCACCCTCTCTCTCCTGTCGTCACTTCCGCCATTTTTGGCAAGGTTGCAGGCCGGGTAAGGTCCTTAAAGACCTGGTTTGGTCAATTTTAGGTAAGGCATTTATTGCCTCCTCCGATTTTTACCCATCTCTACCCAAACGAGGTGTTATCTCGTCCTTGTTAGCATGCTTTTCTCTGCTTTGTGAACGTTGAACGTTGAACTTGTTAGTCGTCCTTTAATGTTGTTTAGGTCTGTTCGAGTTAATTCTCTTGTCTTCCTGTTTTAGTCATACGCCTACTGTTTTATGTGGTGATTAGCTAAAATAGCTTAGTTTTTGTTTAGTTTTTTTGGTTGGTTGATTTAGAAGCTATAAGTTGTCTAAGCTAAAAAGGCATCTGGTTGAGCAATTGGTTTTAGTGATGAATTATGTTGTTTGCTTAGGATTAAACAAAAAGGGAAAAACAGTCTAGATGATCTAAATGGGATGATTTGAAATCCATTTGATAATGAAAGGTTCACATAGGGTAAAAGGGATTAGTGGTTTGTTGATGTAATGGTTTGTGTGATAAAGTTCATATGAAGGATCTGGTAATCAATATTGTTATTCTGGAAGGATGCTTAGTTAATAAGTCTTATAAGAATTCATGTTTAAGTCCTTTAAGAACCTGGCAGACTTATGTGAACATTCTAACTGGTTGATTAAACTGTGATGGGGTATGACCTTACGTAGTGATTTATTTGTTTGAATGATAATTAGTTTTCTAAAGTACTCTGCCTGTTCTGCTGTCTCATCTCTAAAAGAAAGGTCTGTGTTATATGAGACATGCCCTGATCTTGATTAATTCACTTAGACTTCTCTTGAATCATGTTTAGTTAAAAAGAAAAGAGAAGGGTTAAAATATGTATGAATGAACATAGAGTGTAGATGTTACACCTCAGAAAATTTTATGTTGTTGTATGGTAGATAGACTAATGCAGGGTGAGAAGTATAGGATGTTTTTACAAGTAATAAGTAGTACTTGATGGTTCTAATTAAGATTACAAAGACGTTTGAAGCAAAAGAAGAAGGTTCATTAAGAAAGGCGAAGTATACGTTGTGTTTCAGAAGAGTTTTGTAAAGTATCGAGCTAATGATGATTTAGTAATGTTTCGAGGAAGAGTTATGATGCCCCTTAGATTGCTAATGAAGTGTTAAACAAGTGCTAAGAAGGTTCCATAAGGATTGGAGATCAAACGAAGCGACGAGAGCAAGATCGGAGAAAAAATGGATTATACGACCATTTATACGGTCCGTATAATGGTCCGTGTAACCGTTACAGTGAAGGTCCATCACTGATGGAGTTATACGATCACTTATACAGACCGTATAAAATTATACGGACCGTATAATGTGCCATATAATGGTTGCAGAAACGAGTTGTTGCTGGGACGATGTCATGGTCACTTATACGGACCGTATAAATTTATATGAACCGTATAAGTGTCCGTATAATACCGTTGGGACAGATTTTTATTTTTTAAAAGGGATCCCCAAGTTCATAATTTCATTTCCCATTTTCGCTCCACACCTCAAGAAAGTTCTAGAATATTCTCCACACCATTTTAACATAAACCCAAGAGAAATCAAGAGTAAAACACCAAGAGTTGATGGAATCAAGTGCAAGAATGCTTTCTAGGGTTTATACAAGTCAAGAAATCTCTTTGGATTGAAGCTAGGATTTTCCTCAAGCGAAGTATTTCCACCCAAAGACATTCTCACATTATCAAAGGCAAGTTTTATGATCCTTTCATGTTATTTAGAGTATTGAAGGGTTGAAAGACTTGGATTATGGAAGGAGGTAGAAGATGGGGTACAAGTATGAGAATAGTAGCATTTTTGAGTAGTAACCTAATATGAATCATGATTTTTGGTATGTTACGAGTATGATTATGTTATAAATGACACTAAGAATATGGGAGAAACATTATAGGAGGATGAATGTAGTGTTGTATTATGACCATGGTTATGGATGCCCTTGAGATGGAAGTAGGAGAATTGACTAATGTATGGTTGACGAAGATTGTTAATTATGATATTATGAATATTGTTATCGACGTTTGGGAGTTGTTATATTATATAGAGAAAGTTGTAGAAATAAAGGAAATGCTGCCCAATTTTCGTTAACTTTAGCCTAAGCTTAAGTATGCTTCCGAATATCTAATCTTAGCACGAATTCCTTTGAATATAGAGTGACGAACGTGGAAGGAAGCATATAGTCGACAAGATAGAAAGACGAAAAGGTATGTAAGGCTAGTCCCCTCCTTTCTAAGGCATGAATCTTATGACATTACTTTCCTTATCCTCTATGACCTTCTTACATTCCGAAAATTATGAGTCTATGTTCATAAAGAGATTCACATGAGATAAAGATAAGGGATACGTTACGAGCATGATAATGATGATGATGAGCCTAAATCTAAAGATTCTAAAGTATATGATATGATATTTCTATGAAGCTAATGATCCTCTGATGTGGCTTATTGTTGTTACACTCACCTTATGATGCTAGTTCCTTCAAGGTGGGGCATGATGCTCATGATTACTCTATAATGGAATCGGGGGTTCACGACCTTACGTCACCCCGATAGAGTATAGTTGTCTTTGAGTTCTTATGTATGCTCTATAATAAGTTTATGATGATGATATTACACCGCGCCTATATGGTCGGGCAGACACCGCTAAGGCGGGCGGCATATACACCATGTCTAGAGGGCATGGGCAGACACCACTAGTGGGCGGCATGAGATGGTTACGCCGGACGCGGGAGGCCCGGACGCGGGCTAATGATGATCACACCGTACCTCTATGGTCGGGCAGCTTATAGATATATATAATTGATATGATGATGTTTATGACGTAAGTTAGAATGCTCTATCCAGTCTTAAGTGCCATTCGGTTACAGGTTGTTCCTTACTTGATGTCTCCCTATTTTATTGATATGTTATTATCGTTTATGCCTTACATACTTAGTATAATGTTCGTACTGACGTCCTTTCTTTTGGACGCTGTGTTCATGCCCACAGGTAGACAGAGAGGCGGCCCAGATTCATAGGAGCTATCAGCAGATTTACAAGAGCACTCCATTATTCCGAAGGTGCTATTTTGAGATATTATTTTTGTGTACATATTTGGGCATGACGGGGTCCTGTCCCGTCCTTATGTCTAGTACCCTAGTAGAGGCTCGTAGATGCGGATATGTGGGTAGTAGATGCTTCATGTATATATATATCAGTGTATATTATGTAAATCATTTTGTGGCCATGAGAGCTCAACTATACATATATAGGCATATGATTCCCTTGTGATCATGTATGTTAAGGTTGGGTATGATGATTAGCAGGATGAGTGGTGCTCGGTAGTCAGCTCCGGGTACCCGTCATGGCCCCCTAATCGGGGGTCGTGATAGTAGAGTTATTTTGGGGCTAGATGAATTCCTTGCAATATGCTCTATCCTACTCTGTTAAGCATAAGAGGTTTATTTTGATCTTGTTTGGACCAACCTGCCACTATGTGATTTAAAACTGATGCTATATGCTTTTAGACCGGCTGGTTTAGCTGTTTCTTGCCAAGTTTAGATTTGCCTTTCTTTTTCTTTTGTAAAAATGGTACAAGGTATAAGTGGTTGTGATGAAGTTGCTTGAGACAAGTCTTGTTTTTCTTGTGTTTTTTTTTCTTCTAAAATCTGTTTATGGAAAGGATTATTCTAGACTGCATCCTACATTACCTATTTTCAAAAACTGGAAGTATGATTGCTTTTGGACTTTGTAATCTGATGAGTGCAACACCTAGACTATGGCAGTCTTGTGGGTGGCATATTTTTTATACTACTCTTTAAAATTGGAATCCTTTAGAGTAGACTAAAGAAGAGGCATTTCTGCCACCTCTTCCTTTTGAATGATTCAGTGCTTTAATGTTAATTGCTTTCAAAAGGATATGTGTTTGAAGGTCTTATGTTGGTCTTCTTACTTGAAGTCCTGGAATCTGGTTTTGCTAGTTATGGCCTAAGGTTTGAACTATGTGAGTCTTTGTGCAATGTGCCATGTCATTAAAGTTCTATCTTGTTTGAGGTTGGATTGAAGCAAATAAATGGCATGTATGACCTTATTTGATCATGTTCTTTGTAATGATTTCCTCTAAGTGTTGAATCATCACTAATTAGTAGAGTCACCTGTATGACTTAGGAATAAAATGTGATAACACCTTGATGGTTGTTTTCCCTGTAAATAAAGAGAAAAGAGGAGAATGAATTTTTATGTTGATGTATCTTGGCTGCATTAGGAATGCTAACTAAAAGAGGAATAGACCTTTTAAAGAAGAAAGATAGGATGAGTCTTGTTAAGTCACATAAATTCAAGTGCTCTGTCTCTAAAACTCTGTGATCTACTGCTAAACATTACCTGCACTGGTGAATAGAAGTCCAGGCTTGGTTTTTTTTTTGGTTGATTATCTTCACATGATAATTCTTTACTTGCTATTTGTTGATTCACTCTACTATTTGAAGTCCATGTCTTCATCTCTTCTCCTTCCTTCTTTCCTTACCTATTGTAGGACTCAGTTGAGTTTGTTTGTTTGTGAACTTGGTCATAAGACTTTACCATCCTATTAACTATGATCTTTGAATTAGTTCTGGCCTGGTATAACTATGTATGCACGTATCCTTTGTCTTGTAAATCACTAAGTTTAGTACAAACTTAGGGAAGTAAGTTAGCACTTGGGGATTAAGCTTAAGCTTTCCCTAATGCCTACCATGCCTAGGATTCATGAAATCCCTTGGATCTTATGTGGCATTAGGATTAAGGAAGTGAAAGCTTTCCTTCAGGTGCTATTTAAGTATCCCTATAGTTATATATATCAGTGGTATATCAAATGGAAGAGAATGTATACCTGTGCTATGAATAAGTCTTGTGACCTGTTGCATATTACTTATGTCTTTGGGCTCTATTTCTCTTTTTCCTTCTTCATTCTACTGTGTTTCGTGTGGGCTTTTGTGTTGTTGGGCTTATAAGTCTTGAATCATAAATTTGGCCTTTACCTTAATTCATAAATATTAATATGTGTTCTGCCTGCCTAAATGCTCTTCCAAAAAGTGGTAATTGTTTCATTTCAACACATTAATGTGTCATATGCCTCTATACTTACAATATTTTTGGGTACTCTCTAATTTACGTTCCTTTCCTCTTTGCTTGCATGAAAATCCTATGGTTCTGCGGGGTTTCTACCGCACAAAATTTGTTGGGCCAAAGGCCCAACATTCCTCTTGATTTATTCCGCGAGAAATTAATGTAAAAGGGAAGCTAATATGTCTTGAAGGCCCAGCCAGTGGATAAAAATGGCACTGATGGGCGGGGTAGGTCCATCAGTTGGAAATCTAATTCTCTTTCTTCCTTTTTTTATGTATATATGTTGTATATGTACTGATATATGTGATTATTGGAACCCATTATGCATGTTAGAATCTAGGAAAATACTTAGTAATTTAGGTAAGTCGCCAAAAACAAACCAATTTTCCAAACACGGCTAATGACTCTCTTTTTTCTTAAACTAAAAAAAAAAAAAAGGAGTTTCAAGAGTTGGTTTTCTTTCTTTAAAACTGTCTCGATTTTTTTAAGTAGTAATAGTAAATGGGATTTATTGGAAATGGCTTTAAAGTCTAAAATGAATTGGTCACTTCTTTCAAAAACTTGACTAGAAAATGCAATTCCATTTTCAAGTATGAAACTGTTAATGTTTAGTGTGATAAAGGAGGCTGAAAAATGTTTTAAAGACAAACTGGGCCACTATTAGAAGAGGCATTAATCTAAACATTTTTAAACATTGGTAAAGATTTTGGGCTGCCGAGATATGGACTTGGAATAAACATTGGTAGAGAATTTTGGGCTTGGAAACCTAACATTGAAAATTGTGCTAAAAAATGGGCTGGGTTTTGACAGATCATGGAAACATAGAATGCGGTTTGATTTCGCGGGCTTCAAGAATTAAAAATTGAGTTTGAATAAAACAACTTGAATTTTTCTTTTATATATATAAGTATCAAAACCAGAGATATACTCCACATTTTCCATATATATATATATAAAACCCGTAAGTACTAAACTCATTTCGTTAGGACTAGAATAGTAGCGACTCTACTCAAGAGAAATCTCGGGTGTGTCCCAGTCCGGCAACAAAATGAGTTAAACACTTGCGTGGATTTTTGAACCAAAACCCCCCAAAAAGGGGAGAACTTTTTGCCAAATTTTTTGGGACCATAATTATGATATGGAAAGAATGACTCTTTTTGCGGAAAAACCAAAACATCATCTTTAGCAAATAATCACATTAATCACACATTGAAACTCGTAGGTCAACCGTATTCTACGAATCTTTAATACTAGGGTGCGTAAAACCTTCCCTAGGGGATCATTAGAACCCTTACCTCGAACTGTGGTCCAAAAGATTTTTTTACTTGTCTTTGAAAATCTTTAAACCCGGTTTTCCTAGTTTTCCATAATAAATTAGGTGGCGACTCTAAAAAATATACTAAATCTATTTAGAGCACCAACAACCTCGTAGTAACTTTTATGCCTTAACCCGCGCAAGACCGAACCGTAACAACGACGAGGTATGTTAAGGCTAACCTTTTTTGTCTTAAGGCATGATTCCTTTGTTGTGAACCTATACATGATATCCACAATATTCCTATTCCTAGAAATGCTAGAAGCTCACAATTCTCAAGGTTCTCATGATATTATTGACAAATGTTCTCTATGATGATGATGATAATGATGATGATGATGATGATGATGATGATTCCATTTCTAGAGATACCAATGCTTAAAGTTCTTGATGTTCTCATGATATTATTGATCTTGTTACATGATTATTGATTTTATTCATTTTGTTGATCTCATCTTATAATAATTGTTCTTTCAAGGTGAGATATAGCGATGATAATGATTCCATAATAGAAATCGGAGGTTTACTGACCTTACGTCACGCCGATAAAGTAGTAACATTTCATTTGGGCTCTCATACATGCTTTATATATATGTATGTATTTGCTCACACCGCGCCGTGCTATAGTCGGCCGGGAAAGCACGTAAATGTGCACACCACTGCAGTGGGCAGATTATAATGTTACCCCGGACGCGGGATGATATGATTTATGGATCGGGCTGCACGTTCAGCAGCAATATATATATATATATATATATATATATATATATATATACACACACATACATATATGTATGAAAAATGTTTTTTTTAAAAAGCTAAGCATGCATGACATCCGCCTTAAGAGGCATCCAGATGTACAGGTTATCTCTCTTATCTCATGTTACTTTCCATATCTTTATAATGTTGTTATTCATGCCTTACATACTCGGTACATTATTCATACTGACGTCCTTTTGCTTGCGGAAGCTGCGTTCATGCCCACAGGTAGGCAGGGAGACGGATCGGATCCTTAGGTGCTTCATCAACGAATTTTCAATAGAGCTTCATTTTCTTCGAAGATGCAGTCTAGTGGTATTATTCTTTTGTGTATCTATTTGGGCACGGCGGGGTCCTGTCCCGTCTTTATGATTTCATGCACTCTATGTAGAGGCTCTAGACGGATGTATATAGTTAGATGTTTTATAACCTCATCGGTTCGTATTTTTGTGTATCATTTTTGGCAGCCTTGTCGGCTTGTGCATATGGGCATAGCTGAGGATGATTATATAGATGTGCCCTTATCTTTTGGGGACTCATTCCCTTACAAATTATGATTGTTATGAGTTATCTTTGTGGTCCACCTAGATATGATTATGAGATGTATGAGAAGAGGTGCTTGGGAGGTTAGCTCCGGGTGCCCATCATGGCCATCTGGTCGGGTCGCTACAGTACAAGACTGCACAACAATATAAATACAACCCTCGAGAGTTAGAGATACTTACAACTTCGCTTGAGCAACATAGGTATTTACTCTCATCTTGTAAAAAGCATTATAGTTTGTGAGCATTATAGTGTTAAGAAAAGAAAAGAGAGAAAAGTTAGCTATACAAGTCGAGGCTGTCATTAGGAGAAAGATTGTCAAGAGTCAAAATCAGAGTCACGGTTCACTCCGAACCAGATCTGTAATCAAGTTACTTGAAGAGCTCTAAGGAAACCCTTGTAACCCAAGGGGACTGGATTAGGCACCACACCGGTGATCCGAACCAGTATAAAACTCTCTGTGTTCATTTACTTTCTACATTACATTTACTTACGATTAATTATCTGCTAACTTGGCTTTTGAAAATTGCAGGGGAGTCGACTAAGTACACTAACAACTATCGACTAAGTACACTAACAACTAACTCATAAGTTTAAATTTGCAATTCTCTATCTTCACCCCCCCCCCCCCCCGGGGGCCCCCCGGCCCATGTTTCATAATCAGAATTAAGTTAAATTAGGGGTCGATTTTTATATCACCTAAAGTGAAGTTCTTCCGGGAGGGCGGGGGGAAGGTAATTGGCTTGGGCACGACATGAGAATATATTTAAAATAAGAATATATGGTATTAACTAAGCATGATTAAGTGAAAAACGTGATAAATAATGATACAATGTGTTTAGAATACATTGATGGTGCGAGTTAGTTTTTACCTTGATATGTCTTTAGCCCAACTTATTTAATTGTATTGGACGCGACGTCCAGGTGCAGATGAATAAACGAATACTTACTTACTTGCATTCAGTACACAAAAAGAAAATTTAACCTTAATAGCTAGTACAAATTAAGTGAACGAAAGACATATATGTCTTACATTAATTCATTGATTAGGATATCTAATCAGCGAGTAAGCCTTTACCCTAATGTTATTGGTATCATTTAGTTTCGCATTGAGGTGGAAGTTGAGTCTGGTAAGCTGCTGTAATTGTAAAGGAAATTTTGTTTGTACTTGAGAAGCTGATCATTTTTTACAACAATTTTTAAAAAGTCAAAATATGGACTAATTTCAAACTTATATGGAATTTTCTAATCTTACTTATTTTCGGTCTTTGCTAAGTACTTCAACTATTGAAATCAAGAAGTTACTATTGGTCTAATGATTAATTACTTGTCTCCTTTGAAATTGGCCTATTTTTTTGTCTAGGTTTGACCAGTGAATCCAATGGAGATTAGTTAACATGTTCGTTAACCGTATTCTAAAACACGTAAAAAAACCATTGGCTCATCAAATTATCTATCTAGCGGTGGAAAAAATTAAACAAAAGATTGAATTAACAAATCCATCAAAAAATATTGTTTTCTAACACACTATTGACCACGTGGACTTTAGTGATTGGGTTAGTTACTTATAAAATGAGCATTGAACAGGTCCAAAGGCCATCATTCAAAACAGAAAACAGGTCTGAATTGAAGCTTTTGTACATCTTTTGAATATCTTGTTGTGTTTCTGTCGAAGTACTTCGATCCAAAGAAGATGCCAAGTGGGACGCTTGAAGTTCTTCTTGAAAATGCCAAAGGCCTTGAAGACCAAAATTGGCTCAGTAAGATCTTCACAAACTCCATTTTCTAATTCTATTTATCTTGATTGCTAAGGCGAAGGAAAATATGGTGTTTGGGCATTTGATCCTAAGGATTCAATGCATTATCAAGATTTTGGAAGAGAAAAAAAAACTGTTGTTATCCTTCACCTTTGGCACCTAATTGATACTACATCTTCCTTTTTGTGACAACGTCAATTTTGTTTGTATCTTAATTTTATACATATGCAAATATAGTTCATATGATTAAGGAAAAAAGTGCAAATATACACCTCAATTTTGCGATTTAGAGCAAATACACCCCCGTTATAAAAGTGGTGTAAATATACCCCTGCCGTTATAAAATGGTGCAAATATTTCAATTAGAATTCCTCTTTTTTTCAATCCAATTCCTCCACCACCGATGCAAACTTCAGTTAGATTCAGGCATGCTACAGTTTTTAGTTATTGGGAGAATCCAAATACTCTCTTTCTGATATAGGAAATAATTCTTAGAGATCTTTATTCCTTTGAAAAGATATAGGAGCGAAACAATTAATGTATCCATATTGAAAGACCCAACGGATATATATGTGTGTGCGTGCATACGTCCCTGTATATTACCAATGAATGTCAACTAGCACTTCAGTCGTTCTTTAACTATCATGTCTTTTACAACAGCATCAGTTATCGAACTCCTTGTCCTGTGCATTGATTATGTAACACTAGGTGGCATGGCCACTCGTTCTTTATTTTCTACATTACTAATCATTCATCTCTTAGTTCAATAGATTTGATTAATTGGCTTGTCGAATTTCAACAGCTAGTATGAATCCATATGTGGTCATCACCTGTCGGACTCAAGAGAAGGAAAGTAGTATTGCATCAGGTATCTCTAATTAATTACTTCAACTAAACCTTGAATTTCCGTCCATTACGTTGAGTAAATGGATTTAGATCACACAAATAGAATAATTTTTTTATATTATAAATGTATTTTGTCATGTATATATTGCGTTATTTTTAGGTTGTTAATCCTATTGTTTATGAATATAATATAAAAGTTCTTTTACAGTACCAATATATATAAGTTTTCTCCGAGTAAATATTTGAATATTAAGTGGCTTTCCATATATAGGTGAAGGATCTGAACCTGAGTGGAATGAGACCTTTATTTTCACCATCGGTCATGACACTGAAGAGATCACCCTCAAGATTATGGACAATGATACTTTCAGTTCGGATGATTTTGTTGGAGAAGCAACGTTGATAATCTTTCTCATTCATTTCCTTAACAGTATCTTAATCATTTTTCTTTTCATTCATGTTGTCTAATGGTAATATTTTTTGTCTATGTTTTTCGGTTTTATTAAACGAAACAGAATTCCCTTACATGAAGTGCTACGCGAAGGAGAGGTGCCAACACGCTCTTACAATGTTGTCAAGGATGAAGAGTATTGTGGAGAGATAAAACTTGGACTCACTTTCACAGCTGGGGTAAGATATTATTATATGTTAAAACCTAAAACTAATCTAGAGTATAATTATACGAGGACTTTAACTTCTATATACCGATTGTAGAAGAAAAAAATTATTAGGTTACCTAAGATAACTGGATATAATTACTGAGATTTGTTACCTGCAAAATGAAATTAGTAGTCTGTTATAACAGGTTAAAATACAAGACGAGAATGAAAGATTCTATAAATGCAGATACATCCAATAGGTCTAATCTTATTGTCCATGGAAAAACAAAACATTTACAACAAAAAACAAATAGCGTAGCTCGTTTGGAAATCCTTCATAATTTAATTAAAGTGGGTATAATGCGTACTTCTATTTTGAAATAAGAATAGTTATATCACATATTCTTAAAGGGAGCTTTATAGTGCATAAATTTTTTACAATATCAGTAGACATATGTTAAAAACAAGATTAACTAAAAATGACACTTCTTCACTTGCAGTCGGGTTCTGGTAGAGGCAGTGATGATGAAGAATATGGTGGACGTAGAAAATCACGTGCAAGAGGATCTGATGAAGAAGAAGAATATGGTGGACGTCGACATTCACGTGATCACTCCAGAGGATCTGATGAAGATAACTCTGGTAGACCTAGAAAGTCACGTGATCATGACTATAGTGGAAGTGATGAAGATAAGTACGGTGGACATAGACGATCACGTGTTCACGATAAAGGAGGTGATGAAGAAGACAACTATGGTGGATATAGAGAATCACGTGATGAAGACGATTAATCCCAGGAGTTTTGAGTTTATAATTTAGGAGCTCGTTTGGTTACCTCTATTGCAGGAAATAATCCTTTAATAAATTTGGCAATAGTTGTGCATTATTGTTTGATCGGATTTTATGTTTAAGATTTTGTAATGTACGCTTTAGTCACACGATAAACTTTGTATTAGTTTATTCGAAATCCCATGTGGGCGGACCCACCTTGAAGGATGGGGGAACACGGCCCCCCGTAACTTCAGAAAAAACCCTATATACATATATTTATATGCATTGAAAACCTATCATATATTTTAAAAGGACCCCTTAAACATAATTGCTAAAGTAGTTCAGTTTGTGGGAGCGCCCCTAAGCTGATGCTCATGGGTCGCGACTCGAGTTCAAATCTCGGCTCCTACAATTATTATTATTTTTAAAATTTGTGCAGTAAACCGTTGTACAAACATGCGTTTAATGCAGATTTTTTTTTAATCTTTTTATTATTTAGTCCCCCTCCCATTTTACTTTTTCATTAAATCCCTCCCCCCAAAAGCCTCAAATTTCAAAAGATCTTTTCCCACTTCCCACTCATCTTTTCCCAACAATAAGCAAAAAGAAACTCATTTGGCTCTCTCCATTCTCAAACCCTTCTTCCATTCTTCCATTATCAAGTTTCTCACAAATCACTAAGTTAGGAACGTCACCCATAGGCAAATCTATTGTCGATATTCATTAATTTCTCCGGCAATCGAATTCAAGCCAACGATTGGACTTCTCTTACGGTAAAGCTTTCCATTCTTTTTTAGTGATTAATATAGATTACTTATTATACAACTATATAATATTATTTAATTACTTGTGATCGAGGAATACATAACTTTATAGATTTAATTTAATTAAAAATTATAGTATCTTGTAAGCCCTAAAATCTTATCATATTCTTAAATTTGGGATTTTGTACAATCAACTTAAGGTCTTGAAGTCAGGTTTGTTTTTATTTTTCAAATGGATTTGGGAGAAGTTTATTGGTTAGTTATCCTCTTTTTAATAATATAATGATGATAATGAGCCTAAGATGAATTACGTAGTAATATTAGTGATTTTTTAAAAAAATAATTGCTTAGTTTCTTACTTTAAAAAGGAGGTATTTGCAACTGTAAGCAATGATGCTACTATTGACCATTTTCAAAAAATGAAACGCGTCGAGTTCAAGTATGAGTTAGTGATGTACTTTTTTTATATTAGTACCAAATTAATTATATTTGATAATATTGAAGTTTGTACTTTGCTATTGTAATCAATAAGTTTTTTAAGAGTCGCACACCTAACTAATTTGTCGCTAGTAATTGGCACGTTAAAGATAATGGTGCCCCCGTTACGCTCAAATCTTGGGTTCGCCTCTGTGTGGAATATAGATACGTATTAGCAAACAAGCCATTTATACTATTTGCTAATTTAATTTAGTGGATCCGAATTGTGATTCGATTTGAAAAGCCCGCAATTGCGCACTTCAGAGAATTATGTGTGTGAGTAGTAGTAGCATGCCGCTGTGGATGGACTTGAGAGAGATGTGAAACTAGAGCGCGACCTCACAGCGTAAATCCGATTGTTTATGATTTCTGTTTGGCCTAAGCCTGTCAAGTGGGCCGGCCGGGCCATATAAATGCTGGTCACATGGGGCCGGCCGGGGGCCGAGCTGGGCCATATTTAGTGGGCTGGCTTGGAGGAGGGAAAGGGGTGTCCGGCCCAGCCCCCTACCCCGGTAGGGGTACATAGTGGGCTAAGTGGGCCGAGCCGGATTTTAATTATTTAAAAAAAAATTCTAATACTAAAATTTATTAAGTTTGATACTTTAAAATCTAGTTGTTGTCAACTTTATTTTAACCATCAAATTCCTTAAATTATACTTTGGCCCTATTTTCAATCTATAAATACCATTCATTCTTCTCCATATTATCTCACAATTCCCTACTCTCCTCTTTCCCTAAATTTCCTACTCATCTAAATCTCTCTCTCTCTCTCTCTCTCTCTCTCTTCCAACTTCCAAGTTTAAATTTCAAAATTTAAATGTAATGGAGAATGATAATCCTCCACCTCCTCCAGTCTGAAGATCAATTTCAAGTCCGGTGTGGTTGCATTTTGAGCGAGTAGACGAGAACATGTTAAATGTCAACATTGTGGTCAAATATATCCATAAGTCTAAACCAGTTTTTGGGGGTACCGGTCCGTTATGTAGGCACTTGGACAAAAGGCACAAAATTGAACTTTGAAGTTTATCTCTTCTTCAAATTTCTCCATCGATGCTAGCGTTTTGAACTTTTCATTGTAACAAGTTAACCGTTCAAGTTTGTATGTTTTGAATTTGCAATGTTATCAATTTAAGTTTGAAGTTTTATTTTAAATTACTTATGTAGTCTTGTATCACATTCTCAACTTTTATAATTTTTAACACTTAAATAGCCGTTGGGAGTCTTCATTCCAACAACATATTCAAAATATACACAAATATACCATTAACATATACAAGATATACATAAATTAGGAACTTTTTTTTTTGTTATAAATAAGCTAGTCTTTTTAACCCCCAAAAAAAAAAGGTTGAACTGAAATCACACAGTAACTAAATGGGAACAATGCACATGAGTTATGATACTAAACCAAAGTTCTTAATTTAATTATCTCATCTGATCCTAAGTCCTAATGTCATGTGCAGATTGTCATCTTTCCATCATCGGCGGCGACATTTCAAATACGCTAAAAAATATTTAACTATTATTATATATAAAATATTTGAAACTAATAAGATCTTAGACATTGGTTGTTCTACATTTTCGTACTTCATCACAATCTATCTTCCAATTTCTCCGTGAGTTGATCCTTTTATTTCATTTTAACGATTCTGTAAACTCAGCTATCAGTAGAGATGACTGATGACACATCATTTTGACATAACTGTCTTCCTTTTAATTATGTTAATTGATTAATTTTATAATAATATCCATGATGCTCAATAGTGTTATTATATTAATTTGCTCGAATCATGTTCACGAAAAGATATTTTCTCGCCGCCATAATTTTTGGTGTTACCAACTTATTTTTTACAGCAAATAGGAGAAAAAAGAAGAAATGGTGGAAGTTACGAAATCTGTCATATATATGTAAAAATGCCTATTTATGATTTTTTTTTTTTTTTAAATAATTCGAAGTGGGCCAGGTCGGGCCCCAGGTGGGCTAGAAGCCGGGCTGTTGGTGGGCCGGGCTACCGGGCTAAATGGCATGTCCGGCCCAGCCCCTAATTTTTTCCACTAGCCCAGCCCACCACCCTCTTACCGGGTTGGGGGGCCGGGCCGGTTATGGGCCGACCCAGCCCAATTGACAGGCTTAGTTTGGCCTAGTTAGTTTGGAAACACTTTGGTTTTTAAAGGGGTTTGTAATTAGGAATAAGTTGTATCATTTCTTTTCTTTCATAGGTGAATACTCTCTCACTATAACAAAAAATACTTTTACCGACAACTATTTAGCGGCAATAAGATTTTTGCCAGTTATTTATTTCATAGACCCAACTATTACCAAGCAATGAAGCTGAGTCACAAGTGCTTTCTTATTTGGCCTCAATTGGTGCTTAGACAATGGCTACAATATGATCATAGGAGAGACTTACTCTCTCCTTGTGTTGTATAATTCTATAAATAACAATTGGCATGTTCCTTGGAGGATTGAAGAAACCGTTAAGCATACTAGCAGGATTGTCGCTAGACTTGGTATTATTATCAGGCACTGTTTTAGAGAAGCTAATCAAGTTGCAGATAAGTTAGCTTCTCTAAATCACGATCAAGGGAACACATTATCATATAACACTTTTGCTGACCTCCCTTGACAATTTGGAGGGTTGACCCATTTTCTTCTTTCTTATTCTCTTTTGCGACAAGAAAAAAAAAATGATATCTCCGGCAATCTCCATCTTCTTCTTCCACAAACTAAAAAGGTACTCTCTTTTGCCTTTCTCAACTTCTTTTTTCACGCCTATTTTGTATCACTAACTGAGAGAATATGGGTGATAGCAAATGCAACTGCTCTTATTGTTGTTGGGTTTTTCTTTTTCTTTGATTTTGATCAATTTTTGGAACCATGTTTGTCACTTTTCATTTGGGTTTTTATTTTTTGGGAGTTCTAGTTCAATTTGGCTTGCTGGATTTTCGCTTCAAGTACTGGAAGTAAAATTTTGGTCTTAGATTAATTGTGGATGTGTGTTTATTCTCTTTTGTGGAAGAAGATGAAGAAGATGGAGGATGAGATATCATTTTTCCGGCACAAAAGAGAAGAAGAAGATGATGATGAAAATGGGTCGGATCGGGTTAAATGGTGGGTTTCAAATATTTAAAATAGGGGACGTGTCATTTGATTTTGAGTTTGACACGTATCTTTCCATTAAAATTAAGGGCAAATCTGTGCCAAGTTATAATGAGAGGGCTATATTTGGACTGAAAGTATAACGTTATATTTAAAGGGAAAATATAACGACAGGTATATTTGAACTATCTGACAGTAAAGGGCCAAAGGGTATATTTGACCCTTTTCCGATGATTAAAAGAAGAATATTACTTACCAAAAAGTTAAGAGTGTCATATAAATTAGGATGGGTGACTAGGAAAATTTAATTCAAGGTGACTAAAAAGTCTTATAGTTACTATAGGTCACTTCTCGGCCATCTATGGCTACAAAATCAAAAAAAAAAAAAAAAAAAAAAAAAAAAAAAAAAAAAAACCAATATGTTTAATCAATGGACAACCTCCTGAGGTTGTCCAGCCACCACCACCACCTACAACAATTCTTACAACCCCTGATTACTCACAAATCCTCAAAAACCCCACGCAAAACCCTAGTTCTAGCAAAAAGCCGCCGGCTTCAATACCCATTAAGCCTATAGTTTACCATCATGGTGAACCCACAATTCAATATGATATGGAGGAGATTAATGCTATGATAATACGTGAAAATCTCCAATACGCTGTTGTTGGAAAATTCACGAATGGTTGGAATGATCTTAATGCACTACGTACGGCCATTCCAAAGCAATGTGAACTCAAGGGAGAGCCTATTATTGGATATTTGTGTAATAGACATGTTCTTATTAGATGTAGCTTGTTTGAAGATTATGTTGCACTTATGTCCAAGTCTTCCTTTTGGATTAAGGATAAAAGTTTATGTTATCCCATGAGAACGTTGAAGTGGGATCCTTGGTTTACTCCGGAGGAAGAAACAAGTATTGCTATAGCTTGGATTTCCTTCCCAACGCTTGCACCTCATTATTTTGTGGAGGAGGTATTGTTTTCATTAGCTTCGGCGATGGGGAAGCCATTGACACTTGACCTAGCTACAAAAAATAAAACGAGACCTAGTTGTGCTCGTGTGAAGGTGGAGGTTGATTTATTGGAGAAACATCCTACACGAGTGCAAATTAATGTTATGGATGCTAAGGGTGATGTTAAATCTCGTTGGGTAAAAATCCAATATGATTTCATGCCCAAATATTGTAAGGAGTGTTGTCTTCAAGGACATGATGTGAATGGGTGTTGGAATTTACATCCCGAGTTGATACTAGATAACGAAAACAATGGTGAAGGTGAAGGAGTTCAAAGAAATAAGGAGGCAAACCCTAATAATGAAGAAGGAAACCATAGAAGCAATATAAACCCTCATGATGGTGTTCACACAATTTTATCCAGTGGGAAAGTCGTTGGCAAAGTTAATGATTATCATAAATGGCAAACTCAAGGAGGAAAGAAGAATAAGAAAGGTAATGTTGGGAAATATGTTGAATCTACTGCTGCGAAGCCTACTGCTACAGTAATTCCTAAGCCTAGTACACAGCAAAATAAATTTGCTGCATTAGGTGAAGGAGGTGATGATAATGAGTATTCTATTGATGAGGAGGCAGTGGTTAATCTTCATGATCATGAAGGTAATAATGAGAATGCAATTGTGGAAAAAGATCATCAAGAGGAATATATATGATGATGGGAAACAATTGTCTAAGAGTAATGGTGATGGTCAAAATCATTTTTAAATCATTGTAATGATCTGGTGCAAGAAGAATACGATGATCCAATAATGTTACAAAATATTAACCAAGTCGGAAGAGCAACTTTCCCCTCTCAAAATAAAGGTTGTGGGTGAACAAGTTTTTTAGGAAGATGAAGATGAGAAGGGAGGTACTAGATTGATGAATCATTCCTTCCAAACTTTTGCAAAAGAAGTGTGAAAAGAGGTGTAGATGTGACGGGCAAGGAGGTGAGTTGGGGAAGAATCATAAGGCATTGAAATTTTCACTCGGAAAGAAGCACTCACCTGGTAACACTAAGCGGTGGGTTGAAGCTTCTTTTCCAAGCTCAAATGTGAAGGTCACTATGAATAAGGCTTGCCATGAGGTTGAAGAATGAGTGTTGGAAGAAGGCGAGATTGCAGATGGGGTTGCTATAACACCTGCAGGTCATGTAGTGAATGATGTTGCTAAGAATGGATTGGAGAAGCAGTTGGTTGTTGCAAGTACAACTGCAGTACAACTGGATACAAACTCAGTTCATGTAGCTGATAAGGCTCTCACAATGAGAAGCAACTTAATGTTAATGCTAAAGCTTTCACTCCATCTATAAAGAGCATGAAGCCATCTATGAAAGATAGTCAAGTAGAGGAGAAGCTTGTTACTTTGAACCAAGCTTGCTTAGAAGTTCCTTCAAATGCTACTAATACTGATAGGGACAGGCAGTTATGGAGTAATCAGGAAGAAGAGAATGGTGAGAAGGATGAATTTATGGCTAAGTGGCTCTACACAAGCCAAACAAGCGAAATATTTGGAGTCCATTACATCGTTTCAAGAGTTAACAATATTTTTGATAGTGGTTCAACATGATGTGGAAGATGCTAATGAGATAGTTGATGGACACAAGAAAGTAATGGCTACACAAGAAGTGGACAAAGCACTTGCAATTTATGAAACAAATCGGGGAAATATGGACATGTAGATGGTGTTGTTAATGAAAGGAAAATAGCTTGGTTCCTCCATCTATAGGTGTTGAGATATATGGAAAGACCAAAACAATGTCAAGGGTGATATAGCTAAGGATAACACAGAGAGCTAGTCAAGTTGAGGGACATTTGGCTATTACAGATCCATCAATAACAATTGTAGGTCAAGAGGTGGCAAACACATAAACACACCAGAAATCAACCGAAACAAAATGATAGTATTCATTATGTCAAGAAGATTCAAGTTCAAAAGTAAAGCAATCAAATCGTAGTAGCGAGGTAATCTTATGGAAACTACACAACAACAACAACAAGGTATGCTTGCAAAGCCTCAAATAACTTACAAGTAGCAATACCATCTAGTGAAGGTCCTAGGATTGACATGGATGAGGAGTCGATTGCACAAAATTTCACAATGCTGCAAGGGATGGGGATTTGTCTCCTAGACAGGTGGAAAGTGTAAAAAGACACAAAACTCATGCAAGGAAGGGCAGCTGGGATGGGAAAATGACTGAAGAATTTGTCCCAAGGCAGATACCAATGAGACAAGCAAAGAAAAATGTGGCGCAGCTCCTGCCACTTCAACAAAATCCACAAGATCCAAAAAGAAATGATAAAGTTTCAAGATTTTTTGGAAAGGCATGAAGAACAAGACAAGGTGGAAATTTCAATGAATATAGAAGATTTTACAAGTTCAGAGATTAAGGATTCTGTCTTTATTCTTGTATTATTTTCTCATTATTTTAGCATTATCATGTGTAATATCATCATAGAGTGTGTTATAAACTCTGTGGTGATCATAGCTTATTTGATCATTTCGAGTTCATTTTTTCTACATTCCTGTTAGTTTAGAGGTTCTTTGCCTCATAGGATTAGTAAGGTAAGGCCTAGTCCCCCTTACTTGTACTCTCCCTTTGGGGTATTTTTTGTTTTTAGAAAATTAATAAAACTAGCCCTAGGCCCAAAAAGCCTAGTGGAATAAAAAAAAAAAAAAAAAAAAAAAACCCCCGTTTATTTAAAAACCCCTAAAAAAAAACCCCGGAGCATCTCTCTCTAGGCGATTTGGAGACCTAGTGAGAGAGTACACTTTTCAGGCCATTCATGGCCTCTACGGCCACCATGCAGCCTCCACAAGAGGCTGCGCCACCTACACTACCTCAAATAAATCCCATGCAAACCCTAAACTATGCTACTTTGTTGAAATCATCAACTTTGAATGCAGCCGAAACCAACCAGTCGACTACCAAGACTGTTTTGCCAATTCCTATGAAGCCTATCGTGTATCACCATGGCGAACCAACAATACAATATACCATGGAAGAAATAGATAGGATGATTATTCATGAAAAACTTCAATATGCAGTTGTGGGGAAGTTTAGTTATGGATTGCCAGATTTGCATGCACTACGTAAGTTGATTCCACAACAATGTGAATTAAAGAGTACTACCACCATTGGACTGCTATGCAATAGGCATGTTTTGATCAGATGTGATTTGTTTGAAGATTATGTAACCTTGTTATCGAAACCGCTTTTGGATCAAGGAGAGTGGAGGTTATCATCCAATGAGGACACTTAAATGGGATCCTTGGTTTAATCCTGAGGAGGAGACATCGATTGCCATTGCTTGGATCTCCTTCCCTACGCTAGCACCAAACTATTTTGGTCAATCGCAGCTGTTTTCAATGGCTGCAGCAGTAGGCAAACCATTAACTTTGGATGTGGCAACCAAAAATAAAACAAGGCCAAGCTGTGCTCGTGTGAAAGTGGAGGTGGATTTGAGGGTCGAACATCCTAAGAGAGTGCAACTACAAAGTATGTAGATAACACAACTGGAGAAGTTAAGTCAAGGTGGGTGAAAATTCAATATGATTTTTTGCCTAAATATTGCAAGGAATGTTGTTTACAAGGCCATGATGAAGATGGATGTTGGAAACTACATCCTGATCTGCTGCAAAATAAGGAGAAGGAGGAGGTTTCTAATGGTGATAAGGGGAAGCATGTTGCAGTCCCTAACAATGGAAAGGCAATAACCAATGTAACAAACAAGGCAAAACATAATAACAGGATGCAGGCAGCTCATGCAAACAATAGAAATCATAAACAGGTTATTAGGGTCCTAGAGAGTGGCAAGGTAGTTGGTAATGTCCAGAATTTAAATGAGTGGAAGGTTCAAAGAGGAAAGAACCAGGTGCAGGATGCAAATAACACTCAAAATCAAATTGTTTTGACAGTAGGAAAGGAAAATGAGGGTACAAGCAAACAAGGAGAGTTACAGAAATGTAATGATGTTCAAATACTTAATAAATTTGCAGCATTGGCAAATGATGATGATGTGCTAGAAGTGATGGCCTTGGATGAGGGTATTTCAACAATAGATGTTGCATGCTTTGAATGCGTTAAGATGTTCGGTTGGTAGTGGAAGAAGGTGAGATTGATCTTTTTAGTCGAGAAGGCCTTGAACATCAATGCTACGTGTATTACACACGGTAAGAAGCAATCTTACTCTCCAAACTAAAGAGTGGGTTGAAACTAATTTTCAATCGAAGGCATAAGGTCACCACAAATAAGGCATGTCAAGATATTCCTTCCACTACTTTTGACGAAGATGGAGACAATAATAGTGCTAAGAAATTGTGGAGTGAAGAGGTTGAAGAAGATGGAGAGGAAGGAGAAATTTTGGAGGCAAACAAGCTGATGATACACATTATGCGAGGACTCCATTACATCTTCTCAAGAAGGTTAACAATATGTTTGATGAGAGATGACTGTGGAATGTTAATGGCTTTTAATACAATTCCAACAAAATGGACAGCAAAAACAAAGTTGCTAATGAAGTCAGCAGTAGTGCCTTAGAAAATCAGAATGTTCAGTTTTCTAGTCCTTCTCAGGTTGCTTTGGAGGTAATGTTTGGAAAAGAGGATGTGCAGAATGGAGGAAATTTGCAGGCTATGGAACTTTCAAACCTGCAGAATGATGGGTATAGTGAGGCTGGTGGAACACAACAAGTGGTAGAGGTAGAAAAGCTTGATGGTAAGGTTTCAAAAGAATGATAACTCAAAATATGCCAACACCATCGATGGATTTACATGTAGATAAGGCCATATCTAAGGTGATGAATGAAGAAACGGGGTGCAATTGGTGAGGAAATCAATAAGAATACATCTAGGGACATGGTGAGGATGGATATGGATGAAGAATCCACGCCCAAAATTTTATGAATGCGGCAAGAGAGGGTGATTTGTCACCTAGGCAAATTGTGAAAGGTGTTGGGAAAGGTAGAAAGAAAGCAGCAACTCAACATACACCTCAAGTTCTTGGGGTGACAACAAGGAGGGCTAATTCTAAATCCCATATTTAGTGATGAATGCACTAATATGGAATATTAGATCAGTCAATACAAAAAAAGCTTTTAAAAGGCTTTTAACAATGCATAATAAACACAAATTTTTCCTTATAGGCCTTATGGAGCCTTTTCAAGCAGTCATACAAGCTGGAAAGTTACAGGAGGAGATTAGGAATTCAGAATGCTTTTTGTAACATCTCTGGGAAGATATGGGCCTTTGTCAATGAAGATTATCGAAGTCTTAGTCTTTGATAGATAGTGTGCAACGACTTACTTTTAAAATATTCAATTCTGAAGAGGAGTTTATTGTTACACTTGTATATGCGAAATGTGATAGAATGGAAAGAATAGAACTGTGGGATTCACTTTATTATTTGGCATCTGATATGACATTGCCTTGGCTTGTGGGTGGAGATTTTAATGTCATATGTGATGCAGAGGAGAAGTATGGTGGCCTCCCAGTTTCTTTGCATGAAGTGGAGGATTTTAGGCACTGCATAAACACATGTAACCTCTACAGATTTGGGCTACAAGGGCAGTGTTTTCACTTGGTGGAATGGGAGAGGTCTTTGAGGAATGTGTGTTCAAAAGGTTGGATAGGTGCTTGGGCAATTATGAGTTACAACAACTTTTCCCGTGTTGGAATAACTCATTTGATCAAACAAGGATCGATCATTCCCTCTCTTATAGAATGCTTGGTTCGAGGCTCAAGAATTTGACAAAATCATTCAAATTTCTCAATTTACGGGTTAAACATGAATCATTCATACATGGGTTGTCAAGGATAACCGGAAAACCGAGGTGCAAGGTAATGCTTTCATGAAATTTAATTCAAGCTCAAAAATATGAAGAAGGTGTTGTCACAATGGAGTAGAGCAACATTTGGAGATTTCTTTCGACTATAATTTCCAATCTTGAGGAAGTGATCAAAGTGCATGAAAGAATCTTTGAAGAGCATCTTCCGTGCAAAATAGGGAAAAATTGAAGGGAGGCCGAGTTGACTAGAGTATATGCCATAGAGGAGGAATATTGGAAACAGAAGGCAGGTATGGAGTGGTTTCAAGATGGTGATAAGAATTCTAAATTCTTTCACAACTATGTCAATGGTAGGAGGAAAATGCTTCAGTTGAAGAGGATTCAAAATAATCAAGGGCAGTGGCTAGAGGATGACAATGAGATTGCAGAAGAGGCTTTAAGATTCTTCCAGGATCAATTCCATGAAAGAATAGAGAATCTTCAAGATTTGACATTTTGCAACATGTCCCTTCTATGATCACATCGGACGAGAATGAGAAACTAGTTGCATCTCCTACAAAAGAGGAAGTGAAGTTGCGCTTTTGGGTACGAAGTAGTGCAAAGGGGGACCTGATGGCTTCACAGGTTTGTTCTTTCAAATTTGCTGGAATATTGTTGGGGATGACTTATTCAATATGGTAGGGGATTTCCTGCGAGGTGTTGATCTGCCTAGATATATCACTCACACACACCTAGTTCTTCTCCCTAAAAAGAAAGATGTTCAGACATTTGGGGACATGAGACCAATAAGCCTGAGTAATTTTGTCAACAAGGTCATATCTAGAGTTGTGCATGAGAGAATGGTGCTTCTGTTACCAGAACTGATTTCTCAAAATCAGGCAGGTTTTGTGAGAGGAAGAAGTATAGTTGAAAACATTCTATTAACTCAAGAAATCATTACTGATATAAGGCTGAGAACTAACAAAGGCAAGAAGAATGGAAATGTTGTGGTGCCTAATGTTGTCATGAAACTAGACATGACAAAGGCCTATGATAGGTTGTCATGGCTGTTTCTCACTAAAGTGTTGAGGAAGATGGGTTTTTGTGAAAGATTCATTGGCCTAATCCATGAACTTATAGGTAACAATTGGTACTCAGTCCTTATAAATGGCCAGCAGCATGGATTTTTTCATTCCACCAGAGGTGTCAAGCAGGGTGATCCTTTATCACCAACCTTATTTATCTTGTCTTTGAAGTTATTGTCAAGAGGTTTGAATGCAGTGTATGATAATTTATGGTATACTGGTTTTGGTTTGCCTAAGTGGAGTCCAAAAATAAATCATCTGGCCTATGCAGATGATACCATAATTTTTTCATCCTCTTGTGAAATTTCTTTGAAATTGATAATGGATACCTTAACTCAATATGAGCTTGCATCAGGCCAGCTGATAAATAGGGCAAAAAGTTCAGTTTATATGCATGACAAAGTGGATGAGGCAACTTTTCTAAAAGTTGAAAGAATCACTGGTATTAACAGACATGCTTTCCCATTAATGTACCTAGGATGTCCTATTTACTATGGTAGAGCATGTTTGGCTTATTATGCTGATCTGATCAATAGAGTAAGGAATAAGCTTCGAGGATGGAAAGGTAAGTTTTTATCATTTGGTGGGAGGGCCATTTTGTTGGCTCATGTTTTGCAAGCAATGCCAATTCATCTGCGGGCATTGCTATGGATGCACCATCTTTTGTGATTAATAAGCTAAACAAGATCTTTGCCAGTTCTTTTGGAGTAATAATATAGGGGAGAGTGGCGAGCATTGGGCAAAATGGAGTGAGGTTTGCATGCCTAAGGAAGAAGGAGGACTTGGGTTTAGATCAGGCGGAGGATATGTCCATGGCATTATTTTCAAAATTATGGTGGAACTTGAGGACCAAACCTCCTTATGGAGTTCATTTATGAGTAACAAGTATTTGAAGAAGCATAATCCAATTCGGTCCCTTGGAAAGAAGGATCTCATGTTTGGAGGAAAATGTTACAAGCAAGGGATGCGATTGATCATCAAATTGGTGGCAAATCGAATGGGTTCTTCATTATTTTGGTTTGATAATTGGTCTGGTTTGGGACCTTTATATTTCCTTACTCCCCCTGAATTTTACTGTGATGAGAACATTAGTAATGTGGCTGATGTGGTTACAGAAGGCAGATGGAATGAAATCATCGAGAACACCTTTACCCGAGGACATTTGCCGAACATATATTGCATGTAAAGTACACCTCCTAGTCTCTGGAGAGATGGACAAACCATGGTGGATGTTGGAGAAAATGGAGAATTTAGTGTCAAATCAGCTTGGGAATATATAAGAGCTAGAGGAAAAAAAGGAGGCATACAAGAAAATTTGGGACCAAAGGATTGCCTTTCAAAATAAGCTTCTTGATGTGGAGGGTGTGGCATTTCAAAATACCTCTGGATGATGTGATTAGAAGCTGGGGATACCATATGCCATCAAAGTGTTTTTTTGTTGTGCAGAACCAAAGGAAGAGATCGTCCTCACATATTTTTGAAATGTCACCGCACAAAGCAACATGGAAATATTTCGGTCGCTAAAAAGAACTTTGGACTAAATGTTGATGGTATGCATTTGCATCGTGTGATTGTCAAATGGTGGACTACTGACACATTAGTTAGATTGAAGCCTATCTTTCATGCTATTCCCTCTATAATTATGTGGGAGTTATGGAAGAAAAGAAATGGTGACAAGCATGGAAAAAAAGGTTTCTACTAGCAGGGTAATTTATCAAGCATCAAGCAATATTCAACAGCTGGTGAAATTAAGAAAACCAGGCATAAGATCTGTTCCTCATAGGTGGCTGGATATGCTAAAGATGCTGGAAAATTTGATACCAAAGCTTAAAGTTACAAAAGTCATGTGGAAATTCCCACTCGGGGGAATTTGGAAGTGCAATACGGATGGGGCCACTAGAGGGAACCCGGGCGGTAGAAGTTCATTTGCATTTTGTGTGAGAAATTCACATGGTGACTTGATTCATGCAAGGGCCAAAGCAATGGGAGAAGGTACTAACACCGTGTCCGAGGCAATGGCTTTGCTTTTGTCGCAAGATATTGTTTGTCAAACATGTATATTCCTTCATTCTTGAAACCGATTCATTATTGATGAAAAGATCCTAGAAAGACAATGGAAACCTCCATGGAACATTCTTTTGAGGTGGAGGAGATTTGGGACATAATCATAGATCATGCGCAGATGTACAAAGTTACGCATATTTAATGAGGGAAGGCAACCAACTAGCAGATTACCTTGCTAACTATGCATTAGATCATGGAGAATTGCATGTAGACTCTTTTGCAGAACTAGACTCAACAGGAAGGAGGATTCTGAACAGTGACAAATTACAATGTCCTATTTAAGAATCGAGAACGATGAAGGAGAAGATAGGATATGAATTGTAGTTGGGGTGGAACTCGGGAATATCATTCATCATGCTCAAGTCCTCCGTTGGAGGAGAACATGATGAGGATTTTATTGCTAATCATGTTTCCTTTTTGCGTGTTTCATAATCTTTTAGGAGCAAGATACAAAGCATCAAGAAGATCCATGAGTTGAATCAGATGGGCTACTTGCAGCTACTGCAACGAATCAGTAAAGCTTTTGGGGCAAAAGTTTGCCGTTTGCCGTTTCCGGCAGTCAGAAAAAGCAAAGTTTGCTGTTTCCAGCAGTTAGAAAAAGCAATGCAATGCATGGAATTTAATCTACTTGCTTTGATCAACATTGCATCACTGATCTGTCAAGATGAGGAAATGAGGTGGTTTAATGTTGAGCAAAATGAAACAAAGGCTGCAAGGGCTACTTGCAGCTACTGCAACGAATCAGTAAAGCTTTTGGGGCAAAAGTTTGCCGTTTGCCGTTTCCGGCAGAGAAAAAGCAAAGTTTGCTGTTTCCAGCAGTTTGCCGTTTGCCGTTTCCAATGCATGGAAAAAGCAAAGTCGACTTGCTTTGATTTCAATATTTGCATGTCGTTTCAAGATGAGGAAATGAAAAAGCAAAGTTTTAATGTTTGAGCAAGAAAAAGCAATGCAATGCATGGAATTTAATCCAAAAAAAAAAAACCCTAGGATGGCAGTAATTGCAGGTTGTTCAAGCATCAGAGGAACAGCAGCAAGGTTCAGGTACAATGTCAAGGAGTTACTATATGCTGTCAAATCTTCATGCAGTGGTATTAGCACTTGTGCTCAACCTGCAGAGGAGATGACAGTACATGGGGACTGTTTTGATTGCATTAAGGAAGGTAGGGAATTTAGAGAAACAAGCTGCAGTTTGCAGAAGTCTTCAACCATCAGAGGAACAGCATCAGTGCTAAGGTTATCTACCAGAGGATCATGCATAGCAAGTTCAGATACACAACATATCAGCATCTCATCTACAGTATATCAGATGTATATTGCAGTTACATCAGGTGTTGCTGATATACACTGGTATACAGCTGATATACACCAACTTGTAGGTTATGGGAGTCAACTTGTTTATGCAAATCATTTTCTAATTTTAGTAGTTTGTAATGCCACCTTAAGTCAACATATAAGACTTAGGTTGGTCGTTATTTTAATTTTGCATGTTTATCAGCCATTTTTTGGCCCTCATTGTAAAGACTACCTTTTGGTTTTTTGAGAAAATTTATAAAAGCAGCCCTAGGCTCACAAGCCTAGTGGAATTTGTTTAAAAAAAAAAAAAAAAAAAAAAAAAAAAAAAAACCCCATTTATTTCAAAATCAACATCGGTCCATTATCAAAATCAAAAGCTCTCATTCGAATTCAACTGCTCCTTAGAAGACGACGAACTGAGCTGGGGAACTCAACTGCTTCTTCAAATCCGTCCCTCATCAACCTCTCCAAAAGCAAAATCGACGAATTGCTGCTCTCATTTCTCTCTTCACCTTGCTTCTTCAAGTTATTCTCAGGTAAAATCGCTCAACTTTTTCCTCTTTTAAAGTTAGGGTTTTGAAATCAAAGTGCGAAAATGATGATTTTTGTCAGAAAAGAAGAAGAAGAACATGGGTTTGTCCTCAATGTTGTTTATTTTATTGTTCAATGCTTGGGAAACCCTTATTTGCTGCATTTGTTCTACTTGTTGGGGTTTGTGTGCTTGTAAATAGTGTATGTGCCTGTGAACTTATGGTTTTTGGTGTTGTTTGTGTTCTCGTTCTCCTTAGGATTTCGAAAAAAGAGCTTGTTGGGCTTGACAAAACCCTTATTTGCACTATTTATTCCACTTGTTGTGGTTTTTGTGTTTTTAAATAGTGTATGTGGTTGTGAAATTATGGTTTTTGGTACTGTTTGTGTTCTTGTTCTCCTTAGGGTTTCGAAAAAAGGGTTTGAGTTTTTTTTTTATGTTTTTCCAACAGCTGAGTAAGTTGTTGTAGCAACTTCCGCACTTTTTTGACAGTTGAGGTTGGTATATTTTGTTTGACTTGTTTGTGTGTTTGTAGTGAAATAGATATTTTTTCTGGTTCAAAAGGTAGGGTTTGAAATTAAAGTAAAAATGATGAATTTTGGTTAAAGAAGAAGAGGAAGAACATGGGTAGTGTGTCTCTTCAATGGTGTGTATTTTGTTCAATTTTTTATGGTTGTGTGTTTGTAAATGTACACTGATATTGCTGATAGTGAAATAGATGTTGTTGTTCGGTTGTTGTCCTTGTAAGGCTTAGGAAAAGGGTCTTCCCTTTGTTTTGTTTTTACCCAACAAGCTGAAAGTCTCGCTATGCATTCCAACTGTTGCAAATTGTTAAAACATTTATTGAGGAAGCTGCAACAACTGTTATGATATTTTCACAAATCCATCAAATGTTCCAGCAACTTCATCAGTTGTTGCAACAGATTATCCATCTGTTGGAAATAATCAATACAACTGTTGAGGAAGCTGCAGCAACTGTATTGATATTTTCCAACATATGTCTAATCTATTGCAACAACTGATGAAGTTGTTAAAACATATGATGGAGTTGTTCTAACAGATTACACACTTGTTGCAACATATGCTTCAGCTGTTGTAAAAAATCATTACTTGTTTACTTTGAATGATGCACAAATCAATTAAAATTGTTTTTGTTTATCTCTTGTGTGCAGATAAAATGTCTCCACGAAAAAGAAAAGAAGAGGAATCATCTACAGTTAGTAAAAGAGCCAAGGGGTCATCATTAGATGATCTTGCTGAACAAGCAAATATTCTTTCTGAAGAAATTGCTGAACAGGAAACCTCTCAAGCAGGAGTTTCTGGCCAAGAAAGTAAAAAAGATCAAGTAGATGAAGAAGATTAAAAAAAAAAAAAAAAAAAAATAATAATAATAATAATAATAATAATAATAATAATAATAATAATAATAATAATAATAATAATAATAAGAAGAAGAAGAAGAAGAAGAAGAAGAAGAAGAAGAAGAAGAAGAAGAAGAAGAAGAAGAAGAAGAAGAAGAAGATGATGATGATGATGATGATAATGATGATGATGACGATGAAAATAATGATGGCAATGAAGAAACAGAAGAATCAGAAGAAGAAGAAAATGAAGAGGATAAAATTGCTTCTTTTGAAAGGTCGATGACCAGGGCTGTTGAGTCTTCTATTGCGACTGATATTGAAAAACCTTCCACTGATGAAGTTGTCAAAACTTTCAGTATTGAGAAGTTCCGTGTGTAGATGCCGATGGATAAACTAGCTGATTTAAATGGTGATCTTGTCGTAAAATCAGTGACGGGCAAGCCCTTTGATTACTTTAGGAAGATACTTCAAGATGAGGACTTGGAGGATTTCTTTAGGGCCAAATGTTTTGGGATGTATCTAGATTTTCCTGAGGACAACATTGCAAGGTTTCAAATGACCATTGTGTATGGTCTTCTCAAACAAAAAATTATTTGTAGCAAAACTGATGAGATATGGATAAACTACTGTGGCATGCCAGTTTGTTTTGGAATCAAGGAGTTTGCCATAATCACCAAACTGAGGTGTCATGCTCCTTCTTAGCCTTTTCCTACAGTTACACTAAAGAAGAGTGAAAAGACACCCAAGCCATCCAAGACACCCAAGAAAGGCAAGAAAAGCAAAGCGAAGGTTGATGATGATTTAGATTTAGTGGATATTGTTGGAAAGACCTACAAGGCAGAACAGTTGCCAGAAGACTTGAAGTCAAAAACTCTGTCAAGAAAGCACAAGAAGTTATTGTGCTTAGTTTGGTTTGTCCATTCTATTCTTTGGGCAAAAGATGTAAAGAATAATATAGACTTGATTTGATTAAACTCTCGGAGGATCATGAGGCATTCAATAACTATCCATGGGGTAATAAAAGTTTTAAGTTGACTGTTGATTATTTGTCGAGAGATTTCAACCCTAATGTGAAGACTCCCAACATCTATGCCCTCACTTAGGCCTTCATGGAAAACTTTCTTTCTTCAATGTTTTATATTTTTAATTCTTTTACTTCATTGATTATCACTAGTAGGCGAACCCTTACCCGTTAACCCTTTGATCACTAGCCAATTTTAACTTCTTAAATCATTTATACTTAAACAATCAATGAACAAGCGAATGGAGAAATAGTCTACCAAATCATAAATAATAAATAGTACAAGTGCGGAAGTCTTATCGTCAACCTTTGTACTCCCTTTATTCATTCGAGGATGAACGATGGATAAATTGGTATCTAATGTAATGACCCGTTTGGTCGTTATAGTGTTTTGAACCATTGACCCTTCCCCACCGTTAGTATGATCTATGACTTAATGAAGTCATTGGGTTGGTTTCCGCAAGGTTTGAGTGTAAATTGAGTCATTGAGGGAGAAGCTAGTTAAGCTAGCGAGTTAGAGTTGACCACGGTCTACATCGGGTTAGGATGACCCAGTGTCAATGTTTTGGAAGTTCCAACATGTTATTATGATGATTTTGAACTTGTCCAAAAGTTTTGGTGAGGTTCTAAAGAGTTTCAGATGGGTTTGGATTTTGTCGCGATCTTATTCGGTGTTTTCGCCGGAGGTCTGTGGATAGAAACGGCTCCAGATTTATCATCCTACCTTTGTTTTGGGTGAGGTTTGAACCATTAGATCTGTACCGAAATTACGAAGCTATAGGAAAAAGAATCGTCACGTTTTGCCTCCGTATGGGGGAGATATGACCATTTTAGTACGGATTGTTCCAGCTGGCCGGTGGCAGCGACCAAAAGGCTGTTGCAGTGGTCTGGAGACTGCTGCCAGCGACCGACAGGGGCAGAATGCTCTTTTTTTAGACTCCAACTCCTAACCATTATTCCAAGACCCCAAAGTCAGTTTTCAAGAGAGAAAGAGGCAAAATTCACTCCATTCATTGGTGAAAGCATCTTGGAGGGTAAGTCCCCATCTTTATTTGTTCCTTTTCCTTTCTTCTTCAAGTTCCATGATTATTTTAAGGTTCATCAATGGTGGGTGAAAACCCTAGAACCCTAGAATTAGTAAACCCTTAAATAATTGGTGGGTTGTTGATTAATCATCTAGGAGTATAGATTATCACCTTCTAAGAAGTGAGTTTGATTTCTTATGGTTGAAATTGCATGTTGAGACTTAGGGTTCTAATAAAAATTAAAATTTTGTCCTAAAATCTGTTTGGAAGGGTAAATTGATTAGAAACCCATGGATTGAAGGTTAATGATTGTAGAGATAGAATTTATGATAAATTCACCATTAAAGGATGGTTTCATCCATTGAAGAGGGTAGAAGTAAGTGGGTCTTTTTCCCCAAATTGTTGTTCTTGTTTAAATACATGGTTTGTTGCTTACTTAGCATCATATTGTTAGACTTTGACCGTTACGAGGTGCTTCGGAAATAGAAGACTCGTGTGGAGTAGTTCGTGGCTCCTGTTCTACATTCCAGGTAGGTTATGGCTTAATTTAGCTAGACTTTGATTAGCAAAACATATGTATTTTGTAGAATTGACGGGAAAAATCATAATTAGGTCATCGGACATGGTGTTTTGGTTGGATATTAGCTAGGTTGGTATGACTTCTGATTTTGTGGGCTCATCGCCATTACGTTATGTATTGAAATATAAGGTGTAGTTGTATTCATACTGTGGTGATTCGGGATGGATTTCTACTAGGTTGATTATTGTTGATGGTGGCTTGCTGCCCTGTTATTGTGATTAGACTTATTGCCTAAATTGTCGTATTGCACTTAGTTCTCTCTTATTGTGACATATATTATCGGAGAAAGGAAGGATACTAAGTTTAGACCTAAATTGTGGTTTATATATTTATGATAGTACGTAGATGAACACTTGATGTATAATTTACTGTTGATGATAATATATAGAATAGTGCAGTTTCTTGGTGATACAAGACTTAGTTACGAGGCGTACTTGCTATATGAGGAAGTAAAGAGGGGCATAAACTCTTGTGTTGGTTGAGACGGTTTGTATGATTCATTTCATGGTTGAGTTGATCCAATTCTTGATATGACTTGTGGCTTGTACCTTCACCGTTGCTTTACTGGTTTGTATTGATTTACCATGTTTACACTCATTTATGCATTCATACACTCATGGATGATGGAAATGGTTTGGAAGACTTTTAGCATGACGCCTTGTGTTTGACATTGATATTGCTAATTGTTCATAGTCCATACATACTAATGAACTGGAATACGTTGAGACATACATTGTGATGTGAAATTAGTGAAAAAGTTAATATAATCTTCTTGTTGAACTTGTGATACTATGTGATACATGGTACTTGATGATTTGAGCATGGATAATAAGAGGGCAGGAAATATCTTTACGTACAGATATATGGAAAGTCACCTATGTGACCTAGATTATGGCTCGTGGTTCGAGGTTCATTCTGAAAATGAGGGATATATTGATATGGCCCGCGTCCGAGGTTCTTTCTGGAGCGGAGACTTATGCTTGGGTCTGAGGAGTGAATCTGGAACGAGTGGTACATGGACACCATGGATCCCCTGCAGGTCATGACTACTGAGCAATGACATCAGTTAGCATGTGTGTACAGTTCGAGTGATTGGCCAGTGCATTGCATTGCACAGTATCATATATTGCATTGCACATCATTACATTTTATTTTGCATTATTATATGCTCACTTGGTTCTGATTTTGATATGGATGTTGAATGCCTATTGTGATATCAATATGACCACTGACTAAGTTTAATTGTGGACTAGTGACTCTACCTAGGGACGAAACTTGGGCTTATGATTATCAGGAAAGATTATTGAAACTTGACAGATTTGTGGTTTAGATGCTTCATCTTAGGCTGTGATTATGTTATGAGAGGTTCTGTGACTTGGATTTGAGTATTGAGTGCCTATGTGTTTATCTTGTTGATTTTATATTTATATGCGTGAACTAATCTTAGCCGGCCTATGATTCTTACCAGTACATAGTGTTTGTACTGATACTACCTTGTTGAACCCTTTTTGAGTGCAGATTGTATTCCAGAGATTTCATCCAGGCTACATCTCTGGCTTGAAGCTAGTTTGCTCGATCAGATCTGAAGGGGTGAGCTTCTACCCATGCCATGCCACCTGAAGATCTCTCATTCCAGATGTTTAATTTCATTCTAGAAATTATTTGTTATTATATTTGAGATATACTTCATTCTTTAGACATTGTTGGTTATAGTCCTTGTACGATGACTTTCAGATTCTGGGGGTGTAATAGTTAAGACTTCCGCATTTATATTATCTATTAATTATGACTTGTTTTATTTATTCATTCATTGACTTATCTATTGACTGTTAATAAATGATTAATGAAGTTGAAATTGGCTAATGATTAATGGATTAATGGGTAAGGGTTCGCCTACTAGTGATAATAAGGTAGGTGCCCGCACGATCGGTAACTTGGGTCGTGACGGTTGGTATCAGAGCCTAGGTTCGTAAATCTCATTGTACAAGGACATGTCTAGTAGAGTTTTGCGGATCAATATAAAGAGCTCCGTATTTATCTGCGAGAGGCTATGGGACACTTGGAAACTTCCACTTCTTTCATTCTTTCGTGCTACCTCATTCAAATTGGTATCTAGATGATTCCAATTGGTATCTGCTCTTGCTTGTCTTGTTCTTCTCCGAATGGTGGAAACCCCTCAGCTAAACCCTTATGCGAGTGGTTTGTGATTATTGTTTAGCTGTATTGAGTCCATTGGGAGTTTACGTAGGAATTTAGACTTCCGTTAGGGATTTCAAGGCCACGGGTGAGTCCATATGGTGTTTTTACATTAATAAACATGTTTGTTTATCTGTGTGAGGCCTCGGATGAAATGTTGGTCGATAAAGGGGAAAACTGGGAAAAAGTAGAGCTTACTGCCCAAATGGGACCAGTGCGGCGGGGCTTGTACAGCTACGGCAGCACCGCTATAGCGGTGAGCCCCTCGCTGCCAGCGGTCAGTCATGGTTCAATATGTCCTCTGTGGCGGGCCATGTCCCGCTATGGCAATATCGCTATAGCGGAACATGGGCCGCCATAGCGATGGTCTGTTTTCTTTCGGTCCGCTATAGCGGGCATTTGGCCGCCATAGTGAGACCGCTGCAGTGGTGGTTTGACCGCCGCAGCGGTCGACGGGAAACAGTAGCCGTGTTTTAAAACACTTAGTCCGAATTATTTATTCTCTTAAATCCAACACAGTTCCCAGGAAACACTTAGGGTAACTTGGAGAGTTCTTGAATTTGTTTCTTTTGGGGGTGAGTTCCCTTGCCTTATCTTATGATTATCTATCATCTTATTCTTTAATTAATGGTGCAAATATATGGGGACTAGTGGAGAAGATGAGTTTCTACCTTAGCATTGAGAATTGAATAATAGTCTTTAAATATTAGTTTAATTGGTGAGTCTTGCCAATAGTGAGATGGGATTTCATGAAGTAGTAAACCATAAGTTTGAATCTCTAATCTAGATTAAGATTGATTAAGGAAAAAGGGGGATCGTTCGAAACAAGAGCTAATAATTTGAGAGTTATGTTGAGGTTGTATAATGTGAAGTCGACTCAAGCGTTATGTATGAATTGGTAAGTTCTAGTATGTCACAGGCTATATGGAGCGTTGGTTGGATAACAGAAACGAAGACTCTAGTGGTTATTGTGTTACTTACGGCTGGTGAGAGATGATATTATTTATTGTACTATATTTTTATGATTACCTATGTGGTTATTGAGCTTGAATATATGCTTGTTGGTTGGTGTTCCCGAGTTGTACGACATTTTGCTAAGGTAAGGCTTATTTCCGAGATCTCTGAGTTAAATTTTATCGTATTAAAGTAATGGTGATCTTAGTTAATTTAGTTGTAATGACCCGTTTGGTCGTTATAGTTCTTTTGGCACTTTCTCCCACTCCCGAGAATTGATTAGCTCCCTTTTTACCCAAGGGGACCGTTGACATGCTTCCCGAGGTGTCTAGACTGGATTCGGGTAACCTTGGTGGAAATATAAGCTTAATAGTGAAAGTGGTTGACCCGAAGTTGACTTTTGGGCAAGCGAACCTTTTTCGAAATTCCATCAATTTTGAGAGGTCTGGGTAGTCGTTTAGAACTTGTGTGTGCGTTTGGTTCGGTTCCCAATGCATTCGGATGCACTTCGGGACATTGGATGGGAAATGGAAATTAAGGCATCGATGGTTGA
>NC_081345.1:58529431-58591366 GCF_029784015.1 Lycium ferocissimum | reverse complement strand
GGCCTTTTAATTTTAATTTAATTTGGTTATTTCAATTATGGCCATATTTGGCCTAATTAGCAGGCTTAAAAATTAAATTGCATTAATGACTTTAAATAATTTAAGCCAATGAATTTGGTTATTTCAATCAAGGCCATTAAGAGGCTAATTTTACAAAAATGACCCCAATTTCCTTGAACCATGACTTGGTCAAATTAATTGTAGCCATAACAAAAATAATTAAATAATTTGAACATCAATTTGCAATAAGGACCACCTAATTGACTAATTAAAATATTTATAGATAATTATAGATAAATTTTGACAAATCACACATTTATGCAAAATCAAAGATTAAAGGGTGAAATGGTCAATTATTTAAATTACTCAAACTCCATGGATTAAAGGGAATAAAGTATTTGCTAATTTTGATTTTTGACAATTTTAATAGTTAAATGAATGATTATTATTTTCTTAAACCAAATGCCGTATTTTTCTTTGATTAAATCAAATAAGTATCTCATAAGTGTCATAAAAATACCAATTAATTTCTAAACAACTGTGTGACGTCATTAAAAACTTTTCATCGATTTAAAGGAGCAAAATATTGTTTTGAACAATTTATAAAAATCATTTAAACCCTTTAAGGTGCATAGCTTATTTTATTCGTCTTCCAAGGACTCTGAGTAATTGAAGTAAATTACGGGAGGTCAAAAATTAGGTGTCAACACTCTTAAAATGGTGTGATATTGTCATCTTTTAGCCAAACCCTTGAGATTTTCCTCAAAAGCTCTCACACTATTAAGAGATTCCTACACCTTGTATGTTGGCTCCCAATTTTTTCAGCTACCAATATGGGACTTTATTCACAGACCCAACGATCTCCCACTCGAACTAAGTTCCATGTGGGCTATTACCACGATCCACATGTTAATTTTCGTGATTCACTTTGTGCTACCCACATCATTATAGTATTATGGCAATCGAAATCTGCAACTAGCTTATTCCTATGGTGCGGGTCTCCATGCGCGTATAGGCAACTAAACTGAGCCGCACCATCTCTCTGTTATTACCATACTCATCCTGCCAAACTTAGGCTCTAATGCCAGTTGTTGTGCTCAACCAGCTCTTAACATGGTGTGACATTGTACGCTTTGAGCCAAGCCCGCACAGTTTTTTCCGAAAGGCCTCACACCATCAAGAGATCCGTACACCTTATTTGTTGGCTCCCAATATGGGACTTTGTTCGCACACCCAATAATCTCCTCCTTGAACTATGTTTCATATGGGCCATATCAGGTTGCACGAGTCCATTTTTGAGTTTCACTACCACATCATTAGAGTATTATGACAATCGAAGCCCACAACTAGCTTCTTCTTATGTACGCGTCTCCAATCTCGTAATGGCAACTAAATTGAGCCCGCACCATCTCTCTGCCATCGCCACACTCGTCCCGCCGAACCTGGACTTTGATACCTATCGTTGGGATCAACTAGCCCGCAGATACTCTTAAAGTGGTATGATATTATCCGCTTTGAGCCAAGCCCACATGTTTTTCTCAAAAAGGCATCACACCATTAAGAGAACCATACACCTTATATGTTGGCTCCCAATATTTCCAGCTAAAAATGTGGGACTTTGTTAGCACACCCAACAATTTTCCCCTCGAACTAAGTTCCATGTGGGCCATTAACACGATCCACGGGTCAATTTTTGAGATTCACTATGTGCCACCCACATCGTCTGAGTATTCATGGCAACTGAAGCCCGCAAAATAGCTTCTTTTTTGTATGCATGTGGCATCTCTAAGCTAGTAAGGGAAGTAAACCGAGCCCCACACCATCATCTGCCTTCGTCATACTCGTTCCACTGAACCTGGGCTCTAATACCAGTTGTTGTGCTCAATCAGCCTGCAGATACTCTTAATATGATGTGATATTGTTCACTTTGGGCCAAACCCGCATGGTTTTCTCCAAAAGCGCTCACACCATTAAGAGATTCTTACACCTTATATGTTGACTCCCAATCTTTTCAACTATCACGATTTCGGACTTTGTTCGCACACCAACAATTAATTTTTAAAACCTTACGATTTTTTCCGTACACGCATGTTCTGAACATTTATAATTACAAACGTAGTAGAAACAAATGATGGATAACAACCAAGTGAAAGTTAAATAAATAACTTTAGCACAAATAATACTCACGTGCATCTTTATTTCACGTTGAATTCAGCATAAACAATCACAACAATCACAAAAATTACCGCATGACGTACTGATGCGTCTATTACTTGTACGGAATTTTTATTAAAAAAAGGCAACCTAAGATTTTACGATTAATTCAGAACTTATTACAGGGAATATTTCCAGTAATAAGGTTAGCCGAACGACCCCTCGATAAACTCAATTCTTGCGCAGGAAACCAAAAATTAGTAGTCTTCATTGTTTTCATGCTCCCTCTGGCAATTGAGGAAAAACAAAAAAATACAATAAAAACAAGATTAGTAATCTAGAAAGTAATGTATGTTACCTACTAAGTCATGTTATGTTTTTTTTTTTTTTTTTTTTTTTTTTTTTAAAAAGTAAAATCATACCAAAAATTGCGATTTTTTCATTTTTATTTTGGTGAAAGAACCTATAGTGTTACCTCCTCGCGAGTGAAAGTAAGGCTAAGGCTGATAGTCCCACACTGATCACCATCCTTATAAAGATCCTAATGGGTTGTTGACACTTCTCCTTCACAGAACGCTTCTCCTAAGTTTATTCTGTTTTCGATTTACATATATATAATATGACAATATATAGACAAAAACGAAAAAAATACCATTAGATCATATATATATATATATATATAAAAGTCATGAGTGTTTTGTTGCAACGGAAATAATTTTCTCTTAAATTACATGGAGAATATTCTCTCGTGTTTGGTTGGTGATGAAAAATATCTTCTAATTTGTTTTTTAGAAAAACAATAATTATTTTAGAAAATTAGACAGTGTCTTGTTATGATGTGTAAGGGAAATACTTCTGTTCACAAGTGAGGAAAGTCATTTTCCCTGCTTTGCTGAAAAATGTTTTCTGTTACCAAAGACAAGAAAATTAAATGAGAAATAACTTCCCTCGTACTGAACAAATCCTATATATATGGTAGAGAAAGGAATTAATTAGATAATAAATTACGTTGCTTCTCCAATATAATCATCAGAACCGAAAGTGTTCTCATCCATAATTTTGATATTAATTTCATCACAACCACGACTGATGGTGAAAAGGAAGCTTTCATTCCACTCAGGATCAGATCCTTCACCTGTAAGAATTGGCACTTATTTTTAGGTATTACTCTATACAGAGGCCGATTTAGAATTTAAACTCTAGGGGTTCAACCTTCTAAATTTTTTAACATTGAACCATTATATTTCTAAAGTTATGGGTTTATATCTACTATTTATTGTAAATTTAGTAAATTTTTACACATAAATTTGTACAACGCATTGAAAGTTTGGGGTTCAATTGAACCCCAAGTTATAGTGCTCCATCCGCCTCTGACTCTATATACGTGCATATAGAAACAGGAAACTAAAACATTAAAGATTGATTATTAATTAACTACGAACCTGATGCTGTACTTGTTTTCTTTTCTTGAGTACGGCAGGTGATGACCACATATGGATTCATATCAGCTGTTGAATTTTGAAAAAGAAAAAACAAATTTCTTAATCCAAGAGATGAAGGATTAATAATGTGGAAAATAACATGGACATGCATTTGGTGGCAAAATTTCTATACTAAAGGACATACCAAAGTCGAATAATATTCCAACCATAATGGAGATGATCAATTATATACTAAAGGAGAAACAAATATAATCAATATGCTGATATTCTTTTTCCATTTGTAGAATAGATGATCTAATTTACCAGTAGAACATGTACACTTGAGTGGTATCTAGAATTTAAAGTCAGTGAGTATAACATAATATAATATGTCATACGTGTACCTTATAAAAAATTTCTTATATCTAAGATCCAAAGGAAAACGTTGCACTCATGCATTGCCAAAAGCTAGATCTGCTAATATGTATACCTTGACTATTCAATCTTCTCATTACTTCCCTGCGGGATCACGTTTTATTTCTTTAAAGTAAGAATCTATTCGATTTTTATTAGGCAATCGAGAAGGAACGATCTACATTCTATTTGCCCTGAACGTGGAGAAAACGGGTGACATATGGTGTAGAGTAGGACTCAAGGTGAATTTTGTAGGTTCAATTGAACTTGTTATTTTCAGCAAACTAATATAATAAAAGCACTACAAGAAAGTATAAAAATGACAGCAAAAAATATAATATTTGGCAACAACTTAATTTTATTGTTGGCAAAAAACTTTTTTGTTGCCAAAAAATTTAATTTTGTTGCCATAGTATTGATTATTGTTGCAAAAAGTACTTTTGGCAAAAAAAAAAAAAAAAAGTTGTTGCAATAACAGCCATTGGAAAAAGTCTGTGCAACCAAAAAAAAAATTATTGCCAAAAGTACTTTTTGCAACCATAATCAATCTATGGTATTTTTGTTGCCAGATATATTTTTTTCATGTAGTGAAGATTTCAGTCATGTAAATATAATGAGATGATATTGATTATGTACTAATTCTAAATTCAGAATTCGCCTATGATTTGGTGAATAATCCGTCAAGATGGGCCCGTCTGGATGAGAAACCTCATCCCGATCTATGTATGGAACAAGGAAAATGCAAAGTTTATAAGATTTGATCAAGGTTCCCCATATGCAATGCTTGAACTATTCTCTTGCCTTCGTGGTATGGAAAATTATGACTTTTGGTATTTTCTGAATCCTTATGTAAGGAATTACAAAAGAAATTCTTCTAACAAAGATGTGAACTAGGAAGAATTGATCGACGAAATATGAACCGAAGACTAACATTTTCTTATACCATGAACACTTCAGGATAAGATTAAAATAAAAATGGAATTTTGTGAGGAACATACTGAGCCAATTTTGATCTTCAAGGTCCCTGGCATCTGCAATATAAACTTCAAGTGTTCCTACAGGCATCTTTGGATCGAATTACGTTGACAGAAAGAGAAAAAAAAAATGTCAAAGCTTCAATTTAAAATTGTTTCCTATTTTGAATGATTGCCTTTGAGCGTATTCCATTTTTAGTTCACTGCTCCAATCAATACAATGCACGTGATCATTCTGTTTATTTATGTAACCATAGTTGGATATACCTTCCACTCCCTTAATTAGGGAATTAATTCATGGCCTCTTAATTTTTTCCAATTTACCCTCCAAAGTGAATATTTGAGATTTTTCGAGTCATTCCTTTTGATGCCCCTTAACCCCGATGAATTTGTTTTTACTGATTACTTTCTATAGAACAATAATAATTACTTAATTACTCCTCCGTTTTCATTTGTTTGTCTTACTTTTCTTTTTAATCCGTTTAATAAAGAATGCCTCTTTTCTTTTTTGGAAACTCATTAATTATACCTTTGCACATGACATGTTTAAAACAACATATCTTTAGTTTAAGACCACAACATTCAAAAATCTTTTTTACTTTCTTAAACTCAGGGCCAAGTTAAAACCACAGAAACATATTGAAACGGAGCGACTATTATGTTTGGACTGGTTTTGTCCGTTCGATCAGTATGAAAGGAAAATGTTTTCTTGGAAAGTGTTTTCTAGGAAAATAAGTGGATTTTCTAATTATTTTATTGTGTTTGGTCCGTAATCAAAAATATTATCCTAAAAGTAGTTGTATATAATCTAGACAAATACTATGAGATGTGGGGATAGGGATGGGGTTAGGGTGTGTGGGCTTGTGGGTATGGGGCTCTTAGGGGGTGGGGTGAAGATAAAGTGTGTTCGAAGACATAATTAATATGGAATGTCACTTGTGAAACTTGTTGTCCCTACTTCCGAAAGTCATTTTCTTCATTTTTAAAGAACTTGCCTCCTAAAGATTATTTTTTTTCTTTAAATTTTACCCAATTGAACATGAAAAAATCGTAAAACATTTTCTGAAACCATAGAAACACCTTTTCATTAACTGATGTAGCCTGTAAAGCGAAAGATGTGCGGCTATCCAACATTAGCAATAACTGTTCTGATTTTAGCGCTCGGCTAAAAGACTGTTTTTTGGATTCTGATAGTTATAGTCACATCACTCACATCGTTTATATATTTATTCCCACCAGCATTTTATTATCTTTTATATCATGGGGCATTTTTACCAACATAAATCATAATGTCACAATCCGATCCCTTGTTTTGTGTATTCACGTTTCATTTCATGTTTTAAGCATGACTAATTGTTTGTGACTTGTTGGAACAGCTCCGGTTGAGACCCGAGCGAGGCTCCCGATTGTTTCAGACAAGTTCAGACTCAAAATATTATGCTACTCGCTATGTTTCAATTTAAGTGTCTTACTTTTCTTTTCGGTATGTCCCAACATGAGCACCTCTTTCTATATTTAGTAAGTTGACAATTCAAATACCCTACATGGCAGGTTTATAACCACAAGATTCAAATGACATTTTAGTACATTATACACATCTTAAATTTAAGACCATAAGAATCAAAAGTCCTTCTTTATTTCTGAATCACCGTGCCTAGTCAAACTAAGACACATAAATTGAGACGGAGGGAGTAATTTTTTTTATGCATCTACTGGAGTGGCGATCACGTGGTCTTGGGCGGCGATCACAAAGCACTACTGACTCGTCATGGGGAGGCTAAGTGAATCGTGAACTTGGGGTGGGACTGCGATAGTGGATGGTTAAACTTTGACTTGTCCACAATCGCATTGGCCCTAGTCGCGAATGCAAAAGTTGGTTGACCAGTCAAATGAGAGATTATATGTCCGCGATCGCGAGTGTCGCGACCCGATACCTGGCCATGCAATGACCAGCCCTAGTCTTTCCTGTTAGAAATATTAACAATATCGATTAGTAAAATTGAACAAAAGGATAGAATTAACTTATCGGATTAAATCGCTGCGTCGTGGTAAGCCACTGTCTTGAAAGCGATTTTGGCCCTGCAAATCATTAAGGCCGGTCACTCCTAAGGTTCCACAGCACTCCCAAACACTGGCACTAGTGGCTGAAAGTTTGGAGTTGCACAAAATAATTGCCTAGAAATTCACGAGGAAAGAAAGCCAAGGAAGGATAGAGTATTTGAGAAAGAGAATCAATAAAGGAGAGGATATTTCTTTTTGTGTTTTTTTTTTCTCATAGAAGAAGGCATCCAATTTATATTCGTAGGAAATTGACGTTACAGTAGGAATTAAATAACTAGATGAATAGTTCTCATTAAGGCCAAAAGTAACATTCTGCACGATAACTTTTAGAGAATGAACAGAGTAATTGTACTTTGCATTCTCATCTACACATTCCTTCGAGAGAATTAATTTGCTATTTTGCTTTGCATTCTCATTCATTCAATAATAAATTTCAACAATCCCCCACAAATGCAAAGGCAAAAGTATAGGAAAAATTTCTAGGCAAAAGAAAGGAACAAGTACTTAAGTATCAATATCTTTCGATTTGTATTGACTCGTAGCGAAATGAGGCAACAACAATTGTCCACAAAGTGAAGTACTCTTGAACTAAATTGACATAAGTTGAGACCCCCACAATACATACCGTATCCTTAATTTCGTGCAAACTCCGTGATACTAACACAGTGCTTTTACAGCCATGCACCAAACCTCAGGTCTTATGAATGCTCTAGGAAAACAGCCCAAATTTTTCATAAAAGGTGACCAAACCTTTACATTCATATAGGTGATTCCATCAAGTCTATCTTCCACATAGAATATCATAAGATTATGGAATCATTGAAAGCAAAAATAAGCTCAACCTTTCTCATATCATGTGATGAATCCATTTAGTTCTTCTCAATAGCACCACCACAATGGATTATGGAAACATTATTAGTACAACTCAAGTAAATCCATCAAGTGCGTCTCAAAAGCAATACTACAATGGGCTATCCAATATTCCAATAGTTAACTCAATCTCACAAAGCACTATCACCCGCTATAGGGATAAGATATGTAGGGCATATTAACGGCCTATATGGCTTCGTTTGATGACAAACGGGTATCCACCATATTATCTCAATCCATAGACTTTAGACCTATTCCCCTCAATGTTTTAAGGATTATTTCTTTTTGCTAAACTCTTGGTTAAAGGATCCACCAAATTTCTCTCGAACCTTACATATTCCAAGGAAATAACACCATATTTCAATAGCTGTTTAACTACACCATGTTTGATGTGAATATCTCTTGTTTTTTTTTCCATTATACACATTGTTTTTTAGAATTCCAATTGCCACCTGTAAGTCATAATGTAAAGAGATAGATGTAGCTTGTTCCTCGTCACGACCCGACTAGAGGGCCATGACGGGTACCCGGGGCTACCCTACCGAGCACCACCCACCATACTTGTCATCCACCTCACCCTGAATATACGTCATTCTCAACACGGAACTTATCATAATATAATCATTATCGTTTCCAAAACATATATATATATATATATATATATATATACATACATACATAAACCCACGAGGCTACCAAGAATGATGTACCAAAATATACACTATTGTAATCATGAAACATCTACTACCCACACATACGTATCTACGAGCCTCTACTGGAATACTGAGACATAAGGACGGGACAGGAACCCGTCATACCCAAATATACATACACAAAAGAATGTATCAATAAGCTGCACCTCCAGAGTAGTGGAGTGCTCCTGTGTAAGCTGATGTGGCTCCTAAGAATCTGGGCCATCTCCCTGTCTACCTGTGGGCATGAACACAGCATCCATAAAAGAAAGGACGTCAGTACAAGAAATGTACTGAGTATGTAAGACATATACAATAATATGATAAAGAGATACAAGAATGTAACATAAAGTGATAACCTGTAACTGATTGCCTCTTAAGGCGGAGTCATACATGCTAACTCAGATAATAACCAACATCACATCATGTATGCATATATAAACTGCCCGACCATATAGGTACGGTGTGATCATTATTAGCCCGTGTCCGGGCCTCTAGCGTCCGGGGTAAACATTTCATGCAGCCCATTAGTGGTGTCTGCCCATGCCATCTAGACATGGTGTAATCATCATCATAGCTGCCCACTACGCCTGTCGTAGTGGTGACTGCCCGGCTATATAGGCAGGGTGTAATCATACGTATACATAACATAATGCATGCATGAGAGCTCAAGAAAAGCTATAACTTTATCGGAGTGACGTAAGGTCGGTAACCTCCGATTATGTTATGGAATAGTCATGATCGTCATATCTCACCTTGAAGGAACTAGTAACATGAGGTAAGTCTAACAACAATGAACAATTATCAAGGAAAACATAAAATAACATCATAAACCTTATAAAAGCATCAATTCATAAGCTTTGGAATCTTTAGAATTAGAACCATCAACCTCATCATTATCATAAAGCACATCTCATCTCTATCTCATAAGGAGCTCTTAGGCATCTTTAACTTTCATCTTTTGGGATGTAAGAAGGTCAAGGAAACATAGAGAAGAAATCATAATATATAAGTCATGCCTTTGAAGGGGACTAGCCTTACATATCTTTACGTGTCTCTAGCTTTATTGACTAAATGCTTCCCTCCAATATTCACAATTCTACATTCAAGAGAATTCGTACTTAAGTTAGATAACCGGAAACATACTTTAGGTCTCAATTAACAATCTCAGAGCTAACGAAAATTGGGCAGCATCTCCTTTGTTTCAATGACTTCCTCCACATAATAAACAACTCCCAAACATCAATAACAACACCCACAATATCATAATCAATAACTTCATCAAGCAAGACATTATTCAATCTTCAACATTCCCTATCAAAATCATTCATAATCATAACTATGGCACAATCTTTTGTATCCATTCTTATATAATACTTCTTTAACACCATTTTCATCATTCACAACAAGATTTTACTCATGGCATGTCAAGAATCATAATTCATCAAGCTACTATTCAAGAATACCATTATTTCTACATTTGAGCTTCATTTTCCATTTCCTTCCCCAATCCAAGTTATTCAACCATTCAATACTCTTAATAACATGAAATAAACGTAAAACTCACCTTTTATTGTGTAGGAATGAACTTTGGATGAAGATACTTCACTTGAAGAAAACCTAACTTCAATTCCAAAGAAATTTCTAGCTTCCATTAACCCTAGCTAGCATCCTTGCACTTGATTTCCTTTGATTATTGGTATTTGATCTTTGATCTCCCTTGAATTTGTGTTAATAAGATGTTGGAATATTCTAGAGTTCTTGAGAGGAGTGGAGAAGATGGGGAAATGGAAAATTAGAACTTAAAACTTATATTTATACTTGGAGAAAAAGCTGTCCCGATCGAGTTATACGGACACTTATACGGTCCGTATAAGTGACCGTATACCACCATCAGGGATTTTCCTTTTCTGTAAAGGTTATACGGACCCTTATACGGACAGTATAAAGTTATACGGACTGTATAAGTGATCGTATAACTCCACTTTTCTGAAATTATTCTCGTCGATTCGTTTGACCTCCAATCCTTACGGGACCTACTTAAAACTTGTTTAACACTTCATCAACAATCTAGATATCCTCATAACTTATCTCCAAGGCATTATTAAATAATCATCAACTCGATAGTTGTGCAACCTTCCCAAAACACGACTTATACTTCACCTTCCTTTGACGAACTTTGTTTCACTAATTCCTATAACTTCAAAATATTATCGTATGCACTTTAAAACCACCAAATACCCTTCTTACAATCATACGAGCCTCATGTTCACCTTAAGCTCATGTTAGTCTATTTACGACGCAACGACATGAAATTTTTCGAGGTGTAACATTCCCCCACAATAACACATCTGCCAATAGATTTATCTGCCACTCATCTTCTTAGCCTTGTCTTTGTCAGTTACCTTGTTTGCATCACAACATCCTTCTAAAACAACAAGATTTTATTAAAATGCAAACACTAACCAATAGCACCTCTCAAGTAATTTAACAAACGATGAAGAGCATTCCAACAGGGTTATGAATATACCTGCTCAACCTGGTAACATCATAAATTATATCAAGCTGAGTAGAGTTCATGAGAAAAATTACACTACAAATATTTTAGCATATTCAATTTGAGAAACACTAGAACCTTTATTCTTCCTCGAGTGTAGGGAATCCTCACCGGAGATACATCAAAACAATCAAACTTTTTTTTAACATTTTCTCAATATAACGAGACTAACAATGAGAAGCCATTACCAGTTTTTTTTTTAATTCCTAAAATCGCATCTGCTTCTCCTAAATCTTTCATTTCAAATTGAGAAGATAAAAAGTTCTAATTTTATTAACAACACTCACATTTAGGGCCAAAAATAACATGTCATCCACATACTGGCATATAATCACTTTATCAGATCCTACGATCTTAGAATAAGCATAGGTATTAGATGTATTAATAACAAACCTATTGTCCACTAACACATGCTTAATCCTCTAATAGTCATGGAAAAGTCATGGTTAATACTCATTACTATAATATTATAATAGATCCTTTATTAGCATTTGTAAGAACTACATTTGATTAGCTATTAATGCCCTTTGAGTTCTTGCACTCAAATGACCACTATCCATTGATGAATAGCCTTGAATAACAGTTACAAAATGTTGAGAATATGATTTATAATAGATAGACATCAATCTCTTTATTTTATCATTATTCTTTAATCTTTTGATTGTCATATATTGGAGCATTTTAGGAATTTAGAGAGAGAAACTCTGACTTCTTTCTAAAATTTCACCTAACTGGCCCTTACACACTATGGCCTCTACGTCCACTGCCCAAGGTAAGCATCACCACCCTAAGTACAATCGGAACCACCGGACCCAAAACTGGATGAAATGGAGGTGGACACGCCGGAAAACTCTCCTTCAAACAAATCCTGACGGGAACTACACATCCTCTTTTAATCTCCACTACTTACACCTCGGATATGACCATCAATTCTGAGAGTGAAAATACGCACTCGGAAATAGATCCAATAGTTCTAAGTAATTAAGACAAAAATAATTATATGCCCTATCAATTTTTAGTCATCATTAAGGTTTTTGGGAAAAAGATTCCACATCATATTCTTGGAGCAAAGCTCCTTGAGATCTGGCAGCCAGAAGAACCTTTGGTCTTAATTGATCTGGGTTGGGACTTTTTTATTGTGAAATTCAGTCTAGAAGCTAGCTTGAGAACTCCACTCCATGATGGTCCTTGGTTTATACTAGGGCATTACATTTCAGTACGAAAGTGGGAACCGAATTTTGTACCAGTAGAAAGAAACTGCCATATACCACAGTTTGGATTCGACTATTCCAATTACCCTTAGAATTCTATGATAGAAGAACTCTTGAAAAAATAGGAAACAAGATTGGAAAGCTTCTAAAGATAGATACTTGCACCTTTTTGACACTTAGAGGGCGTTATATAAGGAATTTGAATGCGTTATATAAGGATTTGTGTTCAAATTCCGTTAGAAACACCAGTGAAAACTTTGGTGATGATTTGATCTCACCAACAACTACTGGTCTATGAAGGGGAATTTGAACCCATACTTCTTTTGTTGTAGGTTAGAAATACAGATGCACCCATACTTCTTTTGTTGCAGGTTGTAATTCCAGCCCATCAATTAAAGCACTGAAGGCCCAAAGTATCTTCATCAACACCCCGACTTATTCTCCCCAAACAAAAAAATGTTGGGACCCGCACCTCCACCTCATTAACTATACACCCTACCCCCTATAGTTACATTTAATTTAACCGATCCCATATCTATGTCTTTTATTAAAAATTCCACCAGGCATTCCTTGAGTGAAGGATCAAAAAAAATATTACCCAATTTATCTGAGCATAATCATTACTCAGCTAGTACCTCAATGCACTCTCACTCTTCTCTGAGCTCCCTAATCAAAGAAATGATAGGAAGCTCAAAAGTTTTATCCACCCCTCTTTTAGGCCCCGATGATCACACTCTCAACTCAGATTCTCTTCATATTCCCTCTAAGGAAAAAGAAGAGAACAATTCAGACAGAAACAATGGCGACTCCAAACCCAAACCCCACTGCACCACCCCAATCAATGGTGATGAAACGTTTACCACCAACGCATGTACTGGAATCATGCATAGATTTGGCCATGATGGGGTACTGTCACGATCCATTTTCACTAAGTCGTGCGGGCTCCTACCTTCCCCATCGCGGTAGGCGAACCCTTATCTTAAAAATCATAAAACATAAGTAAAGCGGAAGAAAATAGAATAACGTAAGTCTCACGATAATAATATAAAGTAATGCGGAAGTAATGAGAATCCAACTTTAGTAGCTGGTCTAGTCATACAAGAGCTCTATTAATACTACAAGTCTGAATAATACATAAAATCTCAAATGATGTCTCAAAATAAAAATAAGACATAGATAGTAAGAAGAGCCTTCGGGCAGCGAACGTCCTCATACTCACCCTGAATAGACTTGGCAAATAACCCCCGACAATCCTACCACGAGGTGTGTAAGAGATCCAACTCGGTATCGTATTCATAAAAGAATGCAACAAGCGTAGGTCAGTACAAACAACATGTACTGGTAGGTATCATGGGCCAACTAAGACTAGCTAACGTATATAAAGACAACAAGCAAGATAAACCCGTAAAAAAACAAGGTACAAGTCAACACGAATCAATAACCACGGTACAAGTCATCACCTATGTTATAGCATCTAAACCCAACTGTGCCAAGTCTCAGTATAACCAATCTGAACTAGTATATCACAATCATATCACAACCATATCACAGAAAACCAAGAGGTATAATCTAATGCAATAATGTATGAATGTTGAATGCAATGCTTATGCACCGTACACATGTACTCCGACGATGGAACGTCACATCTCGACAGCATAACCCATGGGGGACCTACGAAGTCCATGTACCAATCACTCCGCACACAGCCCAGAGATGACTCCATATCTAACCAATACGCCTTATATCAGTCATTCCGCATATAGCCAGAGATGACTCGATATACTATAAGTCTCAGAATAGTACCTGTCACTCCGCACACAGCCCAGAGATGACTCATATCAAATGTGTCTCAATGCATCTGTATTTTCTTCTAACTTTTGACACGCCCCAAACTGAGGGGCATGACTGGCACCCGACTCGACTCACCGCGCGACACATGGCATGCTTACATGCATAATTTATATCTCAAAACTATACTATGGCATCCGCCACTTACAAGCAGAAAAGGCCCGACATGACAGTAGACATATGCACATATTAGTACTATATATAAATGAGAATCTCCAATTTTGTTGCATCACAATGCCAATACAATCCACCAAGCTTCTACACATGGCTACTCTCTTTTTCATTTGTGCATTCGTTGCTTTTTTCCTCAAGTTTATCCCTACGTGGGCTTTGTATTTGGGGTATACCCTATTGATATTTTAATAACTTCCTGTGAATCTTTATGGCTCCTTTCTCCTTCCTGTCCATATTTCGTGGTTATTTTTAGTTTTATATTTAGTTTAAAATAAATAATAATTTACTTCCTTTGTCCCGATTTAAGTATCTTAGTTTAACTAAGTATAGAGTTTAAGAAATAAAAAGAGATTTTTGAATATTGTGGTCCTAAAAAAGATGTGTATTATGTACTTAAATGTCCTTTGAATTTTATGGTTATAAACTTGCAATGCAGGATGTTTATAATGTCAACTTACTAAATATAGAAAGAGATACTCTTTTTGGATAGGCAATGTAATGACCTGTTTCGTCGTTACTATGAAATTGTAAGGAAGGAAACAACTATGGGGCTTAACGATGTCTCCACCTTCTTGCACCTTGGAAACAACCAAGATCGTCATATGCATCGCGTAAGCAATAGAAGTGTGAGCAAACAAATAGAGTCAGACCGCTACGGTGTCGCACAGACACTACACGGTGCCGGCGTGGGGTATACCAACCGCCGTAGCGGTAACCGCAGAGTGATCGGCTTCAACCGCCATAGCGGCGTGTTGCCGCCTTACGCCAGTACCGCCGTGCAGCGGTACACCTACCGCCGGGGCGGTTTCGTATAGTGAATTCCACCTATTTAAGTGACATTTCGGGAATTAACTTCATTTCTCTAAACCCTAGTGAGTCTAGCCGCCTTTGGAGTAATTTTGGAGCCAAAAATGATACTTCCTTGGGAAAGGTTATTTCCCTAACCTCTTCCATCCATTCTCCTAACATTGATTCTGATTAAGGATCCTTGTCTAGAGTCACAAATGGGAATCTCAAATCCCTTAAGTTCCAAAATGATGAATCCTTGTCCTTCTTGATATAAAGTCCTTGGGATATTTTCCTATGCTCATCATCCTAACATGAGTCCCAACCTAATCCTTCACCTATCCCATTAAAAATACCTTTGGGTCTCTATTTTAGATCTTGGAAATGGATTTCTTTAAATAAGCCTAAAATGGCAATTTGACCAAACTAGTAACTTGAGTAAGGTCATGAATGTCCTAAATCCAGGTTGATCTATCAACTAGTGTTGTGATAGTGAGCTTTTAGGTAGGATAAAATTCCATATCTACCTTAGCAATTTCGAAGTCCTTGGGAAGGACCCTAATGGTGAATTCTACTCTTGGGTCTCATGGTTGTCTCCGAGCTTTTCATATGGATTACGCGGTGGTGATTAATTGAGGCATCATTGGACGTTCGTGGCATCCGCTCAGCCATGAGGTAGGTTATGGTTTCCTTTCGGTAGACTCCGATTAGTTTTTCGTATTGTTGTGTAGAAGAAACGGAGAATGCACGTATAGGAATTTGGAGCTATGGGATGAAATCTTAGAATGGTATTGTTGTGTGTGACTTGTTTGTTTGGGCTTGTGGCCAGTAGACTCCTTAGGTATTAATGCGACCTTGTTGATTATCGGTGGATTTATGTGACTTGGGAGTAGCGGATGAAATCTAGTTATGCCTATCGATGAGATTATTATAGTGAATCTAAACGCTAGCTGAAGATATAAAATGAATCACGGTAGTGAATGATGTCCTAATTAAATGGTGACGAGTGACTCGAGTGTAGGGTGAGATTCTTATCCTAAGAAAATATACTGATTAGGGAAATGGTAATACCGTATGTTAATTGATTGACTTGATGTGTGTTAGGCTAGCCGCACCGTTATGTGTGTTTGATTGTTCAATTGTATTGGCTTGATGCCATGTGTAGTTGGTAGATATCAAATGTTGCTTGTTATCCTCGTTCGGATAGGATTGACATACCCGTTATTGGTATTTTTACTTGGATATATTGTGGCATTGTCACGACCCAAACCGATAAGTCGTGACGAGTGTCTGACCGCTAGCGACCAAACACCCTTTAATACACGTATCGAACCATATCGAACATCCGGCGGCCCCCATAAGTGACTTAAACTGATCTCATAAACGGGGTGACATCATAACTCTGTACAATCTGAATATATATACATATACATGCTAAAGGAACAAATTGCAAGCCGGCAAGTTGTGGCCGCCACATATCCGTACACAAAAGAATAGAAGTCGACAAGGCTACATCATCTCGACTAATACATACAACTGCCTACGTCTCACCGGAATAAAGCTGTAGAAAGGACGGGACAGGGCCCCATCATACCCATATGCATATACATCTCAAAAGGGTGGTATACAAAAGTGATCAAGCCTCACGATCAAAATGGGCCTTGCGATCGATTCTTGGATATAAAGGTCCCTACCGAGTTGGACCACTGTCGGTCTCGAACTCGCAGCGTGAACGTAGCCCCTCGAGCAATGGGGAGTCAGTACGAATAATGTACTGAGTATGTAAGGCATAAGAGTAACATGTATTTATGTAAGAATCATGAATAAAATTTGAACTCATAAGCTGAAATGACTATCGACATGTATTTGTATGAGCTAGTATCTGTATGTGTCTGCATAAATCTATATAACTGACAATGCCTCTGTGGGCGTATAAGATGCATGCTCTCAATGATAATCATGATCATATATATATATATATATATATAGGTCATAGTGCTGAGGAACATTCAGCCTGATCCATAGCCCATATAATAGTGCCGAGGAACGTACGACCCGATCCATATATCATATAATAATGCTGAGGAACATACGGCCCCATCCATATATCATCATCGAGGTGCACCAGCTGATCAGGTGGTAATGCGTATATAACGCCTATCCCTTTTCCCCATACCCCATATACATATAGTACACATGTATATAACGCCTTCTGGTCATGGGTCAATATGCATATGTATATGAATACAATGCATAACTGAAACGTGTACATAGAATGCTCGGAGTGACATAAAGCCTTATTACCTCCGATGGACAACCTTTGAACTAACATTGTCATCATAAGAAGTCTTAAGACCCATGAACAGAAGGAACAATCATACGGGGTATAGGAACATCAAAGACTAAAATACTCCTAGTGCTTGTAAGAGTAGAGTAACATGGAATCTCGATTATGCTAGTTGGCTCATATCATAGGATCATGCCAAAAGAAAGAAAGGGGCAGCCTTAACATACCTTAGAATATATCCAATCGTCCAACCTCTACTCCTCGGACTTGTAAGTCTACAATCAAGATAACGTAGGCCTCAATTAGACTATTTACCTTATTTATGAACCATTTTTAAATACAAATAGAGCTTAATTATGGACAACATTTCCCTTGTAAACTTACAACTCTTCAACTTCACATTCCATCCAACATCAACCACAATATCCACAACAACAATGACAACACTTACATATCAAAATATACTCAAGTCCATTCCCAATCATCTCTTAAAATAGCCCCAAGTCACTATCTTACCCTTCATCCATTTACCACTTCCATAAGTATCCTCTCTTCACTTAAAACCACTAAAACTCTTGATAATTAACTTAAATACAAGGGTAGAAATCATTTACATACCTTGAGGGGTCTAAGATTCCAAGGATTAGCTTCAACTTCAACTTCCCAAGCTTCACAACTTTTATGAAACCCTAGGAGCAACCTTTTTCTTCACAAGCTCGGGTTTTGCGGGGCTCGGATCTTACCAAATCTCCACTATTATGATAGGAAATATTGGGAGTAAATATACTAGAGTTTTCTATGACTTGGAAGAGAGAAAATGAGAAATAAAGTCGTGGGATCATATATTTATACTTAGAACTAAAAAGTTCCAGCGGTGCGGTTCGACGAACAGGTCGATGACCTGTCGACGTGTCGACGGTCCGTCGACTTGCTCCGTTGACCTACGCCTGCAGATTCAAGGCTACGGAACCATAACGACACCGGACAATGACGGTCCGTCGACATGTCGACGGCTCGTTGACGATGACTGGTGTCTGCAGATTTTCCTGAATTAGTTTAGGTTGCGTCGATTCGATTCATTCAACTTCTAATCCTGTAAATTGCCAGGAATACCTACTGTTACCTTTGTACACGGGATAAGACACTTTCTATCTCCAAAACTCGGGCTCGGGTATATATTCCAAAGGCATACCCGATTAGGACACCATAGGTTCTTCTACGACGAAAACGAGAGGCGTAACATTCTCCCCCCTTAGGAACATTCGTCCTCGAATGTTCAAACAAATCATGAGCTATAGGAATTTCAGCAGAGTTTCCCCTATAATTATACCAACACAGCCTGCACACAGCAACCCAAAATAATGCCACACAGGGCCATATACTACAACATACAATACCATGGCCTCACACGACCAATCATGATAACTGAAAATGAAATAATACCTAGGGGAGATGATGCCTCAGACTGCACCTCTTGAAATGCCGAAAACCAATACGGGTACTTAATCTTCATTGCCTCTTCCGCTTCCTAAGTCACTTCTTCAACATTATTATTCCTCCATAAAACTTTAACGGAAGCTACATCCTTGGTTCGCAACCGACGGACCTGTCTGTCCAATATAGACACTAGAACCTCTTCGTGTGATAACTGCTCGGTCACTTGGATATCATCTACTGGTACAACTCTTGAAGGATCTCCGATACATTTATGAAGCATAGACACATGAAATACCGGATGTATAGACCCCAACTCAGAAGGCAATTCTAGCTCATATGCCACCTTACCCACAGTACGAATGAACTTATATGGGCCAATATATCGAGGGCTCAACTTACCCTTCTTACCAAACCTCATCACTCTTCAGGAAAACTCAATCGCCTACCTCAAACTCTAACTTGCGTCGCCGATTATCCGCATAGGATTTTTGTCGACCCTGAGCTGTTAGCAATCTTTTCCGAATGACTTTCACCTTGTCAACTGCTTGCTGTATCAAATCTAGCCCAATTAGTTGATTTCCTCCGACATCAAACCATCCTATAGGCAACCTATATTTTCGCCCGTATAAAGCTTCATAAGGAGCCATCTGGATACTAGAATGATAACTGTTATTATTGGAATACTCAATAAGAGGCAAATGGTCATGCCAACTGCCTTGAAAATCAAGCACACAAGCTCTAAGAATATCCTCAAGGGTTTGTATAGTACGTTCAGCCTGTCCATCTGTCTGCGGGTGAAATGCAGTACTAAGACTCACCTGAGTCCCCAATCCATTCTGAAAAGATTTCCAGAAGTTAGCTGTGAACTGCGCTCCCTTATCTGAAATAATGGCTGTAGGAACACCGTGAAGCCGTACAATTCTCTTTGAGATAAAGCTTCGCATAATCTTCGGTTGCATAAGTATTTCTGACAAGCAGTAAATGGGCTGACTTTGTAAGCCTATCAACTATGACCCATATCGAATCATACTTCCGCTGAGTACGGGGCAAACCTGCAATAAAGTCCATATTAATTACCTCCCATTTCCATGTCGGGATCTCTATAGCTTGCAATAAACCTCCGGCCTTCTGGTGCTTTATCTTAACTTGCTGACAATTCGGACATTGAGCAACAAATTTTGCTATATCTCTTTTCATACCATCCCACCAATAAACTTCCTTGAGATCATGGTACATCTTTGCCCAGCCTGGATGAATAGAATAGCGAGAATAATGTGCTTCCCCCATAACCTGCTGACGAAGTCCCATAACATTAGGAACACATAATCTACGTCGATACCTAAGTACTCCATCCCCTGTAATCACAAAGGGCGTCTTTTCTTTCTGAGGTGCTGTATCTCGATAATGGGCTAGAACAGGGTCTTCATACTGATGTTGCTTTATCTCTGCTGCCAAAGACGACACTACTGTGTTCTGAATTGTGACTCCTACATCGCCTGAGTCTATCAATTGGACTCCGAGGCTAGCTAATTGATGAACTTCGCGGACTATCTCCTTTTTCTCTAGCTGAACATATGCCAGGCTGCCCATGGATTTACCACTAAGAGCATCGGCTACCACATTAGCTTTCCGAGGGTGGTACAGAATATCAACATCATAATCCTTTAGCAACTCTAGTCGTCGCCTTTGACGTAAGTTCAAGTCCTTACGCTTAAATATGTCTTGGAGACTCTTATGATCGGTATATAGATATTAACGTGAACACGTATAAATAGTGTCTCCATATTTTCAAGGCATGAATCTCGTAGCCTAACTCAAGATCATGATTCGGATAATTCTTCGTCGTCTTAATGCCTAGAAGCATAAGCGACAACCTTACCGTCCGCATTAACAACGGCCAAACAATACCGAAGTATCATAATATACCACATAGCCATCTCGTCATTTTTCTGGAAGAGTCAAAACGGGTGCTGAAGTCAATTTGTCCTTCAATATCTGAAAACTCTGCTCACAAGCATCCGTCCACTGGAACTTAGCTGATTTCTGAGTTAGCTTAGTCAACGGGGCTGAAAGAGAGGAAAATCCTTCCACAAACCTTCTATAATAACCTGCCAAGCCCAAGAAACTACGTATCTCCGTTGGTGTTGTGGGCCTTGGCCAATACATCACAGCCTCAATCTTTTCAGTGTCCACTCTAATGCCCTCATTTGAAATAATGTGACCCAAAAAAGCCATAGAGTTTAACCAGAACTCACACTTGGAGAACTTGGCATACCACTCTCTACCTCGAAGAATTCCGAAACCGGCCGTAGACGTTTGCATGATTAGCCTCTGACGGCGAATAAACCAGAATATCATCTATAAACACGATCACGAACAGATCTAAGAAGGGCCTGAATACACGATTCATCAAGTCCATGAATACAGCCGGAGCATTAGTTAGCCCGAACGACATAACACGGAACTCGTAGTGGCCATATCTAGTCCGGAATGCCGTCATTGGAATATCTTCCTCCTTCACCCTAACCTGGTGGTACCCCGATCTCAAGTCTATTTTCGAGAAATATTTGGTGCCTCGTAGCTGATCAAATAGGTCATCAATTATCGGAAGAGTATACTTATTCAGTCACTTTATTTAATTGCCTGCAATCAGTACACATTCGCAAAGAGCCATCCTTCTTCCTTACAAATAATACCGGTGCTCCCCACGGCGATGTACTGGGCCTGATAAAACCCTTATTAAGTAAATCCCTCAACTGTTCCTTTAATTCTTTCAACTCTGCAGGTGCCATCCTATAAGGAGGAATAGATATTGGCTCTCCAGGTTTAGCTGCGGTGAACATTGGGGATCAAGGTTAATAAATCCCTCACACAGGCACTTACAACACTAACAGAAACACTTGCATCGGCGCCTACCTGGCGCTGAGTTTGAGCAGGAATCAACCTAATCAATAGTCGCACAGCACTTTGCGTATCGATATCTTTCTCGGGACCGATAGGTGGAGGGACTGGAGGTGCAGGATCCCTCTCCCGCTCCTCAGGCGCTGCCGGAGTCGGATAACCCTGGCTATGGCCCTCATTATCTACTGCTCTACTTGCAGCCTCAGCCATTATACCCTTACCCTTTTAGGCTGCTGTAGTTTTCCTGGTTACCGAACGCTGTATTTAAAACACGTCAAGGTTAAGGAATTTCCACTTCCTACGACTCAGCTCTATCATACTCTCTAAGATTAAGAAGGAAGGACAACCATCCTAGATGTCTTGTAGCCTCCTTATTATAAATGTGGTGCACATTACACCCATAAGCAAGACTCCACTAGACACGGCTTGCAGACTTCCTAGGATAGACCTGCTCTGATGCTAAGTTTTTCACGACCTAAATCGTAGGGCTGTGACGGGCACCCCGTGCCCCGCTTAATCGAGCATACTTAACCATCTTATTGTTAACTTTATTTTCGGGCCATTTAGGCCATCATAAATGACATCCATAAAATAGAGAGGAAGCATTCAATATCGTAATTCAAACCAAAAGATATATATACAATAGTGGCCCACCAGGCCTCTTAAAGGTACGTAATCATGTTATGGCGACCTAACATAGGACCTAGTCTGAAAGACCTCTAAACTGATATAGATAACATGTGTATGAGTCAGAACAGGGCCCTGACGTACCAATATATATATATATATATATACGACATCGTGACACGGTAGTACTCCGAAGTACAAGAGCCTGCCAATCAAAACCCTAGAATCTTAGGCTACCTACGAAGGAGGGTCCTCAACACGTCTACCTGAACCTGCACGGCATGCATGAAGCACCTCCAGGCAAAGGGGTGTCAGTACAGAAAATGTACTGAATATATAAGGTAGAAATGAGCCATAATAGTAAGACATAAATCGAAAAGGGATACGAGAATCAACCTATACCATAACCTGCCACTAAGGGCCATAAATATGCATATTATACTTTTGAAAACATGATTATATATATATATATATATATATATATATATATATATATATATATATATATATATATATATATGCCTTTACCCATTCGGTCCATCGATCCTTTCCCCATCGGGCTTCATATAATATCGGGCCCCTTCGGGTATCATTATCATCATATACAACGCCTTTCCCCTTTCCTCTTTCCCGAAGAAACAACCGAACGTGCTCACTTATTACTTCTAACCTTGGTACTATTAGTTCTATTTTCTTGATTATTTCTAATATTAATGAAATTATAGTAATATTTTGTTGTAGAGTTATTTGATCCGATTTAGCGTTAGGTATATAATCTTTATAGTCTGCTGGTAAAGGTATAGACTTTTCTATTAATTTTGAGGCTTTTTCTTGAGCTAAGATAGGTCTACTATATGTATATATAGAGTAAGTAATGCATCAAAGAACTTACAAGACTTGGAACTTCCTTTGGAGTGACTCTCAAGTCATTCATCCTCGGAATTACGTTATGAATATCCATATAAATCTCAAGAATTTCATTTGAAACTCATGACTCATATTGAGCCATATTTGAAGACAACCATATGAAGGGACAATCAATATAGAGACAATACAACCTCCGTTTACGATTCGTTTCATAATAAAACATGCCAAAATAAAGAAAGGTTAGCCTTACGTACCTCGTCGTCTACTTAACCAATCAACGTATATCTTCCCAAGCTTGAAAATCTACATTTAAGACGATTCACACTAAGGTTAAGTTGTTGAAATACTTATAAGGTCAAATTAAACTAGAAGGTGAGTCAACGGAAGTCGGATGACATTTACTCTATATTCTCTACTTCCATCCAATTCCAAAACAACTCCAAAACATCAATAACAACACCAACAACAACATATCCAAGATGTTACATTCAAAATAGATTAAAATCAGTCCAAACTATTCATTAATAGTCTACAACGCAACAACTTTAATACAACATCTATGCTCCTTCCAGCCATGTTTATCTTCACTTTAAGACTTGTTAAACCTCCAAAACAACTCAACACAAGAGATAGGATGAAGAACATACCTTATAGCTTGAAGAACTTCAGCCCACACAACTTAATTCAAGGCCCAGTTAGCACAGCTTCAACTAGAAGCAAGAACAAATACCTTCTATGAACTTGTTAAGGTTTTGAGGCTTGATCTTCTCTTAAAATGAGTTAGGGAGGACTTGAGAGAGCTTGGGCGACCTCTAGGGCACTACTCTAATGAAATAAATGAACACCAAGTCATGGAAATAAATTTATAAGCGAACAACTATTCTCCACCGCCTCAACTGGGCTACTTGGCTTGCTGAGCGCGCCCTAAGTCGCGCCTTGGAGCTCACTCAGCGAGGCCCATGGCCTGCCCGAGCAGCTTGTAGTAAACATTCGTACCTTCCTACTCTAATTTTGTATTGATGAAGAGTTTGTTTCATTGCAAATTAGACTCAATGAACTTCAATTTCGATAGGTAATGAACCCCATAACTCCTTATATGCTAGGAGATACACATCCTTTAAGTTGGACAAAAAATCATGTCTAGAATTTTGCCAAATTTTTCCAAAGTTTCGACAAACATGATTTCTTTGATTCGCTTGATCCCAAAACCTTTAGATACTTACTTAAGACTTGTTAGAGGTCTTACTTAACCTTATAGGAATTCCATTACCCCTCTGAGCTTATGCTAGTTCACTTACGATACAAACAACACAAATTTTTTTACGAGGAGTAACAAGTACATAGGTCACAGTGAAACTAAAAATTGGTATCAGAGCTAATATATTTATATAAAGGCTAGAACCTTAAAATATTTGAGATGGTCGCACCTTCTAAAGTTCAAGAAGGTTAATTAATAACAAGGCCATCATGCTTCAATGACAAATATTACGGCTGGTAAAAGCAAGGATGCAAGACTTCATAATTATGAAGTCTTGAATTATGGGACATCATCATGAATGGTCCTATAGTTCCCATGACCACAGATGATAAAGGCAATAAAGATTTCCCAAGAGGAGAGAAGACTACACTGATGATAAGGACATTCAGGTCATCCAAAAGAATGCCCACACAAAGAAACTACTTGTTTTCAGCATTGGACTTGATGAATAGAGCAGAATCTTTTCATGTACAATTGCCATTGAAGTGTGGGAAAGCTATCAAACCATACATGGAGGTACTAGTCAGGTCTACGAGTCTAAGATTGCCCTATTAAATAAGATGTATGAGTTATTCAAGATGAATGAAGGAGAATTCCTTCAAGAAATGTTCAAGAGGTTCACACATATAACAAATAAACTAAGCTCTATTGAGGTTATTATTCAGTAAGGAAGAAGCATTGAAAAACTTCTTGATATGTTACCTCACTTTTGGAAGAGAAAAGATAATGCTATTACAAAGGCAAAGGATCCGGAGACAATGACTATGAAAGAACTCATGGGGAACTTGAAAACCGATGAGGTGAGAAAGCTCCTAATTCAAAAGAATAGTCCTCCAAGCAGATATGTGAACCTAGTCCGCATAGCTACCCAACATAAAAAATGAGGAAGACATTGCCCAACTCACCATAAGGTTTCAAAAATTGATTAGGAGAGGAGAGTACCTAAATAAAGCAAGCACCTCAAGACTAAGATGATGTGACAGAAGCACTCAAGAAGGATGCTTTAGATGTAGGAGGTTAGACCACTTCGTTAGAGAATGTCCAGAAGGAGAAGATGATGGGAGAAGGAATGATCCTGAAAGAAGAAGAAAGGAACCCTATAAGCAAGTTGTGAAAACATGGTAAGTATGCCAATAACCTATTACAACCAATTAGTTAAGTTACTAAAGCAGAAAGTAAAGTGAAAACATGATATATCCATAAAAAGTTTATATAATAATCAAAATGCGGGAAACACAACCCAAGACCACCCAAACTGGTCTCATATGTAAAAGAGCTAATATTTGTATCAATACATGTCTAAATGATTGAAAAACACAGAAAAGCATAAAATATATAGAGGGAGGTGGTGTTGTGGATCAGCTAATCAGCTCATCACGATCTCTAAAAGTGAAAGCCTCAGACTCAGTACGCTCTACGGGACCCACTCGTGCTCGGTAAGGAATCTGCATCACAAAGAATGCAGCAAGTATAGTATGAGTATGAGAAACACGTGTACTCAACATATCTTGCAGACCGACAATGAAGAATTAGTGACGACATTAAAAAGAAAAGTCTCATTTTAACCTGGTCCGGCTTACCTTACTTCGGATCGTTCAATTAACACGGTAGCGAATAAATCAAACATCAAGTAATCAATTAAAGATATGCCATGCAATGCAATTAAATGTCATCCAAGGCCACTTACTTTCCATAACCTGTGTATACACGGAGCTCCACTGAACTATTTAGGAGACGTGACCTATATGGGACTCCTGAGGTCCATAGACTCGGCACAGACGGCCTCCACATACTAGTATGTGCTCAAACCTATACTCATATTCAATCACATATCAATGTATGGCATGTCAAAAATATCATAGTAAGAGAATATTGAACAACATGTCCTTTTTTCCACTTTTAATTTTAGTGATTTCATGCATCTAAATTATGACCATGGGCAGATCATATTTACACAACTACCTCGATTATCGTAAGTATACGGGTAGAATGAAGTGATAAGTGCACATAAACAAGCAAAGAATCATTTAACTACCATATAATGTCCACATGTTTTGATATTCTGGGATTACAATCTGTAACTGCACAATTACATTATTTTCCATACATGGCATCGGTATTTGTACTAATTCTCGTCACACCACGAGTATTAGAACCCCCTCTTTCTCTCTTACCCCTTATTATTATTATCATTTTTAATCTGTACTTATCAAAACATTCCTCACCGAAGTCTAGAAAGTCTTAACATACCTCAAGACCGAGTAAACGAATCACAAAAGTGCCATTCTCCTTCCAAAGTGCCTCAGAACGATCCCAATCTATCAAATATGCAATCTACATAAGTAAACGAGTCCGTAGACACCAAAAATTCAACCCAAAAGTCAAACCCTAGCCTCCAAGGATGATGACACTAGATATCAGCTGAAGCCAAAACTCTCTAACACCGCGATTGGCAGATTTAGCCCCTGGAACTCATTCAGAACCCCCTGACAAAAACCAAATATGGATTTTGGTCATAAAATACACTAAGAACCTACCCAAACACTCAAAATGCTGACCCAGGATCGTCTTGACCTTGGTCAATTGTAATTCCTTTACTTAACTAGTTTCTCCACCAAAGGTCCAAATCATCGAAGCTCCTCGAGATCCGAACCAACTACTCGACTAATTAATAAATCACGTTTCGTACCTTATGGAATCGAAGAAATTCTGATTCGACTTCGTTAACCTCCGATGTTGACTTGGTCATACATTTTCATTTTCTTAACTTAAGAACTTCCAGTTTTACTATTTCTTCTCTGCTACTCTCCTGATTACCTTGGGAACCATGCTACCCATTCCCGCAAGTCAAGAATACCATTTTAAAGATACGGGAAGGGTATTTTGGTGAAAAATAGTCCAAAAGCTAATTATATTCAATAATGAGCATTATTTGCTGCTTATAATGACTAGTACATTTAGCCTTCATTAAATGAATGTGCGTTTTTGGTTCATTCAGATTGAAAAGCTGTTACATTTATTTGTGCATAGAATTTCATTAATTACCTTTAGATATGAATTAACAATACATACTTAATATAAGTCTTGGTTAATTAAATGATGTAGTGATTAATAACTTACTAATTTTAAGAATGAAGATTCACAACAAAGAGGATCAAAAGTGCACATTTTGAAATTTAAAAATACTTAGACATCTATCAGAAGGATGAAAATAAAAATTTGATGATATTTGAGGGATTAAAGCGCAAATTTCCCCATTGAATAGTTCAAGAAGGATAAATAAAATGCAAGAGACCGGAGAAAGTGGAACAAACAAAGTAACGACCACGTGGTTTGTATTTATTGGAGTACTAAACTATAAATTGAGCAGGCCTACATGACATTATTCAGAACAGTAAACTGATTTGAATTGAAGCCTTTTCGATATCTACCCATTATTTTGTTCTATCTTTATTAACGTGAGTCCGATTCAAAAGATGTCTTCCGGAAAGCTTGTAGTATATCTTGAAAATGCCACAGGCCTTGATGACACAAATTGGCTGAGTATGTTTCTAACAAACTCCTTTCTATTAGTAAATGTTATTTGTATTGATGAATAAAACTGAGAGTACTCCAAGCATGTAACAATTGATTACATGTTGAAGAGGAACCTTAATCAAATCTTATAAACTAGCATTTTTTTCTTGTTTACTGCATGGTCCAAGATGATCTTTATTCTCATCACAAATATAATATAGGATAACAAGTAGGAGGATCTCATTCGTTTCTATCACTTTCTGATCGTTGATTTGCCTCTTCGTCTATGTATAAACAAGTGGGACTTTATATTTTTATACGGGAAGTAAGGAGACAATGAACTATTTAGATCCAAATTTCATCTGCAAAATCACCCTTTTTATTGGGATCCTACATATATGCAAAAAAACAATTACTACATACATATAAAATAAATTTGGAATCCACTTCTTAGTAATCCAAAAATCAAGTAGATCAAGCATAAAATAGATGGAGAGAGTAAAATTCTTTGATTTTCCTTTCGTTGGAGGAGATGGTCAAGACACGGGCGGATGAGTTCTGCAGATGCACCAGTGAGGAGGTGCGAGAGTTTGGTCGTGGTTGAGCTGAGAAGAGGAAGAGGTAGGCATACGAAGTCTTGGGGAGAGGTGATTGGGCAGGATATGGTGCAACTTCAACTTACGAGGACATGACCCTTGATAGAAGGGCGTGGAGATCAAGTACCAGGGTAAAGGGTTAGTAGGTTGCACACAAATTACTCTCTCGTACTGGGAGTAGTTTGTATCTTTGTTTTGTCTGCTTATTAGATCCCTAGTACTATCTGATTGTTTCTTTCACTCTGTTATCTAATTATTTTGTTGTTATTACTGCTTCTTATTATTGTTTATTATTACTGTTGCTTTTTCATCTCTCCTTAAGCCGGGGATCAATCGAAACAGTCTCTCTACCTATCACAGGGTAGAGATAAGATCTTCATACACTCTAACCTCCCCAGCTCCCACCTGATGGAATGTTACTGGGTTGTTGTTGCTGTTGTTTCCTTTCGTTGGATATTATGCGATTGGTTTAACAAATTGCATGCACCACTGACAATATATTCTAGATCTGTCTCGAAGCGTAAAAGAAAAGAGAATAAAATTAGATCAAACTTATTACAGATGGAAAAAGTAAATGATCTATTTCCCTTCCATAGGATTATATTTTATTCAACTATGGTTTCTCCTTTAACTATGCATGCACGTCCGTTTACATAAAAAAATAAAAATACATACTCCCCTCATTCTTTATTTGATAAGTACGTCATAAATCCTTCATCTTTTGGTTTAATAAATTCAACTATTTCTAAAATTTCAACAGCTGATATGAATCCCTATGTGGTCTTCACCTGCGGAACTGAAGAGAAGAAAAGCAGTACTGCATCAGGTTTGTAATAATTAACTTATATCTGACATAGATGCTCGTAAAAATTGTTCAGACTTTAAACATTAAGGAATGATGTAATAGCTAAGAATCATAAAGACTAGAGAAAATATATCTCAAATACACTAATAATGTAGAAATTTGTTACAATTTCAATGTATAAGAGTTAAATCCAAATCTTAATATTATAAGTGGCTTTTTACAGGCGAAGGATCGTCCCCTGAGTGGAATGAGTCTTTCTATTTCACCAGTGGTTCTGATGAGCTTCACATCAAGCTTATGGATGAAAATACTTTCCAAAGTGACGATTTCATAGGAGAAACAACGTTAATAATCTCCCTCATTCCTTTCTATGCTATGAACATACACTTTGTTTTGCAAATAATCTATAGTCTCTAACGGTTCTTTTTTATTTCCCTATGCTTCGTGATCAAAACAGAATTTCCCTAGTGGAAGTGTTTAACGAAGGAGAAGTGGGATCAACTTCGTATGAACTTTACAAAGATGATGAAAATTGTGGATCCATCAGACTTGGCCTCAGTTTCACTCCTGAGGAGGTAATTAATTATATAGATTCTTCAACATGAAAATCAATTTTTTTTGTTTTATTTTTGAGTAAAAGAATAAGACTTCTCAAGATCAATGTATTTTTCTTGCTTGCAGAGGAGTGAATATGATGAGGACTACTAGTTTACGCTGTCCAGCTCAAGAATTTAAGTTTATGGAAGGGTTATTGGATTACCCATACAAGAAGAAATAGTTCTAGGAATAAATTATGAAATAATATTGAATTGGTTAGCTCAGTTATCACTTTTGTGATTTTTGTGCGAATAACATACGCATTAGTTATGCAGTATTTTTGGTATTATTTCAATCGGAATTTAATGGAGATACATGTGTTAGCAAATAAATGATATGTGTTATCAATTGTAAGTTAGTTGACTAATGTTTCTTAGCCAGTTATCTCTGGCGTTTGATTCTGATGTTACTTAGCAGGCTATCTCTCGCGGTTGTTTCTAATGTTTGCAACATATATTTTAAAATTAGTATTTTTTTTTTTCGCACTGTTATAAAGATAATTAAAATATGGCTATAGTTAGTATCATATAAAAGAAAATTTTATGATTGTAATTGTTAGTAATGTTTGAAACTGTAAATTGCGTCTCAACAATTTTATAAGAATGGTTTTCTATCATTCCAATGATATATGCAAAACAAAGTCCGAAAATCCAACATAAACAAACTCAAGAAAAAGAGCTTAAATAAACGAAACCTTCATGTGTATATCCTTTTACTGCGTGTATGAATATTCAAAATGTTTTCAATGTCCTTGATTTGATGATTGTAAATATTAGTTGTTGTCTGAAACTGCTTATTGTAATCTCATCTTGCCAACAGTATGCAAAAAATAGAATATTTAACATTTAAGAAAATCAATTATATATAGGAGTAAAAATTATTACCTTTTAGTCTTTGAAGAAAAATAGAAATCAAAAGTAATTTCAATTCAATCCTCAATACAAAAAATGATTATCATCGACCTATAACTTATGGGAAAATGTTACCTATGATGAGCACATTAAATGATTGACCTATTGTGTAACGACCCGTTTCGTCATTACCATTATTTTTGGGAAATTCACAACCTTGACCCCTTAAAACACCTTCGGTTCGTTATGCTCTTAAAAACCGCTTACTTGATCGGACCAGTCGTACAAATTGTGTGTAAAATTTTAAATTTGGGCCACCGGGCCCAGTTATACAGTTAAAACGATCTCCTTGCTGCACCAGCACTTGCGCAGCAGCGACAGCATGCTCTGCCGAAGCGGAGACGAAAAATCTTTAAAATATCTCCCAGCGGTGAGGATGTCGCTGAAGCGATGCCGCCTTAGCGACTGCTAGACGGCCAGAGCGGTTGACGAGCATATATATCCCTATTTAAAGCCCCATTTACTGGCTTGACCTAATATTCATTTCTCCCCAGTTACGACCGCGTCTGAGAGAAAATTCCAGCCCTAGAGACTTGAATGTTGGGAAGGTAACCTCTTCCTCTTTCTTCTTACACCATTTATGATTATGGTAAAGCATCGAATGAGAGTTCTTTCTCAAAATTCTTAGGAGACTATGAGGTAACGGTGGTAATGTTGACCTAAAATAATTAGTGACTCTAGGATGGCTTACTTATTGCAAGAATTAAATTTATAACTAGTTCTAAGCCTAATTCCTTTCTATCTCTCAAGTGGGTTAGCTTGTTAGTTGTTATTAATGATGTATGCGAATTAGCGATGTGAGTTTGACTTAGGTAAACCTTGATTTCCCTAAAAGAGGTGAATGTTACACCTGGGAAATTTTCCCTTAGCGCATAGTGAATAGACTAACGAGGGGCATGACGTGCGCGATGTTTTGATAAGTAAGAGATAGCCTTTGATGGTCCTAATTAAGATTTCTAAAGACATTCAGGATAAGGAAAGGAAGTTGTTAAGGAAAGCAAGTCATATGTCGTGTGTAGGACGTGATTTACGAGTATTGAGTTAATGATGATTTAGTGATACTTTGAGGAAGAGTTATAATGTCCCTTAGATTGGTATTGAGGTGTTAAACAAGTGTTAATAAGGTTCCATAAGGATCGGAGATCAAACGAGTCGACGGGAACAAGTCTCGAAAAACTGGGCAAACATACGGCCAGACATAATGGCCGTATAAAATCTACGGACCGTATGTCCAGCCGTAGATTTAGCCCAGAATGGTATGCTTCACTGGACCAAATATACGGTCCAAACATACGGCCAGTAAAAATCATACGGACCGTATGTTGGTCTGTATATTCCAGTCGGGCCTGAACTCAAATAATATAAGGGACCTCTCCTTCATTTCAATTCATTTCATATTTCATCTCCACAACTCAAGAAGTCTCTAGAACAATCCATACACTTCATTCATAAGAACGCCAAGGAAATTGATGATCAACTTCATCAAACCAACAAGAATCAAGTGTATGAAACCTCATTAAAGTCATCCAAACCAAGAAATCCCAAGAAAGGTGAAATAGGGTTTTGGTGCAAAAGGTGATTTACCATTCAAGGCTTGTTCCTCCATCATCTAAGGTGAGTTTCATGATCTTCCCATGTTGTTTGAAGTATTGATAGGTTGAAACACTTGGATTGTAGAAGAGTATAGAAAATGGGTCGTAAATGTGTGAGTAGTGTCATTATTGAGTAGTAGTGGGATTGAATCAAGAAAATGGATATATTGAGATTATAAATACGTTATAAATGACATTTAGAACATGTAATAAGTATGGTATGAGAAAGAACGCGATAATGGACTTTTGTCATAGTTATGGAGAATTGGAGTGGAATTGTGAATTGTGGGCAATGTAATTAGATGATGCTTATTGTTTATGATATTGTGATTGTTGTTATGAATGTTGGGAGTTGATATGGAATATGGAGGAAAGTAGTATAAACAAAGGAAATGCTGCCCAATTTTCTCTAGCTTTAGTAAGTACGTTCTTATGATCATTTAGCTAATGTTGATACGAATCCCCTTGAAGGTATAAACTAGTGCATTAAAGGAGAACGAGCAAGCGATAGAATAGTTAAACGACAAAGGTATGTAAGGCTCAACCTTTCTTCCTAAGGCATGAATCTTATGCATGATTTTCCTCCTTCTTTATGAATTTCCTATGTTCCGAAAGACTAAGAGCCTATGTTCATGAATAGTCGTAGGAGATGAGAAATACACTATGAGTGCGATAATGACGATGCTAAGCTCAAGCCTAAGGATTCTAGAGATTACGATATGATGTACCTACAAGGCTAATGATGTTGACTACGATGCATTGATGTTTTCCTCTTGTACACTCACCTTAAAATGTAGTCCCTCCAAGGTGAGATACAACGCTTATGATTACTCCATAACGTAATCGGGGGTCCACGACCTTACGTCACCCCGACACAGCTAATATTGCTTTCAAGTTCTAATATATGTGTAATGATATTAAATTAAGATAGGGCCATGATATGCTTACGAGATGATCAATAATGATGAGTCTATGATATGTATGACGATGTGATTCCACCGCGCCTAATTGGCCGGGCATGTCACCGCTACGGCGGGCTGCATATGATTACACCGTGCCTAGATGGCCGGGCATGTCACCGCTAAAGCGGGCTGCTATGTTTACACCGAGCCTAGAGGGCCGGGCATGACACCACTAGTGGGCTGCATACGATGGTTACCCGGACGCGGGTTAACGATATGATGATGCATGTATGGTATGATGATGTATATGCTATGATGATCCCTATGATATACCACGCATGATATGTGTATAAAATAAATCTATACAACGGTTATGTCTCCACCTATGCATTATGATTCTCCTATTATGTTCCATTCATTCATGCCTTACATACTCAGTACAATGTTCGTACTGACGTCCGTTTTCTTCGGACGCTGTGTTCATGCCTACAGGTAGGCAGGGAGACGGTGCAGACCCATAGGAGCTAGTAGCTGATTTGAGAGCACTCCATTTTTCGGAGGTGCCATTGATTATTCTTTTGGTGTATATATATGTATATATGTATTTTGGGCACGACGGGGTCCTGTCCCGTCCATAGGTGTAGTACTGTAGTAGAGGCTCGTAGATATGCAGTGTGGGTAGTATGGTCTCACAGTCTTCATGTATATGCATGTGTATATATATATATTATTTTGATAGCCGAAGGGCTTATGTTTATAAAAGTAAATATGTTTCAAATGATGATAGTTTTCTATGATTATGAATAGATATTATGAATGAGAGCAGATAAGTAACAGAACGAGCGGTGTTCGGTGGTTAGCCCCGGATACCCGTCATGGCCCGTAGCCCGGGTCGTGACAGTGAAATAGCAATAAACAAGAATCTAGAATGACGATTTTGCCCCTATGACCGCAAATTCCTAATTGCTGCTTACTTGAATGTATCCATTGTTCCTAGATCTCTCGGATCTACAAATTCGCCTACCAAGATGGAAGATGGATTTCAAGTGGATATTCATGCACCTGTCCGGCTTTGAGGTAGGTTATGGATGCCCTCTCTTGGTAGACTCTTGTTAGACTTTGATGTATGAGTGTTTGATGAAACAGAGAACGCATGTATAGGATGTTGGAGTTGGGATGGACATTCAGAGTTATAACATAGAAGAAGTAGTGGTTATTATGCTGCATGAATATAGTGGTGGATTTATGATTACCTTATGGTGGGACTTCGATTAGCGAAGCGTATGTTTAGATGATATTGTCAGAGAATGCATATAAACCTTCGGGTATGAAGTTCGGTTGGATATTGTCTTAGGTTGGGCCTCGTTGTAAAATTGGGGGCTAGCCACCTCGTTGTGTGGATTTACTTATTGGCTCGTTGCCACGTTGAGACATTGGGTAATTGTGACTAAGGATATATCATGACTACGATACGGCGGAGCTTTATTTGATCGGCATTGAGATGAGATTGTGATTCCATTGCGGCTTATTATTGATATTACCAGTGTGCCCTGGTGGTACTACTTGGGGATTGAATTGGTTGTTGATATCACATTGCATCGTATTCATACTCATTTCCATGATTCATCGACGGGGTCCTGTCCCGTCCATAGGTGTAGTACTCTTGTAGAGGCTCGTAGATACGCAGTGTGGGTAGTACATGTTTATGCATGTATATATATATATATATATATATATATATATATATATATATATATATATATATATTATTTTGATAGCCGAACGGCTTATGTTTATAAAAGTAAATATATTTCAAATGATGATTGTTTTCTATGATTATGAATCGATATTATGAATGAGAGCAGATAAGTAACAGAATGAGCGGTGTTCGGTGGTTAGCCCCGGATAGCCGTCATGGCCCGTAGCCCGGGTCGTGACAGAAGTGGTATCGAGGCGTCTAACTTAATCCTAGGGGGTTCACGAGCCGTGTCTAGTAGAGTCTTATTTATGGTGTGTTGTGCGCCACGCTAATAAACAAGAGGCTACAGGGCATTTAGGAAAAATGACCATCTTTCTTCTTATGAGATTGTGCGATAGAGCTGTGCTATAAGGTTTTAATCCTCCCTAATGAGTGTGTTATGATTTCAGAAATGCCGCCAAAGGGAAAAGCTAAAGCCGCCCAAAAGGGCAAGATTGCAATGAAAAGGCGGGCAGAAAGAGAGCCGCCTATGAATGTAGATGAGGATGAATCACATAACGAGGCTCCATCTAATGCCTCCACTACTCCGCCTATTACGGAAGAGCGAGAAGGGGGCTTGTACCTCCTGGGCCTCCGTGCCCTCCTATGCCTCCGGTACCCTCCACCGCTACTTTCGGGTCAACAAGTGACCGAGGCCATTCATTTATTGACACAGCTTGGTTGCCGCCGAGGCACGTCGTTGTAACGGGGGCCCAAGTGATCGGTCAGCTAGCACTAGAGCCCGTGACTTCATGAGTTTAAATCCTCCAGAATTCTTTGGATCAAAGCCGGATGAAGACCCGCAAGGCTTCATTGATGAAATGTTGAGAACATTGAAGATCATTTATGCTTCCGAGACCGAATCCGTGGAGTTGGCATCATATAGACTCCGAGATGTAGAGGTTTTATGGTACAATAATTGGATAGCATCGAGGCAAGAGAATGCGCCTCCTCCCGTGTGGCAAGAATTTGTAGACGCTTTCATCCGCCCATTACTTGCCACCCGAGGTCCGCCGAGCTAGGGCGGATAGATTTCTAAAGTTGAAGCAAGGAAACATGAGTGCCCGGGAGTATAGCCTTCAATTTAATTCTTTGGCTAGATATGCCCCGACAATGGTGGCCGATATGGGCGATAGAGTGCATAGATTCGTGAGTGGCTTAGGGCCACATTTATTTAAAGATTGCTTGACAGCTTCATTGCAAGATGGGATGGACATTTCCCGTATTCAAGCCCATGCCCAAAATCTAGAAGGACAACAACCTCCGGCAGCGGGTGATCGTGACGTTGATAGGGGGCAAAGCAAAAGGGCCAAATCTATGGGCACCTGCATGAATATAGAGGGGGATCAAGAGTACACATTCTAGGCACTCGAGCCGAGCTCGGTGGACGAGTGCACCTCCCCGATTTACAGGCAGGAGATTTGACCGCTTTTTCCGTTCAGGACAGGGCCAGAGTTCGAGGGCCCCAGGTTCTCTGTTTGGGGGGAGATTACAGTCAGGGGAGACCACCGGCTCCCCGATGCGACAAAGGCAGAAATTGCACTCGTGGCTATGTCGCCGGGGCACGGATGCTTGTTATATTTGTGGGCGCATGTGACACTTGACGCGTGATCGTCCTCATAGATATGGTAGAGGTGGGGTTCAGCCCACAGGATCCGCAGCTGGTTCCTCTTCAGCGCGGCCGGCAGGACAGACTCCCCAGATTCTAGTAGGCCGAGGTAGAGGCCGAGGGGGATCATCTACTTCAGGTGCAACACAGCCCCGTCTTTAGATGCAGCTAGACGACGAGGATCTCGAGTCGTCCCGTACGTGGTTACCGGTACATTGTTTGTATTTTCTCATGATGTGTATGCATTGATAGATCCGGGTTTCACGATATCATATATTACTCCCTATGTTGCTAATCGTATTGGGGTGAAACCCGAGCCAATTAAACCTTTTGAGGTGTCTACTCCGGTTGGTGATCTCGTGATAGCTAAATAGGTGTATAAAGATTGTATAATTGTGATATGTGATCGCCAAACCAAAGCTGATTTAGTTGAGCTGGAAATGTTAGACTTTGATGTTATTATGGGTATGGATTGGTTGGCCTCATGCTATGCTAATGTCTATTGTAGAATGAAAGTAGTTCGCTTTCAATTTCCGGGAAAGCCCGTGCTTGAATGGAAAGGTAATACGGCAACTCCAAGGGGTAGGTTTATTTCCTACCTTAAGGCAAGGAAAATGATAGCTAAGGGCTATATTTGTCATCTAGTCCGGGTTCATGATACGGAAGCAAAACCACCAACTTTCCAATCTGTTTCGGTAGTGAATGAATTTCCAGATGAACTCCCAGGCCTTCCTCCGGAAAGAAAGATTGATTTCGCCATTGATGTGTTGCCGGATACCAAGCCTATTTCTATCCCTCCTTATCGAATGGCTCTGGCAGAATTGAAGGAGTTAAAGGCGCAGTTAAAAGATTTGTTCGAGAAAGGGTTCATTAGACCCAGTTTCTCACCGTGGGGAGCACCAGTCTTATTTGTGAGAAAGAAAGATGGTTCCCTACGAATGTGTATTGATTATAGGCAGCTGAATAAGGTGACCATAAAGAATAAATATCCTCTTCCAAGAATCGATGATTTATTTGATCAATTATAAGGTGCCAAGTGGTTTTTCAAAATAGACTTGAGATCGGTTATCATCAAGTGAGAGTCGAGAAGAAGATATTCAAAACAAACATGACGAGATATGGCCATTATGAATTCGGGTAATGTCATTCGGGTTAACTAATGCTCTGGCCGTGTTCATGAATCTGATGAATAATGTGTTTAGGCCTCTTTTAGACCTATTTGTAATAGTGTTCATTGATGATATTCTGGTGTACTCTCGTTACGTAATCTCGAACACGCATCATTTACGTATTGTCCTTGAAATTCTTCGAACTCGAGAATTGTATGCTAAATTTTCAAAGTGCGAGTTCTGGTTAAATTCTGTGACATTCTTGGGTCATGTTATTTCAGATGATGGCATTCGAGTTGATACTCAGAAAATTGAAGCTGTAAAGACTTGGCCAAGGCCTATGACGCCTACAGAATTTCGTAGTTTTCTGGGGTTGGCAGGTTATTATAGAAGATTCGTAGCGGGCTTTTCATCTATTTCAGCCCCGTTGACAAGATTAACCCAACAATCAGCCAAATTTCAGTGGAGTTATGCTTGTGAGCATAGCTTCCAAGAGTTGAAGGACAAAGCTGACCTCGGCCCAGGCCTTAACACTCCCTTAACGGCCGAGCGGCTGCGTGGTGTCGTGATATGGGCGTGGGGTTAGGATGTGTATTGATGCGGCACGGAAAGTCATCGCTTATGCTTCGAGACAATTGCGAGACATGAAAAGAACACCCAACTCATGATCTTGAATTGGCCGCGCGATTATTCATACGCACTAAAAATGTGGAGACATTACTTGTATGGTGTGCATGTTGATATCTATACGGATCATAAGAGTCTTCAATATATTTTCAAACAAAGGGAGTTGAATCTGCGGCAGAGGCGGTGGTTAGAATTATTGAAGGATTATGATGTGAATATTTTATACCACCCCGGCAAAGCAAATGTAGTAATGACGCGCTTAGCCGCCGATCAACGTGGTAGCTTATGTGAAATCCCTCAGAGAAGAAGGAAATGATTCATGAACTCCATCAGTTAGCTAACCTTGGAGTACGTCTAATTGATTCAGGTGATACAGGGGTTAGCGTTAATAATCCCACAGTTTCGTCTTTGGATATGGAAGTAAAAGAGCGGCAATATGAAGATCCTCAATTAAGCCATTATAGAGATATATGTCATGCAAAGGAGGAATCTCCATTTGAAACCTCTATAGAGGGAGTTCTTAGATACCGAGGCAGGCTATGTGTTCCAAATGTTGCAGAGTTACGCCGCCGAATTTTAGAAGAAGCTCATTATTCTCGGTATTCTATTCTTCCAGGAACGACGAAGATATACCATGATCTCAAGTCGATATACTGGTGGGATGGCATGAAAAGAGACATAGCAGGATTTGTAGCACAATGTCCAAATTGCCAGCAAGTAAAGATAGAACATTAAAAGCCAGGGGGATTATTGCAAGCCATGGAAATTCCTACTTGGAAATGGGAAGTGATCAACATGGATTTTATTGTAGGATTGCCCCGTTCCCGAAGCAAGTATGATTCTATATGGGTGATCGTGGATAGATTGACGAAAGCAGCCCATTTTCTTCCAGTCAGAACCACATACTCAGCAGAGGATTATGCGAGGTTGTATATCAAGGAGATTGTGCAACTTCATGGTATTCCTATATCTATTATTACAGACAGATGGGCACAGTTTACAGCCAAGTTCTGGAAATCCTTCCAGGAAGGTCTAGGTACCCAAGTTAAGCTCAGCACGGCATTTCATCCGCAGACTGACGGACAGGCCGAACGTACCATACAGACCTTGGAGGATATGCTAAGGGCATGTATTCTAGATTTTGGTAGTAGTTGGGATGACCAGTTACCCCTTATCGAGTTCGCATATAACAATAGCTACCATTCCAGTATCCAAATGGCTCCGTATAAAGCGCTGTATGGAAGGAAGGGCAGATCTCCAATTGGATGGTTTGAAGTCGGAGAAGTACAATTAATAGGCCACGATTGATTCAGCAAGCTGTGGAAAAAGTCAAGGTGATCCGAGATCGATTGTTGACAGCCCAAAGTCGCCAAAAATCTTATGCGAACAACCACTGGCGAGATCTAGAATTCCAAATCGCTGATTGGGTATTTTTGAAAGTATCGCCAATGAAAGGGGTGATGAGATTCGGCAAGAAAGGAAAGTTAAGTCCTCGATACATTGGACCCTATAAGATTATCCGCAAGGTGGGTCAAGTAGCTTACGAATTGGTCTTGCCTTCAGAGCTTGAATTAGTCCATCCAGTTTTCCATGTCTCAATGCTCAGCAAGTGTGTTGGAGACCCTACAAAGATTGTGCCAATAGATGATGTTCGGATCACAGAAAAGCTAGCCTATGAAGAAGTGCCTATTGCCGTACTAGACAGGCAAGTACGGAAACTTCGGAATAAGGAAGTAGCTTCAGTCAAAGTCTTGTGGCGAAATAACAACCGGGAAGAGATGACTTGGGAAGCAGAAGAGAAGATGAAATCCACATATTTGCAATTATTTCAGCCCTCGGAAGAGGTCTATGATGAGACACCGAGATTTTAAGGTATGTATGCTTTTCTTTTATGCATATGGGTCGTGTGTGGCCAATTTATATTGCTATCGTGTTATGGCCCTGTGAGGCAATGATATTATGAGTTGTTGTGACAGGATGGTAGTTCCATATTACAGGGGAGACTCTGGTGAAATTTTTCTAGAATTCCTAATGACTTAACATTCGAGGACGAATGTTCCAAAAGGGGGGAAGAATGTTACACCTGGGAAATTTCCCATTAGCGCATAGTGAATAGACTAACGAGGGGCATGACGTGTGTGATGTTTTGATAAGTAAGAGATAGCCTTTGATGGTCCTAATTAAGATTTCTAAAGACATTCAGGATAAGGAAAGGAAGTTGTTAAGGAAAGCAAGTCATATGTCGTGTGTAGGACGTGATTTACGAGTATCGAGTTAATGATGTTTTAGTGATGCTTTGAGGAAGAGTTATAACATCCCTTAGATTGGTATTGAGGTGTTAAACAAGTGTTAATAAGGTTCCATAAGGATCGGAGATCAAACGAGTCGACGGGAACAAGTCTCGAAAAACTGGGCAAACATACGGCCAGACATAATGGCCGTATAAAATCTACGGACCGTATGTCCAGCCGTAGATTTAGCCCGAATGTAGTATGCTTCATCGGACCAAATATACGGTCCAAACATACGGCCAGTAAAAATCATACGGACCGTATGTTGGTCTGTATATTCCAGTCGGGCCTGAACTCAAATAATATAAGGGACCTCTCCTTCATTTCAATTCATTTCATATTTCACCTCCACAACTCAAGAAGTCTCTAGAACAATCCATACACTTCATCCATAAGAACGCCAAGGAAATTGATGATCAACTTCATCAAACCAACAAGAATCAAGGGTATGAAACCTCATTAAAGTCATCCAAACCAAGGAATCCCAAGAAAGGTGAAATAGGGTTTTGGTGCAAAAGGTGATTTACCATTCAAGGCTTGTTCCTCCATCATCTAAGGTGAGTTTCATGATCTTCCCATGTTGTTTTAAGTATTGATAGGTTGAAACACTTGGATTGTAGAAGAGTATAGAAAATGAGTCATAAATGTGTGAATAGTGTCATTATTGAGTAGTAGTGGGATTGAATCATGAAAATGGATATGTTGAGATTATAAATACGTTATAAATGACATTTAGAACATAGAATAAGTATGGTATGAGAAAGAACGCGATAATGGACTTTGGTCATAGTTATGGAGAATTGGAGTGGAATTGTGAATTGTGGGCAATGTAATTAGATGATGCTTATTGTTTATGATATTGTGATTGTTGTTATGAATGTTAGGAGTTGATATAGAATATGGAGGAAAGTAGTATAAACAAAGGAAATGCTGCCCAATTTTCTCTAGCTTTAGTAAGTACGTTCTTATGATCATTTAGCTAATGTTGATACGAATCCCCTTGAAGGTATAAACGAGTGCATTAAAGGAGAACGAGAAAGCGATAGAGTAGTTAAACGACAAAGGTATGTAAGGCTCAACCTTTCTTCCTAAGGCATGAATCTTATGCATGATTTTCCTCATTCTTTATGAATTTCCTATGTTCCGAAAGACGAAGAGCCTTTGTTCATGAATAGTCGTATGAGATGAGAAATACGATATGAGTGCGATAATGATGATGCTAAGCTCAAGCCTAAGGATTCTAGAGATTACGATATGATGTACCTACAAGGTTAATGATGTTGACTACGATGCATTGATATTTTCCTCATGTACACTCACCTTAAAATGTAGTCCCTCCAAGGTGAAATACAACGCTTATGATTACTCCATAACGTAATCGGGGGTCCACGACCTTATGTCACCCCGACACAGCTAATATTGCTTTCAAGTTCTGATATATCTATAATGATATTAAATTAAGATAGGGCCATGATATGCTTACGAGATGATCAATAATGATGAGGCTATGATATGTATGACGATGTGATTCCACCGCGCCTAATTGGCTGGGCATGTCACGCTACGGCGGCTGCATATGATTACACCGTGCCTAGATGGCCGGGCATGTCACCGCTAAAGCTTTTGGCTGCTATGTTTACACCGAGCCTAGAGGGCCGGGCATGACACTACTAGTGGGCTGCATACGACGGTTACCCGGACGCGGGTTAATGATATGATGATTTAGGATTGATATGATGATGCATGTATGGTATGATGATGTATATGCTATGATGATCCCTATGATATACCACGTATGATATGTGTATAAAATGAATCTATACAACGGTTATGTCTCCACCTTTGCATTATGATTCTGCTATTATGTTCCTTTCATTCATGCCTTACATACTCAGTACAATGTTCGTACTGACGTCCGTTTTCTTTGGACGCTGTGTTCATGCCCACGAGTGAGCGTGGGGACGGTGCGGACAGTAATCCAGAGCTAGTAGCGGATTTGAGAGCACTCCATTTTTCGGAGGTGCCATTGATTATTTTTTTGTATATATATATATATATATATATATATATATATATATATATATATATATATGTATGTATATGTATTTTTGGGCACGACGGGTCCGTCCCGTCAATAGGTACTTGTAGTAGAGGCTCGTAGATACGCATTGTGGGTAGTATGGTCTATGTCTTCATGTATATGCATGTATATATATATATATATATATATATTTTATGATAGCCGAAGGGCTTATGTTTATAAAAGTAAATATGTTTCAAATGATGATAGTTTTCTATGATTATGAATAGATATTATGAATGAGAGCAGATAAGTAACAGAATGAGCGGTGTTCGGTGGTTAGCCCCGGATACCCGTCATGGCTCGTAGCCCGGGTCGTGACAGTGAAATAGCAATAAATCAAGAATCTAGAATGATGATTTTGCCCCTATGACCCCAAATTCCTAATTGCTGCTTACTTGAATGTATCCATTGTTCCTAGATCTCTCGGATCTGCAAATTCGCCTACAAAGATGGAAGATGGATTTCAAGTGGATATTCACGCACCTGTCCGGCTTTGAGGTAGGTTATGGCTGCCCTCTCTTGGTAGACTCTTGTTAGACTTTGATGTACGAGTGTTTGATGAAACAGAGAATGCATGTATAGGATGTTGGAGTTGGGATGGACATTCAGAGTTATAACATAGAAGAAGTAGCGGTTATTATGCTGCACTAATATAGTGGTGGATTTATGATTACCTTATGGTGGGACTTCGATTAGCGAAGGGTATGTTTAGATGATATTATCAGAGAATGCATGTAAACCTTCGGGTATGAAGTTCGGTTGGATATTATCTTAGGTTGGGCCTCGTTGTAAAATTAGGGGCTAGCCACCTCGTTGTGTGGATTTACTTATTGGCTCGTTGCCACGTTGAGACATTGGGTAATTGTGACTAAGGATATATCATGACTATGATATTTGCGGAGCTTTATTTGATCGGCATTGAGATGAGATTGTGATTCCATTGCGGCTTATTATTGATATTACCGGTGTGCCCTGGTGGTACTACTTGGGGATTGAATTGGTTGTTGATATCACATTGCATCGTATTCATACTCATTTCCATGATTCATCGATATTGCATGGCTATGGTACTGATGATGGAAGTGAGAGAATGCAACCTCCGAGGTTTCTGCCAGAGAGCGTAAACAAAAGATAAGAGTCTGTGATCCGAGGTCATTTACCCAAGCAGACTGAGTGTACGTTGCCCGAGATTTCTTGCCGGGAACGATCTAGTGTCCGATGCCCAAGGTCTTTGCCGGGATAGTGAGAGTGGTACATGGACTTCGCGGGTCCGTAATGGGTTATGATCGCTGAGACGTAGAGTTATTCTGTTTGGGACATGTTGTACAAAGGTACATATACATTGCTTTCATCATTCATACATTATTGCACTGCATTGTACCATTTGATTTTTGGTGATATGATTGTGATGTACTGATTCAGTTTGGCCATAGTTGGAATTAGTCGCTATAACTATAGGCAGTGAATGTGAATTTGGGAAGTGTGATGCTAGGTGACCTTAATATGGATGTGTATGACTCGCTAGGTTGGGTGAGTAATGAATACTAGAATGACGGGAGAACTTTCCTTAAAACAAAAGTTAATTTAATTAATGATAGTTAACTAGTGATACTTGAGCATAATTGTTTATTCTATGGTAAATGAGCTATAAGGTGATTGGTATTGTAGTTAAGCAAATGAACCCCTAAGGAAGAGTTAATGGAAATAAGAACCTTATATTTGTTGAGGCGAGCAGTAGGTGATGTGTACTGTTGACTTAGTTTTGCCTACCATGCTTATTTGTTAATTCTATTTACCGTTATGTTAATCTAACCATTGTCGGCCTATGATGCTTACCAGTACTAGTGTTATACTGATACTACTCTAACTACATCCCTTTTGGAGGTGTAGATATTTTTTAGATATTAATTGATTAGAGTTTTCCGAAAGATGCTCGGTGCCTATCTTGAAGGTCTCCATCATTCTCATTCATAGATGGAGGTTGAGTCTTTATATTCATTATTGTATTCAGTCATCGGTCATAGTCGCTTTTGTACTAGTCTAGACCAGGTCATGGGAAAATAGTCTTATTTCTTAAATTGTTGTAAACAATTCCGCTAACTTGTCTAAATATAATAGTTTTATTTCCGCATTTTATTTATGTTGTAATTTGGAGATTAATGAACCTTGTTCTTTACTTTCAAATGATTTTGTTTTGGGTTAAGGATACGCCTACTAAGGTGGGAATGGTAGGTGCCTACACTATCCTAAAATGAGTCGTGACAAGTTGGTATCAGAACCTAGGTTACCGGTTTCACAAGTACAACAGCAATATCTAGTAGAGTCTCATGGAATGATACGTAGATGTCGGTGCCCATACACGGGAGGCTATAGGGCATTTAGGAAAAATTCCCTTCCTTCATTCTATTCGTGCTACTTCGGTCAAATTGGTATCTCGGTGGGTTCAATTGGTATCTAGGAGTGTAATTATGTTGTGTTATTGATTAGACCTAGTTCGTGTGGAAGAACTACCTAGTTAATTTCTTAGTTGCGGGAGTTATTCGGGCATGAAGTGCATGCCACTATTCAATGATGAGCGCCCCAGTGGCCAGTCTGCCGCTATAGCGCTACTGCTATAGCAGGTATTCCACCATTGTAGCGGCATCCTATACTCCCTCCCTGACCGCTCCTGCAAACATCTTTACCACCGAAGCGAGACCGTTGTAATGATCTGATTGACCGCAGAAGCAGACATATAGGACCTGAGAACCTGCAGCCTTCCCCTGTTTCATCATACTTCCCTGTTCTGCAAATTCAGCAAAAACCAAAACAAGCCAACAAATTTCACAATAAAATTTTGATAAAAACAAGCCAGACAAGGGTGAAACCATTCTAGTCACTATTACAAATCCAAAACACGAAAACCAAACAAGAAATATTGTCCAAACATCCAATCAAAACAAAAAAAACCAAATAAAAGAGTGTCCAAAGTAAAAGCCCTACAAGGGCAACCCAAAACATCTTGATAAAAGAGGGGGAGTCTCTAGGCCATCATCCTGCTCACTGCATCATCATCATCTGAGCTGCCGACATTATCTCCCAATCCACCCTGACCACCATCACCCCAGGCTATACTCTCGAAGTCGTACTGCTCCGAATCATCATCATCATCCTCCACAGGGATCCTCTCACTGGGATGTATAGCCTTCCATATTCCTTTAATACCCCTCCATGCCTTGATATAAAGCTTGTCACGGGACCTATTCTTCGCTTTCTCCTTGTCAAAGTCCCTGCGAAGGCCACTGTAATTCTAGGCCAGAGTAGTACACACAGTATGTAGGGTGGAAAGTGACTCACCCATCTCCTTCTGTGTATAAATGTGACCATTCATCCCCTCCTGAGTGACGAAACCCGCAGCCGTCCCTGATGAACTGGACTCGTCGGAAGGCATGGACATTTTCTAAAACATTAAGATCACCTTATCAAAGCGTGAGTCCAAGTGCTCAAAAGGGCTCTGGATACGATGACCTCAGCCCCAGCCTCATAATCATCCCCATCCACATCCTCAGTATCAGCTCCAGCTCCACTCCCTCCCTCGCCTGCATCATCCACCTTCTTTTTCTTCCAGCTGTTGATCACGGTACTATGACCTTTCACCCGTAGTGGGTGAAACAGAGCATCAGGGTTAATTTGGTCATCTTTTTCCTCCTTGGGAACCTTGGCCCTCTTGCAAAAAAATGTGGTCAGCGATGGGAACATCAAACTAGCTGCCCCAACCTTCAAAAACTCCCTCCACTTTTGAACTATTTGTGTAATGACCGGTTTGGTCATTATAGTCTTTGCGATACTTTTGACCCTTCCCCTAGCTTGTTTAGCTCACTTTTGACCCAAAGGGACCGTTGAAACTCTTCCGAGGTGTTTGGATATGATTTGGGCGACTTTGGGGAAAATTAGGCTTAAAGCGAAAAAAGTTGACTCAAAGTTGAATTTTGGGTAAAATGACCTTTTTTGGAAATTCGTTTATTTTGAGAGGTTCAGATGGTCTTTTAGAACTTGTGCGTATATTTGATTCGGTTCCCAAAGAACTCGGGTGCATTTTGGAACTTGAGTTGGGAAGTTGGATTTGAGGTATTGGGGGTTGACTTGGTCAACGAGACCTCCGTTGGAAATTCTGAGGCCACAAACGCATTCATAGAGTGTTTTCATGTGAGCAGATGGCCTCAGGTGATAGTCGGGATTTTGGTTTGAGATTGTGATTTTTGGAGAGTTTTTCTGGATTTGGTGCCCCGTTATAGTGGCACTAGTACCACTGCAGCGGTACCGTCATAGTAGTGGCCATGCCGCAGAAATGGCTAGTGCTTACAGTAGCTGACTGCCGCAGTGGTCTGAGCGAGCATCGAAGCGAGACCGTCGCAGCGGTCTCATTGTTACTGGAGCGAGCATCGGGATGATACATTCATTAAATGAGTATTAAAACCCTAAGTCCCTCATTCTTTATTACTTCGACTTTAGCGTTATTGGGAGCATTTCAAGGTGATTGTTGGGGGGAAATCCTTGTGGCAAGTCCTTCTATCTTCTTTGCTATTTCATTTTCCATAATCACCTTAGGATTCCATTAACATGCTAGTTCACTAAGAGTTTAAGAATTAAAAGAAGGTTCAATGAGTTCTTCTTTCTAGGCTTTGTAATCTTGATCTATTGATTGGGTTAGCTTAATTAAGAATGAAATTGATGACTAGAATCTATTATTGCATGATTTCTTCCTAATTAGTGGCTAATTTATGGGATTGGAAGTTAGGGTTCACATCCAAATTTGGGGTTTTTTGACTAGAATCCGAATTTTAGTATTTTGTTAGTTCTCCTAGCTTATTATTGATGGAAAGTGATCACCTATAACCTTAATTTCTTGTTGGGACCTATAGGATCCAAATTCCATCTTCCTAGTTCATAAAAGCCAATTCCATAGGTTGAGATTTGGGTTTTGAATAGAATTAAGGGTTAATTGATGTTTCTTTTTTATTCTAATTGCATATTTCGGATATGATTAGACTACCATTATCACGAGGCTCAAAGGAAAGGAAAGACTAAGGTGTGATTGTTGGAGACCTTGCTGTTCGGCCTTCCAAATAGGTTGCGGTTTACCCTATGGTGAGACTTCAATTAGCGAAGCATATATTTAGATGATATTGTCGGAGAATGCATGTAAACCTTCGAGTCTGAAATTGGGTTGCATATTGCCTTAGGTTGGGCCTTGTTATATGATTTTGGGCTAGCCACCCTGTTGGGTTATGCCTTATCTTATTCTATTTGTTGTTGGCTCGTTGCCACATGGAGATAGTAGATATTGGTGACTAGTGACATATCTTGATGATGCAATTATAGCACCTTACTTGTTGTTGTTTTGAGATGAGGATTGTGATACCATTGTGGCTGACTGTGTAGCCTTCTATTGATATTATTGGTGTTCCCATGTGTGGTACTGTTGAGATTGATTTGATTAGATTGTTGACATTGAACTCATATATTGCACGCATTCTCATCCTTTATGATATACTGTCGATACATTGATGATATACAAGGAAATACTATTATGAGCTGGGCTCAGTTGGATGAAAGTGACGTGAAGACCGATGTCCGTTGTTTATCTCGGAATCGAGGTATACGTGTTGGTAGCGATTGCTGAGGTCTTTGCCGGAATTGTGAGGATTGGTACATGGACTTTGCAGGTCCCCCATGGGTTGTGCTACTGAGATGTGATGTTCCATCATAAGAGTACATGTGTATCGGTGCATATGCATTGCATCCATTTTCCATACATTATTGTATTGCATTGTACCATTGGCTTCTTTTGTGATATTCTAGTGATATAGCTGTGATGTACGGATTCAGATTGGATGTATTGAGACTTGGCACAGTTGGGTTTAAATGCCATAACATAGGTGATGACTTGTACTTGGTTACTGGCTCGTGTTGACTTATACCTTGTTGATTTACCTGTTTATCTTACTTTATTGACTTGGTTTATGTTAGCTAATCTTAGTCGGCCTATGAAACTTACTAGTATGTGTTGTTTGTACCGTCCGCACTTGCTGCATTCTTTTATGAATACAGAGTATCAGGTGGGATCGACGTCTACCCCTCGTGACTGAGAGTTCGAGGCTGCTGATTCGAGTCTGTTGGGGTGAGCATGTGGACGTCTAGCCACCCGAAGACTCTTCTTCTATTATGTCTTACTTTGCTATTCTGAGACATTATTGAGACTATTTATGTATTATTATTACTTCCAGACTTATAGATTTTAGTTAGATGCTCTTGTATGACCAGACCAGATACTGGGGTGGTTTTTAGATTTACTTCCGCATTTATTACATATTCATATGTCATACTTACGTTACTTTATCTTCTTCCGCTATTTATACTGTGTTTGTGAATGTTGGGTTAAGGGTTCGCCTACAGAGGTAGGATAGGTAGGTGCCCGCGCGACTTTGTGAAATTGGGTCGTGAAAATCTGTGAGCCCACGTTCACCGGCACATCATCAAGTATGCAAGCAACAATGAGAGCCCTGGAGAAGGTCACATCATGGACATTCCTGGAAGGACGGATCCAGCGAGAGATGATGTTTAGCCATCTCTTCACCTCTGCAGTAAATAATTCGCTATGGATAGCAACCTTGCCATAAACCCAATGAGCATGTCGCATGTCATACTCGTGCACCAACTTGGAAGCCAACCACACTAAATTCTTCTCAGCGGCCTTGGCTGCTAAAGGCTCATCTGGATGATTATCTAGCCTATATACTCGCCCTCGATCACTCTTGCCCCCACCTTCACCAGAACACCCCTAATAATGATCTCCGGCTTAGGAGAACCCTAGTCTACCGTAGGCAGCATCGCGTAGAACTCCCTCACCCACGTTTCATTATAGTTACCGGGATCTCTGACCAAATGAGTCCTCTTGGTTCTTACCAATCTCTCAAGGAAGTCTGGGGCGCGTTTGTCTACGTTGGTCATATCTAAAACCCGCTCCAACAGTAAGGACATAGTTATTTGGCTCAAGTGTAGGCATTGGCTTTGGGGGGTGGGAAGTTTCTCATATGTGGGAACCTCTTCTTCTTATGGAACTTCTTCTTGATCGTGAGACATCTTACCTGTAAAAGATATAGAAATGCATTAGATTTCATGTCACCCAAGTTCAGTATCAATTCTAATACGTTACGGTGGAAATAACTCAGCAAAACAACCAATGTATCAGAAATATTTAAGGCTAGGTTACGGTGCTCGATGTTGCGAGCGTGGGCCCGCTTCGGTCACTCGAGCAACCGTAGCGAAGCTGAAATAGCGGGCACACTTACTGCTGCAGTGCTTCTATGCAATCCATCCAAAAACTGCTTTTGCGCACGCCTAAGCGCCACAGCAGAGACGCTGCAACGGTTAGCAAGCCGCTGTAGCGATCTCGTCTTCTTCGCAAACCCCGAAATTTTTTAGATTTTCAACCTTGATTTTTGACTCAAAAAACTCATTTTTATATATGGATCGGGCAGGAATCAAGTATACATGATGTTTAGAACCTATGGAGAACAATTTCTTACAACAAATAATCCCAAAATCGATGAAAAGCCAACACCCTTTTCCAAGAAAAAAAATAAAAAATCTTTACTATGTTCATGCTTTCCAACCCAAATATGTGCACTAACTATGCAATATGCGATGTAAAGGTTATTCTAACGCTAGACAAGTTGTGGATTTTAGTTTATCAACACCCACAAAGTTCGTCAACCAAAACCCAAAATCCTAACTTTTGAGTTGTAAATCTAGTCACTCTAAGCACGATAATTCAAAATTCTAGTTCTATTATCTATCTAAAAGTTGAGGGGAACGATTTCTTACTATTTGTTTAAAGTTCGGATGAGATCTGTTTTGCCTTTGAAGTTCCTTTTCTTCCTTTTTAAGTACAATTTGTGAGTTGCGGCTTTGGTTTTGTGGTAAAAAATAAAGTGTGGGAGTAATTGGGTTGGGGTGGGAGGGGGGGGTGAGGGGTTGTTTGTGTTTAAGAGGGAGATGGGAATATGTGGTATAGTGGGATATGAAGAGGTTTTCGGGTGTTTTGGAGTGGTGGAATGAGCAGTGGAAGAGGCAAGTAATCTTTTAAACTTTTTGATTCAGCGATGACCGCAGGGCCTCGCGGTGCCTGTGTAAGCGTTATCGCATTTCCTTTAACTCTCTAACGACACCGCTCCAGTGCCTAGATACCCGCTGTAGCGGCTCTGACCAAATTTTGTCATCACATTACATTGTTCATCTCAGGGTACCCGAGCGTTATACCCAGACCATGTGGCCCCAGGTAGGCCAAGAGCTGTAGACTACTCGATATTTCACTTATTGCTCTTTGAGTTTAAATCTTAAGGTTATCCCGTAAGACGTATACAATCCAACGGTCCCTATTCGTTAGTAACGAGAGTTCAGTTTGCAATGACGGCTAACAGTCCCAATGTTAGATTTGAGTAGAGTTAACTCTTGAGAACTGCCAGAGAGGTTGATGAGCAGTTATATCCCTATTTAAAGCCCCATTTATTGTCTTGACCTAATATTCATTTCCCCTAAGTTACAGTTGCCACTGAGAGAAAAATTCAGCACTAGAGACTTGAAAGTTTGGAAGGTAACCTCTTTAAATCACTCATTTCATCTTCCTTTAATTACCTCTTTCTTCTTACACCATTTATGATTATGGTAAAGCATGGAATGAGAATTCTTTCTCAAAATTCTTATGAGACTATGAGGTAAAGGTGGTAATGTTGACCTAGAATAATTGGTAACTCTAGGATGGCTTACTTATTGCACGAATTAGATTTATAACTAATTCTAAGCCTAATTCCTTTCTATCTCTCAAATGGGTTAACTTGTTAGATGCTATTAATGGTGTATGTGAATTAGTGAGGTGAGTTTGACTTAGGTAAACCTTGATTTCCCTAAAAGAGGTGAAATAGCAATAAATTAAGAGTCTAGAATGACGATTTTAGCCCTATGACCCTAAATTCCTAATTGTTGCTTACTTTAATGTATCCATCATTCCTAGACCTCTCGGATCTACAACTTTCCCTACATAGATGGAAGATGGATTCCAAGTGGATGTTCGCGCACCTGTTCGGGTTTGAGGTAGGTTGTTGCTTCGCTTTCTTGGTAGACTTCAGTTAGACTTTCATATACGAGTGTTAGATGAAACAGAGTATGCATGTATAGGATTTTGGAGGTGGGATGGACACTCAGATTGATAACGTCGAAGAAGTAGCAGTTATTATGTTGTACTAATATAGTGGTGGATTTGTGATTACCTTATGGTGGGACTTCGATTAGCGAAGCGTATGTTTAGATGATATTGTCGGAGAATGCATGTAAATCTTCGGGTATGAAGTTGGGTTGGATATTTTCTTAGGTTGGGGTTCGTTGTATGATTGGGGGCCAGCCACCCCGTTGTCCGAGATTTCTTGCCGGGAATGATCGAGTATCTGATGCCCGACGTCTTTCTTTGGGATCGTGAGAGTGGTAAATGGACTTCTCGAGTTCCCCACGGGTCATGATCATCGAGACATGGAGTTATTGCATCCGGGTAATATTGTACGAGGTGCATATGCATTGGATTCATCATTCATACATTAATTCACTGCATTGTACCATTTGATTTCTGGTGATATGATTGTGATGTACTGATTCAGTTTGGCCATAGTTGGAATTAGTTGCTATTATTATAGGCTGTGAATGTGAATTTGGGAAGTGTGGTTCTAGGTGACCTTAATATGGGTGTGTATGACTCGCTAGGTTGGGTGAGTAATGAATACTAGAATGACGAGAGAACTTTTCTTAAAACAAGAGTGAATTTTATTAATGATAGTTAACTAGTGATACTTGAGAATAATTGTCTATTTTATGGTAAATGAGCTATAAGGTGATTGGTAATGTAGTTAAGCAAATGAACGTCTAAAGAAGAGTTAATGGAAATAAGAACCTTATATTTGTTGAGGCGAGCGGTAGGTGATGTGTACTGTTGACTTAGTTTTGCCTACCATGCTTATTTGTTAATTCTATTTACCGTTATGTTAATCTAACCATTGTCGGCCTATGATGCTTACCAGTACAAGTATTGTACTGATACTATTCTTGCTAAATTCCTTTTGGGGGTGTAGAATTTTTCAGGATATTGATTGATTGGAGTTTTGCGGAAGATGCTCGGTGCCTATCTTGAAGGCCTCCATCATTCTCATTCATAGATGGAGGTGGAGACTTTATATTCATTATTGTATTTAGTCTTCGGTCTTAGTCGCTCTTCTACAAGTCTCGACCTTGTCATGGGAAAAGAGTCGTATTTCTTATATTGCTGTAAACAATTCCGCTATTTTGTCAATATATAATGGTTTTATTTCCGCCTTTTAATTATGTTATAATTTGGAGATTAATGAACCTTGTTCTTTCTTGCAAATGATTTTATTTTGGGTTAAGGGTTCACTTACCGTACTTTGGTGGGTAAATTCACTTACAGTAGACAAATAATTGAGATTATTAAAACAAAATTCTCGGAACAGTTTCCTTTAATGGGTAAGGTTAATATTGGGGTTTACGATTATAGACATGTGTTTGTTGATAATGCGACTTCAATTCAGTTTACTTTCAAAGATTCATTGGTATCTCGAACACAATGATGTGTATGTTTAAACGGACCCCTGATTTTGACCCTAATGAAGAAACAACTTTTGCCCCAATTTGGGTATTGCTTCCTGGACTATAATATCACATGTTCAACTTGGACTATGTGAAGCAGATTCTGATTCAACTTGGACTATGTGAAGCAGATTCTGATCCAAGTTGGTACTCCTCTTAAAGAAGATTTGGCTACTGTTACCAAATCTAGGCCTGACAAGGCAAATGTGTGAGTGGAGGTTGACCTCACTAAAACACTCCCTAAATCTGTGTTTATTGGTCAGTACAAAGAGGGAATTGGTAGGAAAGGCTATGATAAAAAACTTGTCTATGAAGGAATTCCAACTTACGATAAAACTTGTAAACTTCAAGCCCATGAAAGTACCAAATGCAAGGTTGAAGTGAGGAAAAATTGCTCTGCAAACAATAGCAATGAGACTGAGAAGGGAAAACCGGAAGAGACTGGTAACACCAATAGGGACAATATCAATAATTTTAGCAAGAAGAGCACATCACAATTCCAAAAGGGACAAAGTAGTGGATTGATTAAAGCCAAAGAGCATAAGAATGTGAAGCAAAACAAAGTCCAAGAAAAGCAGATGGAACCAAATGGAAACAAAGAAAATAGCTCCACCAACACTAACTCTAAGGCCACTCCCAACTTTGGGAAGGCAGTCCAAACATCCAATGAGCCTGAACCACCCAAAACCAGCAAGTCTGCGATAGAACAAGAATAAAAAAAAAGAAGAAGGAAGCAGAGTAGAAAGGATAGCATTCTACAAATTAAGAAAATGATGCGGACAAGGCTAAGCTCAAATTAAATTTTGATCCCAAAGATCAGGGAAATGAGATTGGAAAACTTTCAAAAAAGAAAGTAGCAACACAGGAAAAGGTCAACACTAATGAGAAGCAACCAAAGATGATCCACAAGATATCAATAGTGACAAAGAACATTGCAGCTCCAGTAATCACCAAGCCAAAGATGATACTGAAACTCACAAAAAAATTATTACTGTTTGCAATATGGAAGGATTGACTGGTACACTAATGGTGGATCTTGGTTCTCTAGAAACTATTGAAGAGTCGAAATCATTTGACAAACATGGTCCTAATATCCAAAGCCAACAGTTAGAGGAAAACGAAAATTATGCAAGTGCTACTAGAGAACAAGAACTCTCTAGTGAAGATGACGAGGAAGAAGTAGCTAATATTTTTTCAAAACAAACGAAAAATGCCGAAGATCAGGATGACCCTGTGGCTAAGGAATTGGCCAAGGTTATTGATCAACAGGGGCTGTCTCCTAGGGGTTTCAACAAAAAGAAGTCGAAAGGTGTAGGAGGTGATCTCAAAAACTCTAACACTAATAAAAATAAAGGTGCCTCACAAATCCCGAACCAGTCTTAATTATTAACATCATAAAATAGAATATTAGGGGCATGACATGTAAAGGAGTAAGTTGAGATTGATCAAACTTATAAGATTATATAAGGCTGATTTAGTGGTTCTTCAAGAACCTTTTCTAGCTACTAATCACATTTAATTTTTCAGAACCTTTTTTGTCTTTGATAAGGCTGCATCAAACAAGGATAGCAAGGTTTGGTGCTTTTGGAATGAAAAATTTGACTATTCAGTTATTAACAATTCTAGGCAACTTCTGACATTGCAAGGCAATCTTGATGGCACTAAATTCTTTGTTATTAGAATATATGCTAAGTCCACTAAGGCAAAGAAAAGGAAGTTATAGAGCAGATTAAGGACTCTTCACTCTTCCATCAATGATCCATGGACTACATTAGGTGACTTCAACTTTATTATATCAGCTAATGAGATAAAAAGGGGGCATTCCCCACAGGTTGAGGGAGAGTATGGACTTTGTCTCATTTATGAATGATTGTAATATGGTTAATGCTGACTACTCTGGTGGAATATTTACTTGGTGCAATAGAAGAGGTAGAAGACATATAATTTACGAAATACTTGACAGAGTTATGATTAATGAAGAACGGGGAGAGTGGTTCCAGGTTAACAGAGTTGATCACAAGGCCAAGGCAGGTTCTGAACATAAACATCTTCTATTCAAAGCTCACAACGGAAACCAAGATACTATCAAATACTTCAGGTTCCTCAGTTTTTGGACAAATCAAGAGGACTACTTGGTTACTGTGGAAGATATCTGGTACACTTCTGATGCCAATATTCAAGCTCTCTCACTTGACCATTCCAACTACACCAAATGGCTTAAGTTACAAGAGTCCATCCTAAAGAAAAAAAAGATAGAATCAAATGGGTTGAAGCGGGTGACTCCAACTCAAAATATTTCTACAGTGTAGTAAGGGACAAAAAAAGGAGAGCCCACATTCACAGAATAAAAAATGATCAAAGCGCATAAAACAACAACAGTTCCATAGCAGATGCAGTGCAGGATCACTTCAGAGATCTTTTCTCCCAACCAGATGAAAATTTAAACTCCTCCATCCTCAACAACATTGATCATATACTTACCGAAGAGGACAACATCCAACTCGCATTATTCCTGATGAAGCAGAAATAAAGAATGTTGTTCTCTCTATTGATCCTAACAGTGTTGCGACAGGCCAGATGGCTTTAATAGCCACTTCTACTAGGCTACTTGGATTATCATTAAACATGAGGTCTGTAATTTTGTCCAGGATTTCTTCAAAGGGACCAGTCTCACAAAATTTTTCACTCACACTAACCTGGTTCTTATTCTCAAAGTGTCTTCACCTACTTCTCTGAACCATATGATACGTATTAGCTTATGCAATATGTCCAACAAAATCATTTCCAATATCATGTCTATTATATTAGCCTTGATGCTCTCTAAAGTGATCTTTGACAACCAATCAGGGCTTGTGAAGGGCAGATTGATTACAGAAAACATCTTATTAGCTCAGGAAATCATTCATGGTGTGGCCAAGAAAAATGTCAAGCGAAATATAGTGATGAAACGTGACATGTCCAAAGCTTATGATAAGCTATCCTGGAGCTTTCTATTGGCAGTCCTCAGACGGATGAATTTTGCTGAACTATTTATGGATCATATCTACAGGCTTCTTGCAAATAACTGGTACTCCGTTCTTATAAATAGCACCAGTTATGGCTTTTTCAAGTCCACTAGGGGTCTTAATCAGGTGACCCTTTGTCCCTACCCTTGTTCATCATTGTAGGAGATGTCTTATCAAGAACTCTCATCAGGTTATTTGAGAATGAACACTTCACTGGGTTTAATATGAATCTTCAAAGACCAAGGATCAATCACCTTAGCTATGTTGATGATATTGTACTGTTCTCTTTAAGTGATAAAAGATCCATTAAGCTTACTATGAAGGTACTGAAAAAATATCAAGATGCATCTGGATAGGAAGTGAATAAGGATAAAAGCTTTTTCCTTACTCACAATTCGATCACTAGAAGTCACAACAGGAAAATCCAAAAGTGAACTGAATACATGCAAATGGGATTTCCATTTAATTATCTTAGATGTCCTATCTTCATTGGCAAGAAAAGAATCTCATACTTTTCTGATATCACCACAAAGTTTCAGAACAAATTAGGGGCTTGGAAGGGTAAATTTCTTTCAATTGAAGGAAAAGAAACTATCATCAAGCATATACTGCGATCACAAATGTTTTACTTGTATGCTGCCTTAACACCTCCCAAAACCACCTTGGAGCACCTTGGAATATACTTTTGTAATTTCTTTTAGGGGTGAGAAAGAGGACAAGCATAAGTATCACTGGAGTTCTTGGGAAAACCTTGGCTTCCCCAACTCCGACGGAGGAGTGGATTCAAAAAGCTTCTTGATATCTGTCAAGCTTTTCCTGCTAAAAGGTGGCGGAGATTCAGAGTGGAAAACAACCTATAGACTAGATTTTTAAAGGCAAAATACTACCCTAATCCAATTCCATATCTAAAGTTCCCACTCCTAAAGAATCTAGTACCTGGAGAAATCTTATGGCAACTAGAAACAAAGTGGAGCCTTACATCTCCTGGAAAATCAATGAGGAAAAGCTGAAGTTTTTGTGGGACAATGGACCCCTCTGGTCCTTTATACCCCCCAAATCATCAACAGTCCCAAACCTGGCAACACTCAAGTTAACTTCTTCATCAACAACCAACAATGGGACCTTGATACTCTTAATCAGACAATTAGTCACTTGGTTCATCAACAAAGTTATCAAAAAATCACAAGGGTAGACATTGGTCATCCTAACAAGAGAGATAAAGCAATATGGTGCCTCAATAAGCAAGGAATATTCACATTCTCCTCTGCATATCATCTTCTCAGAGACAAACTGGATTCCAACTCCATCCTTAATAGAATTTGGGTCAAGAACCTGCCTTTTAAGGTCTCCTTCAAATGCAGGAGGATCCTAAAAAGGAAAATTCTGATTGATAGCATTGTACAAAGGTTTAACCCTGACATGGATTCCAACTGCAGCTGTTGTGGAGTCCCTACCTATGAAAGAGTGGACCACCCCTTTTCCACTAGTGACATGGACAAGAGTTTAGTCCTGACATGGATTCCAACTGTAGCTGTTGTGGAGTCCCTACCTATGAAAGAGTGGACCACCTTTTTTCCACTAGCGATATGGACAAGAGAGTTTGGAACCTCATAGCCAACCCTCTAGGCATCTGAATCACTGGAAGGAATATCATTAATATTCTCAACCAATTGAGGTCCTTCATATCTAATAACTATGCACACAAGCTCTTGCTCCTAATCACTTCTCTTATTGTTATTTGGGAGTTATGGAAAACTAGAAGCAACAAGAACATTTCTTATCACAGAATATGCCAACAAGTCCAATTCCAAGTGAAGATCATTATGGGGCAGAAATTTAGTGAAATTTCATAGGAATGGAACTAGAACAAGGTGTGCCAAGTCGTGGAATTGTCACGACCCAATTTAGGATCGCGCGGGCACCTACCTTTTCCTCCTCGGCAGGCAAACCCTAAATGAAATAACACTTCAATCAATAAATACAATCTTAATAATCCAATAAATAAGTACAATTAACAGCAGAAATCAATTAATTTAATAACTCGAGATTGAAAACGATTACAACGGTTAAATAATTGCAGATTCATTCTGACTTCCCATGACTTGGTCTAGACTAATATAAGAGCGATTAATGATACAGATTACAACAACGTTCTAAGACTCAACCTCCATCCCTGAATGAAGTGGGAGGAGGCCTTCAAGATAGGCACCGCCGCATTTCCGAACCTGTCACAATCAACCACCTGAAACACTCTACACCACAAAAAGGGTGTAGCAAGAGCAGTATCAGTACAATCAACATGTACTGAGTATGTATCATAGGCCGACAATGGTTAGAAACACATATCAGGAAAAGAATTCACAATTAATCATGCTAAGTAACTAAGTCAAGTCATACATCCATCTACCGCTCATTATAACATCAAGACCCTTAAATCATTGACTTTCCTTTAATAACCACAAGTCAATTCCACAACAATATCACAAAATCATATATCATTATATCATTCACCTTTAGTCTAGAAGTCGACTCATCATTATGGTATCCTTTATTCTACATCCTTTAGAGGCCAAATATATAACTGATCATACGGACGACCTACGAGACAAATCAACAAGTATAAGGCAACCATGTTCGGAACCAAGCACACGTCATTTCCTAAGTAAAGCATCTAACCCAATTGAAACAAGTCTCCATATGTCCAATCCAAAACCAACGTCACAAGTAGAACACCAGTCATAACAATATAAGCCAGGATGTAATGCAATGCAAAGATGTATGAATGCAATGCAATGACATGCAAATGCTATGTACACATGTACTCCAGATGAAAATATCGACATCTCAGTAGCACAACTCAAGGTGACTCGCGAAGTCTAAGTGCCACTCGTCTCGGATCTTTTCCCAACAGACGGGCGAGATCCCGGATCTTTTCCCATGGGGGGTTCTCACCAGCACTACCCTAGGGAACCCGCGGAGTCCACGCACTCACTCAATCCACGATTCCAGAGCTAACATCGGATATCAAACTCTGACGTCACTCTTATTTTAAAATCGAGTCCAGCTCATCACAGTGTTTCATCAAGTACCAACAGTGTCACAATATTATGTCATGAAGAATGAGAGTGCGTACAATGCGTGTATCAATATCAACAATCATGCTCAATATCATGAGTACCGGCAAGGGTATGCCAACTATAAATCAATGTCACAAATACCAACATGGGTATGCCAACAATATCATGAATAACTACACAAGTCCTACAAAAATCTATCCTTGTATCAACATCAAATTGAGGTACCACCATATCACAATCAAGATATAACAACTGTTGACACTTAATTTTTGACCTCCCGTAATTTATTTTAAGTGCTTGGAGCCCTTGGACGATAAATAAAATCAGCCGTGCACCCTAAACGGTCCATGTAATTTTTATGAAACTTATTTGGGATAATATTTCACCCTCTTAAATTGATGAAGAAACCTCCAGGGTAATTTTAAATATTTCGTGGAAATTGATGATATTCAAGGAATAGTTTTGTTGAAATTAATCAAAGGGGGCAAAAACCCTTTTTGGATAATTATTGGCTTAATTAATTAGATCAAGGAAAATTAGATTAATGAGTAATTTCATTCCATTTTATTATCCAAGGCACTTTGAGTAATTAAAAGAATCAACCGTTTTACCCTTTAAATCTTGATTCGGTGTGCACTTGCGCAGTTGATTAATTTTCTTTTATCTGGTTAATTAATTCAAAACTAGTATCTGCAAAATGATTTTTATTTTATTTATGAGTCATGTTTTAAATTATTTATGTCCTGATGGAATAATAATTAGTTTTTCTTTCTTTATTTATTATTTTTAATTTTCCCCGACCCTCTATACACACACACACACCGTATATATATATATATATATATATATATATATATATATATATATATATATATATATATATATACACACACACACACACACCATATGGACCAATATATCGGTCCTTTATTTATATTTTTATATATATATATAGGGCCCATCTCGTATTATATATATACATATATATACACACCATGTATATACCAATATACATGGTGTGCATATATACATGTATATATATATATATAATATATATATATATATATATATATATATATATATAATATATTATATAATATATATATAATATATATATACTGTGCCTATATATATACGGACACAAGACCCGGTCCAATAAGGAATTAAAGGGAGGGAGTATATACTCCTCCCACCGCGTCATTTCCAAGACCCTAAGGTTCTGTTGGAAAAGAAAGAAAATGGGAGGCGGCTAGGGGTAAAACCCTAACGCCGCCCCCTGTTCCACCACCTACCCCGCCCCATTTTTCAGTTCTTTCCCATCGTTGGAGCGTGTAACGTGAAGGAGAGGACGAAGCATTAATATCTTTGTCCTTCTCTCACCAAAAAATCGGCCAAACAGGCCCTTAAAGGTACACCCCCCTCCATTTTATATGTATTTTCGCCATTAGTATTAGTATTGAAGTATTTGAACTGTTGATTTCATGTTCTACTTTTGATCTAGACGGTTGTTGGATTTATGACTGAGACTTGCATAAATTTGCAAGTCCCACATCGTTGGTTACAATTCTAGAGGCAGTCTGGGGTTTCTATAAATAGAAACACCCATTTGTTCAAAAAAAGGGTTGGAAACCAAAAAGAGGCTGAAAATTATATTTTTTAGCCTTAAGAGTTCCATAAGTCAAAAAATTTTAATTTTAAAACCTAAGGGTTTCAGTTTGTTTTATTAGTTCTAAAATTTATTTTTTTCATTTGTTTGTGTGGTGTTGTGGTGGCCCGAGTTTGGCATTGGAGCACAAAAGCCTCCAAATCCAACGCTTGACCCCGGTTGCACTCAAAAAAGGCAAATACCTTTTAGTTTAATGCTTTATATTTAGATTTATATCATCTTTTGTCACGACCCAACCAGAGGGCCATGACGGGTACCCGGAGCTAGCCTATCGAGCGCCACTTGTCATGCTGCTCCCAATCTATCTCGGTGGACCATATCTCTATTTCTCAATTAACACAACCAGAATATATGTAATTCTCAAAATAAAACTCATTATGAAACAATCTTCGACCCCACCTCAAAACATATATATGAACAAGCCCATGAGGCTACAAAATGATATATAAAATATATACTAATAAGGTCACGAAACATCTACTATCCACATATGTCTACGAGCCTCTAACTGGAATGCTAAAAATCATAAGGATGGGACAGGACCCCGTCATGCCCCAAATATGCACACAAAAGAATATACTAA
>NC_081345.1:58477264-58529331 GCF_029784015.1 Lycium ferocissimum | reverse complement strand
TTGCAAAATCTCCAACCAAGGCAAATCCATTCAAGGAGAAACGGGGTAGGTATATAATAATATGAGCACTTTTCTTATTTTATACTATGTATAGTTTTATTATTTTAGTGATAAGTTCAGTGTTTATAAACTAACCGGGTCCCTTTCTTTTTCCCCCGCCCCTCCTCACTCGCGTGGCCACTCGGGTCCAGTCAAAGCCTACCTATTGGGCCAAAGGCCCAATTGACCCAATAGGAAATTAATTCAAAAAAATTGAGTCCGCGAAGGAAAAGCAAATAGAAAGACACGCAGAAGGCCCAACCATAGGTGAAAATGGCTAAGCTAGGGGCTTGGTACGCCCCTAGTCTAATACTATTTCATTTCATTTCCATTATTTATTTAAAGATTTACTTGTTTTTAGGCAAGTGGGTGTGTTGTTTTGATGTGTTTTTGTCATGTTTCGGGTAAATCGGAAAGTTCGGGTTCAAGAATTAGAAGTTACAGAAAAGTTGTTTTTAGGCAAGTGAAGCTTGATTTTCACGGTCCGTAGAAAGTTGCACGGACCGTATTTCTGGTCGTACAAAAGGTGGCAAAGTAACAGAATGTCACGAGAGAGAGATCTTTGAACCACGAACACTTATACGGAACGTACAATATTGTACGGGCCATATAAGTGGATGTGATGAAGGTTGGAAGAAATTTCCCGGGCAGGACTGTACAAGCCGTATAAAGTTATACGAACCGTGGAATGCCAGTTCGTATTGTTCTCTGCAGACACAAGGATGAAGGCCGTATAAGTCTTATACGGTCCGTGAAAAGTTGTACGGACCGTATAAGTACCGCCTGGGACTTAAGTGCAAATTCTGTAATTTTACGTTTTGAAACCTATAAATAGTCCATTGTAGGGTTTTAATTGTTATCAGTTATTATATTTTGACTTTTGGCTTAGAACATTAAATACTCTCTAGTTTTTGAAGGTTCAAACATCAATTCAAGTATTATCAATTCCTCTTTTCTTCCAAAGTAAGCAATTATGAATTCTTCAATTTCTTATTTCTTGTTCTTTGTCATGAGTAGCTAAATTCCCTTACTAGGGTTGTGAACCCAATGATGGGTGTTTTGTGATTGGGTTTGTGATTGATATACACATAATGGATTATTAGGGTTTATTTATTCTTCATTCTTCATTCATAATTAATGGTTGCAAACATTGATTAAAGCCATAAACCTTGATTTATTTGGGAAAATAATTAGGGTTGGTAAGAATAAATAACAAGGACTCAAAGCTTTAAACTTTGTTTAATAAATTCACTTAGGAATAAGAAGAATTTACTTGGCATGATTAATCGTTCTTCATAGTTACTTTCTTATATTTGGGAAAATCATAGAAAGAGATAATCTTTATTTATTGGGAAATAGTAGAGATTCATATAGAGATTAAGTGCATTCATATAATGATCCATTAGAAGTATATCAAGATCAATACCCATGATCATACACTCTATCTAACGGGGACACAACCTTAGTTTCTTTTACCATAATTTTCCACCAAAACAAGTAGATAGCAATTAGTCATAAAAAACCCAACTATTACCAAAATCATCGGATTAAGACATTAGACCTAAACTTAGCATCCTACGACTTTAGTAACCTTTTCACACCATATTCCCTGTGGGATTCGACCCCAACCTTGTTGGGTTACTATATTTGACAACGTCCGCGTTATACCATTAATAGGTGTAATTTGAGCGTATCAAATTTTGGCGTCGTTACCAGGGAATACGGTTTTGAAATTACTAAATAGTGTTTGCTTTGATTGAAGTCTTTTGCTTATTCCATCACACCTTGTTTGCTACTCTGTGTAAACCAGGTGAACATGAATCAGAATCAGCAAAATCAACGTGCTGGTAACCAGGGGAATCGGTTGAACAATCAAGCGAATGAATCAGATGATGAGAATATTTTCGCTGATCTTGTTCCGGAGGAGGACTATGCATCTGCTATTGTTCAGCCTCGAGTTGGAGCTGCTACTGTGAAAATTGACTCCTCTCTATACCAGTTGTTGAAGCTTGAGGGATACTTTCGAAACTCTACCGAGAATGACCCTCAACGTCATTTGCAGAATTTTGTGGATGTGTGTGCTAATCACATCCAGAACAACGTTCCACAAGATGCTATTCGGTTGAGGTTATTCAAATATTCCTTAGCTGGAGAGGCAAGAACATGGTTTGAGAAGCTGCCCCGAAATTCGATTACTTCATGGGCAGAGATGGTGACTGCTTTTCTCACAAAATGGTACCCCCTAGCAAGAAGGCTGAAATTCGTGACAAGATCTATGAATTTAAGCAGCGACCGGGAACAACTATATGAAGCCTGGGAGAGATTCAAGGAGTATTTGCAGAAGAGTCCGAATCATGGTTTTTCGGATCACATATTAATGGAGAAGTTCTACCGAGGGCTAGATCCAGTGACGCAGTCAGTTGCTAATAATGCAGCTGATGGTTGTTTCATGAACAAATCTTATCGACGAGTGACCAACATACTTAACAAGCTGACTACTCATAATCAGGCTTGGCACTCAAACAATGCTGATGTTGTACCGTATGGTAGTGCTATGATCCAGAATATAGTAAAGGAGAATCAAGATACCCATCAAACATTGGCCGAACTTGCAACAAATATTTCCTTGCTAACAAAGAAGTTTGATGAATCCCAGATCAAGAAGGTAAATATTTGTGAGGATGATACAGTTTTGCCAAAAGGGATGTACCATACTCAAGATGGTCCGTTTCCATGATGGGCCCCCTATGCAGGTTGAAGATGCTAATTATGTGAATAACTCTCAAGGGGGTTACCAAAGATAGAACTACCAATGTGGTTATCAGAATCAGAATCAGAATCAATGGAGACCTCAGCAAGGTCAAGGTGCTTATAACAACTCTGGGAACTACAACAATAATTATGGTGGAGCGAACTAAGGGAGCTACAACAACAAGAATTTTTGGGAACAAGAGTTCCAATCCTTATATACCACCGAAAGGGCAACAACGAGCAAGGTAGTTCGAAGGTTGAAGCAATGCTTGAGAAGATTCTGGCAAATCAGTCTAAGTCTGAGAGGACTTTATCTGGGCTGACAGAGACAGTGGGTTCCCATACAGTGGCTATTCAGAAGCTTGAGTCACAGATGAGGGATATTTCTAGAGAGCAGCACCCTCCTAAAAAGGGAGGACTTCCGAGTGACACTATTCCAAATCCGAAGAATGGGGGAGGCGGTGTAGACCGTGTGTTTGCCATCACTACTAGGAGTGGTAAAATACTCCAAGGGGCTGATAAGAAGGTGGTTGATCTTGAGCCGATAGATGAAGAGGATGAGGTGCAGTCTGAAGCACCCATTATTGTTGATGAGAATCCTGCTGACAAGAAGGTTGCTGATATTCCAGAGATAGTGAAGGATGCTGATAACACGAGCAAGCAGACTGTAAAGGGGCTCTCCGCCCTTTGACTCAGCTTTTCAAGTCTAAACCTCCCTTTCCTCAGAGGTTGGTAAAGAAGAAGGAAGATGCTAAGTTCGAGAAGTTTTATGATCAGTTGAAGCAGTTATCTCTGAATTTTCCCTTCTTGGAAGCTGTCAAGGAGATGCCCGATTTTGCTAAATATTTGAAGGACCTGCTGACCAAGAAGAAAATGGTTCAACATGAAACCGTGAGTTTGACTCACACTGTGAGTTCCATCATCTCAACTACTACTGTTCAGAAAAAGGGAGATCCTGGGGCATTCACCATTCCTTGTTCTGTTGGGCACCATGATTTTGCTCGTGCTTTGTGTGATAATGGGGCGAGTATTAATTTGATGCCCCTTGCTATATACAAACAATCAGGTTTGGGGATGCCAAGGCCGACTACTATGAGGTTACAAATGGCTGATAGGTCTATCAAAAGACCTGTTGGGGTGGTTGATGATGTACTTGTGCGGGTTGGTGATTTTATGTTGCCCGCTGATTTTGTGATTCTTGACTGTGCTGTTGATCGGGACATTCCTATTATTCTGGGGAGACCTTTCCTTGCTACAGGGAGAGCTCTGATGGATTCGGAGAAAAATGAAATCAAGTTCCGAGTCAACGATGAAGAAGTTACTTTTCAGGCTAGCAAGGGGATGAAGTTACCAAGTGCTTACGAGAGTATTTCGGTAATTGATTCGTTTGATGTTGTTGATGAAGCAGTGGAGTTCAAGATGGAAGAAGAAAGTTTGGGTGAAGCTCTAGCTGGTATTCTTGTGAACTTTGATGCTGAGGACATGGAAGGTTATGTGGAGACAGTTAATTCACTTGTTGGGTTGGGTTCATATTCTTACCACCCAAAGAAGCTAAATCTTGATCTGAAAAATAGAACAACTCCTCCAGCAAAGCCTTCGATCATTGAGCCACCCAAGTTGGAGCTTAAGCAGCTCCCATCACATCTAAAGTATGAGTTCCTTGGTCCGGACAATACATTGCCGGTGATTGTTTCAGCCCTATTGACTGAGGAGCAGATTCTACAGCTTTTGGAGGTGTTGCGGGAGTATAGGCGTGCTATTGGTTGGACCATAGCAGACATTCGGGGTATCCCATCTGGGATCTGTGAGCATAAAATTCAGTTGGAAGAGGATAGCAAACCGAGTGTAGAGCATCAGAGGAGACTGAACGAGAATATGCAAGAGGTCGTCAAGAAAGAGATCATCAAATGGTTAGATGCGGGAGTGGTTTACCCAATTGCTGATAGTAAATGGGTGAGCCCAGTCCAATGTGTTCCTAAGAAGGGCGGCATCACTGTTGTGCCGAATGCAAAGAATGAGTTGATCCCAACTAGAACTGTCACCGGATGGAGAGTTTGCATGGACTATCGCAAGCTCAACACAGCCACATGCAAGGACCATTTCCCTATGCCTTTTATTGATCAAATGCTTGATCGGCTAGCGGGGCGTTCCTACTATTGCTTCCTTGATGGTTATTCGGGCTACAATCAGATCAACATTGCTTTAGAAGATCAAGAGAAGACTACTTTTACTTGTCCTTATGGGACGTTTGCATTTAGCCGGATGCCTTTTGGTTTGTGTAATGCACCAATCACTTTTCAAAGGTGCATGATGTCAATCTTCTCTGACATGGTAGAGGACTTCTTGGAAGTGTTCATGGATGACTTCTCTGTTGTGGGTGATTCGTTTGAAGATTGTCTTGGCCATCTGGGTCAAGTGCTGAAAAGATGTGAGGAGACAAATCTCGTGCTAAATTGGGAGAAGTGCCATTTTATGGTGAAGGAAGGGATCGTCCTCGGTCACAAAATCTCTGAAAAGGGAATTGAGGTCGATCAAGCGAAAATTGATGTGATTGCAAAACTTCCTCCACCTATCTCAGTCAAAGGTGTCCGAAGTTTCTTGGGACATGCTGGGTTCTACAGGCGCTTCATCAAAGATTTCTCCAAGATTGCTAACCCGATGTGCAAGCTTCTTGAAAAAGAGGCTAAGTTTGTGTTTGATGATAAGTGTCGGAAGGCGTTTGATGAGTTAAAAGAGCGTCTCACTACTGCTCCTATTATTGTTGCTCCTGATTGGTCCTTGCCATTTGAATTGATGTGTGATGCTAGTGGTTTTGCAATAGGTGTTGTGCTTGGGCAGAGGCACAATAAAATTATGCACCCGATCTATTATGCAAGCAGAACACTGAATGCTGCCCAGATGAATTACACAGTGACGGAGCAAGAGCTGCTTGCCATTGTGTTTTCTTTTGAGAAGTTTCGGGCCTATTTGTTGGGGTCCAAAGTCGTGGTATACACTGATCATGCAGCATTGAGATACCTTATGGCAAAGAAGGAAGCAAAGCCACGACTGATCCGATGGGTGCTATTGCTGCAAGAGTTTGATTTTGAGGTGAAGGATCGCAAGGGCACCGAGAATCAGGTTGCTGACCATCTATCTCGACTTGAAGAGGCTGGGAGACCTTCTGATGAGCTAGACATAGATGATGCTTTTCCAGATGAGAGGGTGTTGGCTGTGTCAATGGAGGTAGCACCGTGGTATGCTGACATTGCCAATTATTTGGTAACAGGCATAGTTCCAGAAGATATCAAAGCTTACCAAAAGAAGAAGTTCTTGCGGGATGCTCGGCAGTACTATTGGGACGAGCCTTATTTGTTCCGAACATGCGCTGACAACATCATTCGGCGTTGTGTTCCTGAAAGTGAAGTGATGGCGATTCTAAAGGCGTGCCATGACTCTCCTGTTGGGGGTCATCATAGTGGTAACCGGACTGCGGCTAAGGTACTTGAATGCGGTTATTACTGGCCGACCATTTTTCATGATGCTAATCTATTGGTGCGGTCTTGTGATCAATGTCAGAGGCAAGGGAATATAGGCAGAAGGCAAGAGATGCCTATGAATTTTGTTATGGAGGTAGAAGTGTTCGATGTTTGGGGGATTGACTTTATGGGACCCTTTGTGAGTTCAGGTGGCATGAAATACATCTTGGTTGCTGTGGATTATGTGTCAAAATGGGTAGAAGCGGTGGCTTTACCTAATAACGAGGCCAAGAGTGTCATGGGGTTCCTCAAGAAGAACATATTTACTCGCTTTGGTACTCCGAGGGCTATAATCAGCGATGGTGGATCCCACTTTTGTAATAGAGCTTTCGCGGGATTGATGGAGAAATATGGTGTAAAACATAGGGTGGCAACACCTTATCATCCTCAAACAAGTGGGCAAGTCGAAGTATCCAATAGGGAGATCAAGAGTATTCTAGCAAAAACAGTGAATGCAAATAGAACTGATTGGGCCCGCAAGCTCGATGATGCTCTATGGGCATACCGGACTGCTTTCAAGACTCCTATTGGGACTTCACCCTTCAAGCTTGTTTTCGGAAAAGCTTGTCACTTGCCGGTTGAACTTGAGCACAAGGCTATGTGGGCTTTGAAGAAATTGAATATGGATTGGGAAGAAGCGACCAAGCTCAGGTTGTTTCAACTAAATGAGATGGATGAGTTTCGGTACCAGGCATATGAGAGTGCAGCACTATATAAAGAAAGGATGAAGCAATACCATGACAAGAAAATCCTTAAGCGAGAGTTCTACAAGGGTGATCCTGTCTTGCTGTTTAACTCTCGGTTGAAGTTGCTACCGGGTAAGCTAAAATCAAGGTGGTCTGGTCCGTTTGAGGTGGTAGGTGTTTCACCCCATGGAGCGATTGAGTTGAAGTCCGGAGATGGAACTCGGACATTTAAGGTGAATGGGTAGAGGTTGAAACACTATCACGGGATGGTTTCGGAAGATAGAATTGTTGACCGATACCGGTTGAAGCACCTCGGAACGAACAATGATCTGGTGTACGCAGATAAGGAGTGAATGGCTACCACCGTCGTGCCGCGACGTTAAATCAAGCGCTTCTTGGGAGGCAACCCAAGTGTAATGTTTATTTTCATTCTTGTTTCTGTTTGAATATAGGGTAACGTTTGTTTTGGTGCAGGTAAAAAAAAAAAAAAAAAAAAAAAAAAAAAAAAATCACTGAAGCCTGGAAGAAACTGGACTTATACGGACCGTATAATATTATACGGACCGTATAATCCAGTCGTGGAAGGTAAGGAAATCAGGCAGAACACTGTTTGAAGACATCCTCCATATACGATCATTTTCACGGACCGTATAACATTATACGGGCCGTATAAATGATCGTGTAATTAGGATGTGCTCAAACATGGGATAGTGAATAAAATTGATGTTACACGGACCGTATAATGTTATACGGCCCGTATAACTTAAAAAAAAAAAAAAAAAAATCGCGAACAGAGGGTTTTTAAACCTTTCACCTGCCCGTTTTCTTTCATCTGTTCCATTCCCTCCATTAAACCCACGACCACCACAGACCATCCCACGATCACATAAAATCATCCACCTTCACCCACTCGAATTCCACATTCCCAAACCCATAAATTCATCCAAGCAACCATAAACACCCAGCAAAATCCATCCCCACAGTCAAAAACCCTCTGTTCAAGATTAAAAAAATTTTGATTATTCTTTTCTCTTTCTGCCCTTGTTTTGCACAAGGTGTTCTTCAAGGACTCTTCTCAAAATCATCAAGGCCAGGTATGTTGATGTTTCATTCCGAAATTTTGCTTGAAGTGGTGAAAATTGTTTTGGATATCAGTAAGCTTAAGATGTTAGTCAACTTTTCCATGGTTGATGATTTTCTAAAATAGGGATGAGCATAATAGGTTGTTATGAACTCATGGGGTGATTCCACACTCTACTGAGGCGGAGGGCATTTCAACTGAAGAATCTAAGTTTTTGGATTCGGATGTTGTTATGCCCGCCAATACAAATTCCTTAAAAATGCTAATGAATTGTAAAATAGAAAGAAAAATGGGTGAAGTCTGAGTAACCCCACCCCCGTAAGAATTGAAACCATGGAATACTGTGTGTGTGATGATATGATGTAACCAAAAAGTCGTATAGGATTGACGGGTTGGCGGAAGCCCTTGTTTTTGAATTACACGAGTCAGGCTGTTATACGGACCGTATAATATTATACGGTCCGTGAAACTTGTTCGTGGTTCACAAATGGGGTTCTGAGTAGTCTGTTTCCCATATACCCTGACTTATACGGCCCGTATAATATTATACGGACCGTATAAGACTTATACGACCCAAAAAAAATTGAAAAAAAAAAGAGAGAGTGAAGAGAGAGAACTATGTTTCAGTCAGCTGTCACTTCTGAGACCCATCACTAACATAGGTTCTTTTGCAGGTATGGTTCAAAAACGCAATGTACGAAGGGGTACGGGGCCCCGAGCTGGTAGGGGCCGAGGTCGAGCCCGCGACCAACCAGAGACAGACCTTCGCTTGCGGGATGAGGGCTCGGACGATGAGGTCATACCAGTGAAAAAGGTCAGGGGGGCTAGAAATCCTCAACCCCCAACCATGACTCCTTCCACCTCGGAGGGAGGAGAAAAATCTGGGGAAGCTGGAACGGAGACAGGTGACTCCTCAGATGATGAGGGAGATTCGAACAAGTGTGGCTCATCTGAGCCGACAGACACCCGAGCTCCAAACTCTGATGCTTCGCCAGAATCAGCACACGGCAAGCGCCGGTTGGTTCTACGAAGTAAAACACTACCAGAGGATGCTTTACGGTTTGGAGTTCCGGGGTCAAAGGAGCTGTACGAGGAGGGTCTGTCTACTATCAAGCGTGGGGGTGAGCCGAATCGAAGTATATGGGAAGAGAGGCAATTGGTGTTCGAGGGTCTTGAGGCTCTTCCCAACACAACCGAAACACTCCGATTCTACAGGTTAGAGGTGTTTGCTGAACCTGCTGGGGAGTTTTGCCCGGAGATTGTGCGGGAGTTTTATGCCAACTACGGGGCTGAGTTGTTGAAGATGAAAAAGCCCAGTCAGACTAATACTGCTCTCCCGTTGCTTGATGAAATTACGGTGCGGAATGTCAAGGTTGACATCTCAGCTGAGGCTATCAACAGAGTTTATTTCGGGGATGACTTTCAGGCACCGGAGGATGAGAAAGAGTACTTCGATAAGTTGGATCGCCGAAATCATCGGTCGGTGATCAAATGGCTAGCTACGGTAATTGCCCACCCGGAGGTAGATTGGGTGACCCAGCAGAGCCCGAAGATTGTCAAGGGTTCACTCAATAAGGAAGCTCGATTCTGGTGGCACCTGATGAGGTACAGACTGTTAGTGACCCAGAATGACAATACAATCACGGTTGCTCAGGCAGTAGGTATTGCAGCGATAATGAGTCGGTATCCAGTGAACATGGGGCGTATGATAGCTGATGAAATTCGACGGAGAGCACCCCAGCCTATGACTTCATTGGCATTCCCGTGTCTTATCACGGAGTTGTGCAGACGCGCTCAGGTTGTCGGCATTCCAGATCGGGGCCAATGCATCAAAAATAAGAAATTTGGGGACTGGCGAAAGGGTAAAAAGGGGGATGCACCGGAGATATTTGTGGTCCCACCTGAGGCAAATATAGAGGCTCCACCCGAGTCCGAGTCTGGGGCCATGGGAGATAATATTGCTACTGATCCTGAGATGCCTGAAGCTGGTGGTACTGATGCTACAGCTCAGGCCCATGCCACTGATCCTAGTTCTGTGACGGTTGAGGGGGCTGCTGGTACCACTGCCACCACTGATCCGCCACCACCTCCCGCCCTTGCACCCGCCACTTCTGCGGGTCCTACCACTTCATCTGCTCCACCTCCTGCAGCACAATCTGCGGTTGATTTGTTTACATTTTCGAGAGCGAGTTACCGAGAGTTAGCCTTCAAAACATTAAAGGCTGAAAAACAACTTGAGGTGATCATGCAGCAACTTAAGCCCCAAATAAATAAGCAAATCAACATTGCCAAGAGAGAAATTCGGGAGGAATATGCTCAGTCTCGCGAGGTTTTCCAATCACGATTGGATGGGTTTGAGACGAGGTTGGTTGCTTTGGAGCAGTCGAAATCAGGGGGCGGTTCAGCTGCATTTCATACTGAATTGGAAAAGCTTAAGGCTGAATTGGATGCGCTGAAGGCGCGCGAGCGAGTAGAGGAACCTGTTTTGGCACCGCACACTAACTTGGATATTGATATCCCGGTCCAAAACCTGCTCGACTCTGAGGAAGAAGGAGAGGAAGGAGACAAGGCGCGGGGAAAACAGCCACTAGATGCCGTAGTTGAGGATGTGAATGAGAGTAACAAGAGGCTGCACAAACTGGAGGAGGAGATGGTGCAAGCCGCTGCCTTGAACTCGTTGCGCGAAAACTATCCAGATCCAATGGGCGCGTCGGGCAGCCAGCCACGAGAGGCGACGCCTGATATTGCTGCGTCTGAGGCAGCACAGTCCCGAGTCGAGGAACATAGCGCCTAGGGCGCCCAGGTATCCCTTACCATTTTTAATATTGTACCTAGAGTTGATGCATTGGGGACATTGCATGATCTTCAGTTGGGGGTGGGGGTACTTGATCAGGTTAATATTGTAAATATTTGTTTAGGAATTTAGGAACCCCCTCGGCTTTTCTTTGCCAGAGTTCTTTTCCTGAGGGGTTTTATTTTGTTGAAACTGGCATGTTTAGGATGTTGCTTAGGTTGAGTAGAGTTGTTTTGACTTATTTGGTGTTGTTCTGTAACTGATGGCATGTTGTTATTGTTTGTTGGAAATTGTGGACCCCTCGAAATTTGAAAAAATGCATGCTTAGAACAGTTATTGGTTGACATGTTTGATTCTTTATATGACATTACTATTGTTGGGGTATTGTGTGTGATGAATGACTACTTGGGAGGTCACAAGTGTAAAAATAATTGTCCTTATGCCAATGTGTGTGTGAGTTGCTAGTTTGTTTCTGTTTATGCATGTATAATACAGAACTTGCCCGGTTGGTCTTGTTTGAAATCCGAAAGTTAGTTTGGTTGAGAAATGATCTTAGGCTTTCTTTGTATAAATAGTCACTTTGCCTAAATAAGCCTTACCAAATTGCAAATATCCCTAGTTTCCCTTTTTGAGCCTTTTGACCTTTTCTTTGGCTAGCCAATTATGAAACCTTACCCTTTGTGCAATTAATCCATCTTCGCACCCGTTCCCTCCTTGACGCTACTAGATAGATGAGGCAAAATGCCTAAGTTGGGGGTGAATTAAATGTGGAGTAGATGTAAAAGCATAAGTTGGGGGTGGTGAAGTTGCTAGTGGAGAGTCGATGTGGTAATTGCATATAAAAAAAAATATATATATATATAATATATATAATAAAAAATAAAAAAATCAGAAAATTGTGACATAAAAAGAATTGTAAGTTGTTTAGGAATAAAACCACATCGAAGTTGAAAGCTTGAAAGAAAACAAAAGGGGTTGGAAAGAAAGAAACGGTGAATTAAGGTGAAGAGATGTTGTAGCGTTCGAGGAGGGTGAGTCACTAATATCCAAAAAGTATCCTACCCGTCCCTAAGCCTACATTACAAGCCAAAACAAGTCCTAATGTGATCACAACCGAACAAGCCTAGGATGAAAACAGAGAAAATAAGGGCAAGCCTATGGTATTTGCATGTGTAGATATGAAGTTCTTTGTGAGTGTGAGTGTTTTTCTTTTCTCGTTCGTCTTTGTCCCTTTCTTTTGGTATATATGTGTGTTGGGACATTCTTTGGTCTATGTGAGGGCATAAGGATGAGAATTGAGCAAATTAAGGTGACCGCCTAAAGTAGCATTTGTGTGCAACATGATATGTTCAATAATGTAATGTCATGCATTGAAGCTTCATTGTTAGTCATAGCATTTTTGGGTGGTGTATATGGTTTGAGAATCGAAAAATGGGGGGGTCCTTGGAAGAAAAACATGCATGCCGGTAGTTCAGAGTCAAAACCAATGTAGACATTATTACTCTATGATATCTAGGTGTTAGTCGAGTCCTAGTTGTGTCCACTACTTGCTTGAGGACAAGCAAAGACTTTAAGTTGGGGGTGTTGATGTGCCGAGAAATTGAGGCACAATTGATACCTTTTTACGAGAAGTTTTACTTGTTTTTAGGCAAGTGGGTGTGGTTTTGATGTGTTTTTGTCATGTTTCAGGTGAATCATAGAGTTCGGGTTCAAGAAGTAGAAGTTACAGAAAAGTTGCACTGAAGCTTGATTTTCACGGTCCGTAGAAAGTTGCACGGACCGTGTTTCTGGTCGTACAAAAGGTGGCAAAGTAACAGAATGTCACAGTGGAGAGATGCTGAACCACGAACACTTATACGGACCGTACAATATTGTACGGGCCGTATAAGTGGATGTGACGAAGGTTGGAAGATGTTTCACGGGCAGGATTGTACGAGCCGTATAAAGTTATACGAACCGTGGAATGCCAGTTCGTATTTGTTTCTGCAGACACTTGGATGAAGGCTGTATAAGTCTTATACGGTCCGTGAAAAGTTGTACGGACCGTATAAGTACCGCCTGGGACTTAAGTGTAAATTCTGTAATTTTTACGTTTTGAAACCTATAAATAGTCCATTGTAGGGTTTTAATTGTGATCAATTATTATATTTTGACTTTTGGCTTAGAACATTAAATACTCTCTAGTTTTTGAAGGTTCAAACATCAATTCAAGTATTATCAATTCCTCTTTTCTTCCAAAGTAAGCAATTATGAATTCTTCAATTTCTTATTTCTTGTTCTTTGTCATGAGTAGCTAAATTCCCTTACTAGGGTTGTGAACCCAATGATGGGTGTTTTGTGATTGGGTTTGTGATTGATATACACATAATGGATTATTAGGGTTTATTTATTCTTCATTCTTCATTCATAATTAATGGTTGCAAACATTGATTAAAGCCATAAACCTTGATTTATTTGGGAAAATAATTAGGGTTGGTAAGAATAAATAACAAGGACTCAAAGCTTTAAACTTTGTTTAATAAATTCACTTAGGAATAAGAAGAATTTACTTGGCATGATTAATCGTTCTTCATAGTTACTTTCTTATATTTGGAAAATCATAGAAAGAGATAATCTTTATTTATTGGGAAATAGTAGAGATTCATATAGAGATTAAGTGCATTCATATAATGATCCATTAGAAGTATATCAAGATCAATACCCATGATAATACACTCTATCTAACGGGACACAACCTTAGTTTCTTTTACCATAAATTTCCATCAAAGTTAGTAGATAGCAATTAGTCATAGAAAAATCAACTATTACCAAAATCATCGGATTAAGACATTAGACCTAAACTTAGCATCCTATCTAAGAAAAATGGACCAATTCCATACTAAAGCCTTTTTAAAACTAATAAGGACCAGAATTGGATTAAAGGAATGTGCACACACCACTTTTTTCTCTGAAAATTAAAATATAACCAAAGCTTTGCCTATGATTGCGGTTTTTGGCCGAGGAAAAGGCCATAAAAACAAGTATATACAGCCAAGATATACTCCTTTGAACATACAAAAATGCTCTTTTTTATAACATAAAAACCAATTGTAATATAAAGTTCCGGATAAGACTGAACATACCAAAACGAATCGACACAAGCCAAAGTATGTGTATAACATAAATTTAACACTATGAAAAAATCAAGAACTTTGACTTTCCCTTCATTTAGGAAATAAAATATACTCCTTATATATATATATATAAGGAGACAATTTATACATGGATATTGTAAATCTGAAAAATACGATACCCTTTATATAAGGGGGACATATTCAAATTCTTTCCAAAATGATATGCAATTTACAAAATGACAGTTTCTTTAAATGCGAGAATAAACACAAAATAGATAGTTCAGGAAAATACTTATACTTTGGAATTCGAAGGTCAACCCTATAGTACGGATCCTTAATACTGTGGTGCCTAACAGCTTCGCCAGGGGATCATCAGAACCCTTACCTAGAACTCTGGATTACGAAGGTTTTTTCACGGTATTTGAATAAACCCTTCAAAATAGATTTTTCTAAAAATTAGGTGGCAACTCTTTTAAAACAAAGTCCAAAAGAGCACCAACGAGTTCGTAGTAGTCTTTTATGCCTTAACACCGCGTAAAAAGCAAACCGTTTACAGATGGTGACTCCACTGGGAACTGACTGGTTCTAACCATAAGGACTCCAAAATAATTTTAGTTTTATTTGCCTTAACTGTCTATGTGTTTTACTCCCTCGCAATTATTAACTGTCATTGCATGCATATGATAACTCCGCCACTCCTACCATTTATTTTACATTTTGTTCCAAAGGCGACTTCGCGGAGCGCGCGATCGTTCCTTTACTATAAAACCAATTTTTTTTGGAACCGTTGTGAGGTGGGGTTGGTACGCGGTCGTCCAACAGCCCTAACGGTTTAGCCCCAGTTGTCCGCTCGGGTTCCCGGTCATTCGTGAAAAATCACTCTAGTAAAACTAGGATAGAGCTAAGCCAAATCCCTACTGAACTAGAGCATTTATACCTAGACGGGCCTTGGGTATCTCAGACCTACCTAAGGCCCATTAAGAGTGACTACCCGGTGGTCGGACAGTCTATGACCCGAAAACACCGCATCTCATTTATGTACTATATGGAAAAATGTTTGTGCCTATGAGATGAACTATTAATCCTAGGGGGACGGGAGAATCTTAACCGTGTTTTGTTTCGTAGATGGAACGAAGAATCCATTTTGACATCGTCACTGAGGCTCCAGAATTGTTGAGGACCTGGTATGAATGGCTGGGGGATACTCACCAGAGAATGAATCAACTGCACTTTAGGACACTTGCCCTCTATTATGACAATGAAAGATCGCCCGGGGCTGATAGAGGCATTGGCGGGGTATTAGGATGATAAAGAAATGCTATTCCATTTCGGTGACATTGAAATGCCTCCCACCCTAGAAGAGATTAGGGATGCCATAGACAACAGTGGAACCTGTCTGAGGAGGTGACACAAGCCGAACCACAATTTGTTATTTTCGTACAAGCCCACCGTCAGCTAGATCAGGACATTTCTTGCTTTGATTGAAGCGCTCTGGGTGGAAGGGCCCACTGTAGCCTTAGGAGATCTACACCGAAGATTCAAAATGTCACCGGATACACTCTATATCAAGGAGAATTGAGAAGCCGAGAAGAGTGGGAAACCACTAGGCCTCTAGCCTTTGCCATAACCTTTTTAGGCACTGTGGTTTTCCCACAGGATGGTTAATTAGCCATAGATACCGAGGTGATATACGTAGCTCATGTCATCTTGTACGGCATAACCAAAGATCAAGAGACGAGGTATTTCGACCTTGCACCCATCATATTAGCCGACATCTTACGAGCTCTAGACAAGTGTCAGAATCATTTTTGATACTTCCAAGGGTGCAATATGTTGCCGCAATGGTGGATCATTAAACACCTCAACATGGCCAAAGAAGTTCGGGGCTGGAGTCGATAGAACCGGGTAGATCACTGTAACACCACGTAAACTTGAACTAGGTGTGAATATGCAAAAATCTTGTGTTAAGATGATATTATATCTATATGAATCCATTCCTGATGAATTCGGGTCGAAGATGGTCGTTTTGAAGTCAAACCAACAATTGAAGTTCTTAAGGGCTCTTAAATTCGTCTAAGTTTTGGTAGGTCTGTCTTCTGGGCGATTTTCATGAAAATGTGTCGCGAATTTGGAAAACCTTCCTTGATGAAAGTTTTATATCTTTGAAATAGCTTTCCAATGGTAGCTCGCCCAGCCCAAGAAAAGTTATGTACAAAAAGTTATTTCCATTTTAGTGAAGGGCGCAAAAGCTGAAAATTTCGCCCAAAGTACGGGACGTCCTTTAAAGTACGGGACGTCCTTTTTGGCAGCCAAAGTACGGGTATGCTACAAGTTCTTCCGTTTTCATCGCTTCGGCAAAAAATCTGGTTTAAAATGGGTATGGTCTTATTTTGTTCCCATTTTTTTTTTATTCTCCCAAACCCTAAGGACGAAAATCATTCCTCCAAGTCTACAAATCAAAGGTAAGGACTCTCTTAACATTACTAAACCATTCTAACATCAAATCCAAGATTCTTAACATGATTCTTGTGACCAAAACCTCGGGTTTGCAGCATAATTCTTCCCAAAGTGATTCAAGCTAGGGTTTGGGTGTTCTTCATTAGGAAAGTGAATTGTTAAACTTTGTTAAACGTATTAAGGTATGTCTCTTTAAAAAATAAAATCCTTTTTTTGAATATAAAGGTAATTTATATGTCTCTTTTGCAAACTCTCTTGAAAGATTGATTCTCTATAAAAGCATGTTTTGAATGATATGATGAATTGGTTTTACACTCTTAAAATCTATTACAAGTTTTGATTAATGGTTAATGTGTGTGAGGGGACAAACCCACATTAAACCTTGATTGTATTATCCTCTATATACGTATATGAAATCATAATCGTTTTCTTCTATAAGAGATGATTAGTGATGATGGTTAATTGTTGGTATTGATGATTTTACAAAGGAACTATGACAAAGGAATCTTGTTTAAAGAAGTGGAAACATTTTCAAGATTATCTATGAAATTATGGATTTTCGTAATGGCATAATGAACTTTAATGCTATTTGATGGTGTGACTACTTTGAGACAAATTGTGAATCGGCTTCTATGCTATGAACTTTGTTGTTGTGTTTGGCCTAGCTACTCGGGAGGAAGGGTAGTCACTATGGATCCTGGTGTGGTAATTTCATATCCATTCGGGAGGAAGAGTGGCTACTATCGGGTTCGCTACCTGGAGTGTGGTTTATGCCTAGCTATTCGGGAGGAAAAATAGCCACAGAGAATTTCATATTCTGGTGTGGTGCGCTATGTTTAGGGAACCTCTAGAATCATCCCTTCGATGTGATTGATTCTTGGGCACATCGTATTGGCATGTGTGATATTCTTATTCTCTCATGGAACTGTTGTTGACAATCATGATCAATTTGAAAGGCATAATTGAAAGTTGTAACTTGACAAAAGGCTTTATAATCGATTTTGATAATTCTTATTGGGATACACAAGCTGAATAACTGTGTTTTTATATTGATTAATGGCTTTGTAAACTGTTTAACAAATGATATTAAGAATCATAAAGTGGAATGACTGTTTTTATACTATCTTTTCAGAACTGATTTCTTTATGTATTATTATATTTTATTTTTATATTATTTGTTGTCCCCGCGGCACTCACTGAGTGCGAAAGTACACAGGCATACCATTGTTGTTTTTGATGGCATGTTAGGTAACGGAGAAGAGCAGGTTCGTGATACTCTCGACGCTTAGGAGAACTTGCTGATGCTGTTGATTTGGTGAGCCCACATCCTTGTACGTGGGACACTTCCTGCTTCATTTATTATTATATATTTTCGGGCTGCATCCCAAAAGTTAGATGATTGTTTTGTCTCTTAGAAGCTCCATAGATAGTTGTCAGAATTGTGGGTAGATTGTCAAAGTCTCGTATGACTTAATGGGTGTTTGCCACGTTTATGACTATTTACTTATATTAGACTTCCGCTAATCTTATGTCACAATTGTGATCCTGATATATGCAGCTACTTATAACTTTGTTTAATTTATTAAGGAAAGATTATTAAAAAGGAACTTGATGTTACATTTATTTTATAAACTGTTGGAGGCGAATATTGAACCTGGCGGGTTCAAGTGTTATTATTTTATCGTTTAGGTTCTTCCGATGTTGTTCATGATGTCGGATGCCGGTCACGTCTAGGGTGGGTTTTGGGGCGTGACAAGTTTGGTATCAGAGCCTAGGTTTAGAAGTGTCTTAGGATTTGTCTTTGGAGCTGTGTCTAGTGGAGTCCTCTTCATGCAGACTGGCCACCTGTATGGATGGGTGACTACCAGGACATTTTAGGTGTTTCTCGTTCTTCTTGATTCCAGATTGTGCGATAGAGCTTGAACTTCTTTTAGGATCTTTCGACGTGTTTGTTACTCGTGCTTTATGGAAATGACTTTAACTCGTGTTGCATATGTTAATCCAAGTGAACAATGATATTATGGAGTGCACATTGTTGTGATGTGTAATTTGAGGGATGGTACATAGTCACCGAAATTGTATTGTAGGTGTTTGGTATATATAGTTGTTGTAGGGTTTGGTTGTTGATAAATTAAGATAGGTATAGAAATAAAAGTAGTCCTTGTTATAGGGAAAACTCTGCCGAAATCTTGTTAGACTAAAAGGAATAATTAAGGTGTGATATGTTTAAAATACTAGAGGTTAGGGTGAAGGGACAATTGAGGGTCACTTGTAGTGAATTAAGAATTATCGTACATTGAGGTTATATTCCTATTGGGTTAAAAGATTTGTGCCATTTTGATGTTTAGTGGAAGAACTATATTTAGTCTTGAAACTCGAAAACAACTGCTTGTGGAATAATGATTTAAGAAGATGAGGGAGTTGATTTAGGCGTTAATTTGTTATTCTTGGCTTTGATAAGAGGTAAGTTAGGCTTGTATCACGTGTTGTTAAATTAGCCTCCTTGTCGGATTATATTGTCTAGATTGATATATTGTGAGCTTACTAGTCAAAGCATTTATGTGTTGAACCTTCTTGTTAAAGTGAGATGAAGGTCCTATTCGGGAAAGTGTAGACTAAAGGTGAATCTCTATTGTTTTATGTTTAGGTGTATATGTGTTTTTATCTTGTTGTTGTGAAAGAGTCCTTTGTGAGAACCATATTGTTAATTTTATGGTATTAACGAGTTCGACTCTTATATAACTCGATGTGATAATTTTCTATACAAAATAACTCGAATACCACCGTGTCCTTGTTATCGAAAATTTGTGTCTAAGACTTGAGTGTTTAGTGAAAATTTTTGACTTTGGCCATAACTTTAGGCTTGATTCGAGGACAAATGATCTTAAAACCTTAGGGGGGATAATGTAACACCCGTAAACTTGAATTCTAGGTATATGTGAATGCGTAAAAATCTAGTGTTAAGATGATACTATATCATATGTTACCTGAATCCATTCTTGATGAAATTCGAGGTTTAGGAAAATGGTCGTTTTGAAGTCAAACCAACAATTGAATATGTAAAAATCTTAAGTGTTAAGATGATTTTATATCTATATCGCCTAAGTTTTGGTCAAACCAACAATTGAAGTTCTTAAGGGCTCTTAAATTCGCCTAAGTTTTGGTAGATCTGTCTTCTAGGCGATTTTCATGAAAATATGTCGCGAATTTGGAAAACCTTGCTTGATAAAAGTTTTAGATCTTTGAAATAGATTTCCAATGGTAGCTCGCCCAGCCCAAGAAAAGTTATGTACAAAAAGTTATGTCCGTTTTATTGAAGGGCGCAAAACCTAGAGATTTCACCCAAAGTACGCCCAGAAAGTACGGCACGTCCTTTTAGGACGTACTTCTTCCGTTCCTCATTGGTTTTGGCAGCCAAAGTACGGGACGTGCTTTGTGGCCGTACTTTCACCGTTTAAAATCGGCAGAAAATTTGGTTTAAAATGGGTATGGTCTTATTTTGTTCCCCTTTTTTTTCATTCTCCCAAATCCTAAGGACGAAAATCATTCCTTCAAGTCCTCAAATCAAAGGTAAGGACTCCCTTAACATTACTAATCCATTCTAACATCAAACCCATGATTCTTAACATGATTCTTGTGACCAAAACCTCGGGTTTGCAGCATAATTCTTCCCAAAGTGATTCAAGCTAGGGTTTGGGTGTTCTTCATTCGGAAAGTGAATTGTTAAACTTTGTTTAACGTATTAAGGTATGTCTCTTTAAAAAATAAAATCCTTTTTTGAATGTAAAGGTAATTTATATGTCTCTTTTGCAAACTCTCTTGAAAGATTGATTCTCTATAAAAGCATGTTTTGAATGATATGATGAATTGGTTTTACACTCTTGAAATCTATTACATGTTTTGATTAATGGTTAATGTGTGTGAGGGGACAAGCCCACATTAAACCTTGATTGTATTATCCTCTATATACATATATGAAATCATAATCGTTTTCTTCTATAAGAGATGATTAGTGATGATGGTTAATTGTTGGTATTGATGATTTTACAAAGGAACTATGACAAAGGAATCTTGTTTAAAGAAGGGGAAACGTTTTCAAGATTATCTATGAAATTATGGATTTTTGTAATGGAATAATGAACTTTTAATGCTATTTGATGGTGTGACTACTTTGAGACAAATTGTGAATCGACTTCTATGCTATGAACTTTGTTGTTGTGTTTGGCCTAGCTACTCGGGAGGAAGGGTAGCCACTATGGATCCTAGTGTGGTAATTGCCTAGCCATTCGGGAGGAAGAGTGGCCACTACCGGGTTCACTACCCGGAGTGTGGTTTATGCCTAACTATTCGGGAGGAAGGATAGCTATCGAGAATTACATATTCCGGTCTGGTGCGTTGTGTTTAGGGAACCTCTATGGTCATCCCTTCGATGTGATTGATTCTTGTGCCTATATTGGCATGTGTGATATTCTTATTCTCTCATGGAACTGTTGTTGACAATCATGATCAATTTGAAAGGCATAATTGAAAGTTGTAACTTGACAAAAGGCTTTATAACCGGTTTTGATAATTCTTATTGAGATACACAAGCTGAATAACTATTTTTATATTGATTAATGGCTTTGTAAACTGTTTAACAAATGATATTAGGAACCATAAAGTGGAATGACTATTTTTATACTATATTTTCAGGACTGATTTCTTTATGTATTATTATGTACTCTATTTTTATATTACTTGTTGTCCCCGAGGCACTCACTAAGTACGAAAGTACTCAGGCATACCATTGTTATTTTTGATAGTATGTTAGGTAACAGAGAAGAGCGGTTCGTGATACTCTCGACGCTTAGGAGAACTTGCTATTTCTGTTGATTTGGTGAGCCCACATCCTTGTTCGTGGGACACTTCCTGTTTCATTTGTTACTCTAGATTTCCTGTTACACCTCGAAAAAAATTCTCCGTTCATGTACAGTGAATAGACTAACGAAGAGCATGAAGTATACGACGTTTCGATAAGTAAGAAATAACATTTGATGATCCTAATTGAGATTTCAAAGATATTCGAAGTAAGAGAAGGAAGTTTGCCAAGAGAAGGCAAGGCATACGTTAAGTATCGGAAGGGATTTACGAGTAACAAGTTAATGATGACTTAATGATGTTTTGGAGAAGAGTTATAATGTCCCTTAGATTTTAATGAGGTGATAAACAAGTGTTAAGAAGGTTCCATAAGGATTGGAGATCAAACGAGTCGACGAGAATGAGTTCGGAAGAACTGGGCATTATACGGCCCAACATACTGGCCGTATAAAATATACTGGCCGTATGTTAGGCCGTATATTCAGCCCAGATGGCCAGCCTCAATGGACTGAATCTACGGCCAGACATACGGTTGGTATAATTTATACGGACCGTACGTTGGTCTGTAGAATCTGGTCAGGATAGATTTTAAAAGTTGATATAAGGAGCCAATCTCATTTAATTCATTTCATTCTTCCTCTCCACACTTCAAGAATTCTCTAGAAACCTCTCCACTTTTCATCCACAAGAACTCAAGAGAAATTTATGATCAACTTCATCAAACCAAGAAAACCAAGTGTAAGAAACTCATTGAAGTTCATCCAAGTCAAGAAATTCCATTGGAGGTGAGCTAGGGTTTTGGTGCAAGAGGAGTATTTCCACCCAAGCCTTATTATTACACTATCTAAGGTAAGTTTTATGATCATTGCATGTTGTTTAAGGTAATGAGAGGTTGAAAGACTTGGATTGTGGAAGGATGTAGAAAATGGGTCATGAATGTGAGAATAGTGACATTTTGAGTAGTAGTTTGAAATGAGTCATGAATATTGATATGTTGTGATTATAAGTATGTTATAAATGAAATTTAGAACATGGGATAAGCATTATATGTGAGAAAACGTGATAGTGAACTATGACCATGATTATGGAGGAATTGAAGTGAAATTGTGAAATGTGGATAATGTAGATGAATGAAATTGTTGGTTATGATGTTGTGAATGTTATTATAGACGTTTGGGAGTTGACATATGATATGAGGAAAGTTGTACAAACAAAGGAAATGTTGCCCAATTTTCTCTAGTATTAGTAAGCATGTTCATATAATCGATTAACTAACGTTAATACGAACTCTTTTGAAGGTAGAAACGCGAGCATTGAAGGAGAACGATCAAGCGATAGAATAGCTAAACGAAATGGTATAGAAGGCTAGTCCTTTCCTTCTAAGGCATGACTCCATGGCATGAATCTTCCTATCTTTCTATGACTTCTCTAAACATATGTATATAATAGAAATTATGAGTCTATGTTCATGAAGAGCCTTACATGAGACGAAGTAAGGGATATGTTATGAGAATGATAATGATGATGATGAGTTAAGTCTAAAGATCCTAAAGCTAATGATCCATTGATGTTGTTTATTGTATACACTCACCTTATGTGCTAATTCCTTCAAGGTGAGGCGGAATGCTTATGAATGCTCCATAATGGAATCGGGGGTTCACAACCTTATGTCACCCCGATAAAGTATAGTTGTATTTGAGTTCCTATGCATACATTATGATAAGAGTATGACAAGATTATGATAAGTTTATGAGATGTACCTGATGATGATATTACACCGTGCCTATATGGCCGGGCAGACACCACTAAGGCGGGCAGCGTACACACCATGTCTAGATGGCATGGGCAGACACCACTAATGGGCGGCATGAGATGGTTACCCCGGACGCGAGAGGCCTGGACGCGTGCTAATGATGATCACACCGTACCTATATGGTCGGGTAACTTATACATATATATAGATGCATACATGATATGATGATGTTTATGAAGTAAGTCAGCATGCATTATCTCTATCATGATTGACAGTCAGTTACAGGTTGTTCTTCATTTGATATCCCTATATTTCATTGATGTATCGTTATTGTTTATGCCTTATATACTCAGTACAATGTTTGTACTGACATCTTTTTCTTTGGATGCTGTGTTCATGCCCATAGGTAGACAGGGAGGTGATCCAGATTCATAGGAGCTATCATCAGACTTGAGAGCACTCTATTGTTCCGGAGGTTCCATTGCTTATGATTTTGTGTATATATATTTTGGGCACGACGGGGTCCTGTCCCGTCCATATGTCTAGTACTCCAGTAGAGGCTCGTAGATACGCATGTGTGGGTAGTATGGTCTCACGATTTCTCATTATATATATATATATACATATATTATTTTGATAGCCGAAGGGCCTATGTATATAAAGGTAAATATGTTTCAAAATGGAAATGGTTTTCCTATGATTTTGAGTATGAGAATAATGAATGCACGCAGGATGAGTACGATGGGTAATAGTATGAGCGGTGCTCGGTGGTTAGCCCCAGGTACCCGTCATGGCCCCTAGTCGGGTCGTGACATTTTCGGGATGCGTCCCGAAGTTAGATGATTGTTGTGTCTCTTAGAAGCTCCATAGATAGTTGTCAGAATTGTGGGTAGATTGTCAAAGTCTCGTATGACTTAATGGGTGTTGCCACGTTTATGAATATTTACTTATATTAGACTTCCGCTGATTTTATTTCATAATTGTGATCCTCACATATGAGGTTACTTATAACTTTGTTTAATTTAATAAGGAAAGATTATAAAAAGGAACTTGATGTTTAATTATTTTATAAGGTGTTTCCGGTGTTGTTTATAGCATCGGATGCCTGTTACGTCCAGGGTGGGTTTTGGGGTGTGACAATCGCCTCGTTAATTACGGTCCAAATCTCGAATTTATGTCCAAAAATTCCTGGGCAAAATTCTTCACCAACTTGACTGAAGACCGGATCCATTGGATGTTCCTTGATTTTACATCCGAGACCATGGTAGTCCAAGGCAAGAATTGCCCATTTGTGCCGCTAGTTGGGGTTCGAGGAATCCGCCCTTACTATCTATCCAGGGTTTTAAGAAAATTCAGAAAGAGGCGAGTGGTACCTCAAGTGGGAAACTCTGAGCAGTTCATGATTGAGCACACCGAAGCAAAAAATCAGACATGCTGGGGTGTTCCTCAGAGAATGGAATGGCCTTGTGAGCTGGGGCCGGGATACTCTAGTGACAGGCTCGAAGCAGGGTGCAACCCCGGGTATCGTGCATGGCTACAATGACCCTTGGCTCTCACACCTGCACCAGAGCCCCCGCCTCCCCAGGAAGCCCAAGAAGAGGAGCGTATGAAAGAATGCTTGGAAGGTACAGATGAGCATTTGGCTAGGATCTTGGAAGAGACAGACCCGGTGATTGTTAGAATAGAGCTATATCGTATCAATCGCGCCTCCGTATCCAGGCCACCCTTTGAAGGGTCAAGAAGGCCAGAACGAGCCAAGACTCAACGTTGCTACTGCAGGACCTACTTGATTGCTGATTCTCCAATTTTTTTATTTTTTACATATAAGCCCCATGTCGGCTTTTGTCATCACTTTGGTAATCCCTTTGGGAAAGATATTACTATTTATTATTAATTATGATGGCTTTTTCTGGGCAATGGTTTACCTTCACAAATGGCACCTACATGTTTCAAATGACTAGGAAAGCCTTAATTCAAGAGGCCTTTGGGACGCGAGCAGTATAAATGCTTGTAAATTACATGCTTATCTGCTACGTGCCTCGCATGCTTACCAGCTATGTGTGTGATCATATATTGACCTTGAGTACAATTGATCCGATAATCTAAACTACATACCCAAAAGAAAAACCACGAGGCTTGAAACTTACCCGAACTTATCTCTACAAAAAGGTTGACTTATGATGACGAACCAAGGAGGGCAGGAAGCACGGACTCTAGGATAGACAGCTGAGATGCTGCGAGGTAAAGTGTTGCAAATGGAGAAACACCTCCAAGAAATAGGGAGAAAGATTGAGGAGGTAGATGGATTACTGGACATGGTTGGGAACCCGCCAGAAGGCATACCCCAAGAACAGTATTACGAAAATGTCCCTGAAGAGGTGAGGAAATTTGTGCTGAACTGCATATCACTAGAAAGAAGACCTGTAACACCCAGAGAAGGAACCCTAGAGGGAACTAACAAGGAACAAGGGGCCGATTCAGACCCATGGGTGTTCACACCGGACCCACAGGAGGGAACAGAGCCAAAAAAGGGACCCCGAACCCGTTGAGGAAGAACAGTCGGAGGAAAAAGAAGAGCTGGAAAAAGAAGAAGAGGAAGAGCTTCAAGACATGGAAGAAACGGAGCCTGTCGACATAGAGGCCAAAGAGGGGAGAACCCATTCGAGATGTTCCCCGAATTTCAAGGGAATAACGCGGATGACGAATCTGGTTATTATGCCCCCACTAAGGAAGGAACGAATTTCTATGCACCTTTACCCATACTAATGCTCGCCGCCTCTACTGTGGCTTCGGAGAACTTTGGAAGGGCAAATCTCCCTACGCCGGCTCCATGGAGCATAGCCTTCAGAGCTCGATCTTCCCCATTCAGAGTAGCTCAATTGCCCGTCACTTATAAAGAGGTATTCAGGAAAATGATGGCCGCTGAGATGGAATGCACAACTAGGGATAAATTATCGGTCCCTGACTTGGTATACGCCTATAAAAGATGCTTGTTTCATCTCAATCAGGCAGGTCATACCTTGAATGAGTATCTGGCGTTAAGAACGAGGATTTTAGTCTCATTGACGACAAAATCATCAGAACTTTATGGGGGCCGCATATTTTGCTAGCCCAACACCCCAAGAGAGGGAGTTACCCTGAGACCTAAGTGTGGCGGTATGATTTTATAATTTTCAAGGAGTCATACGCCCGCCTTTCTCGACTTTGACCTTACTAAACAAGATGAGGCCTGTGGAACCTGTTTACGATCCCGCACCGTTAGGGCCCGATAGAAACAAGTTCTGCCTATACCATGCTGGAACCAGGGGGCATGATATTGAAGGATACCATGCTTTCAAGCTTGAGCTCAAAAATATGATCAGGACCGGACAAATCTTAGTCCTGCTCGCACCATGGTTCTGAGCAAAGAAAGATTCAACATGAGAAAGCGAGTTGTAAGGACAGTGGCTTGCAAAAGCTATACTTTTGGGTAGATATTAGGTTTCCCATTTTTTTTGCACAAATGTTACCCCCACCCTCATAAAAATGTAAAGGAGCCGTGCCGACCCGATGTCCCAACGAAGGGATACACGGGAAGCCCTAGTTTGGCTTGGTCTGGGGTTGTCTGTAGCTAGGATTAGTCAAAGGATATTTAGGAAGAAATGTATATCCTTCATTGTAATCGAACTACGTAGGGCCTGATTTCCCACGGAAGGATACATAGGCAGTCTACGTAAGAATCGATTTTTTCCTGCTTCGAATTATAAATTCCCCTGTCGCCCAAATGACAAGCCCAAAAGGTTCGCCATGGTAAGTCAACCGCGAGACCACTAAACTAAGATCCACCCGAACATAAAATCCCGTGATATCCAAGACTTTAGAACATCGGATCGAGAGTGCTCAGGCTTCAATATGCAATCTTATGTGCTATTTTCGCTTTAAATACCCATATGTGATATTCTACCTTTATATTTGGTGTGCGGAAACTAACTTTCTTTACCGTTGAGTTATTCTTATCTTATAAAAAGGGGCCAATTAGTGTGGTATTGAAAGCTGGCATATTTCACAAGATCCAAGGCTGCGTTAGCATCCCTCTCAGTCGAAGGAAAGGACAAAATGACAGGTACCCCCGAAGAAACAAGAAATGAGCTCACTTTCCACAACGGGGACACCCAGGACCCGTAAGAGGCAGCATCCCAGGATGATGTAATTGCAACATTGTTAACTACTGTCGCTACTCTCTAGGAAAAGGTAGCCAAAAAGGAGGCAGCCGAGGCAGAAAAGAATGCTTCCGCCAAAGGAAGAAGGCCCCCTCCTCCCTTTCCCTTGTTAAGCTTTACAGCGCCCGGTCATTTTCCCGTTTACCCGCCAGGAACCATGCCCCCTCCACTGAACATCGCCAACCCGAACCAAGTTGGCCCCTCTTACTGTACACCACCGCTGGTTAAAAATGCTCAAGTCTCGGGGACCACCCACTAAGTCCCCTCATACCAAGTCTCCCAGCCGACATTCTTCAATCCGATAAACCAAACATATGCACCGGCCCTGCTTGCTGGGCAAACCACCACTATTCTATTTAACCATACCACCCCTCAAGTATCTTTCTTCACTCCCAACATCCCAAATGAATCCTTCCCAGGACACAAGGAGTTGGATCATTATGAGGAGATGGAGAGGATTTGAAGGGCTGAACAAGACAGGCGAGAGAAAGATATGGAGAGGAAGATGGAGGAGTTATTGGTAAAGTCCAATAGCACACGAAGAAGGCCACAGGCTTGAGATATTATGACTTATGCATGCACCCAGATTTGGACCTATCTGAGGGATTTAAAATCCCAAAATTTGAAATGTTCAATAGGATAGAAAACCCCAAATCCCACCTCCGTTCGTACTGCGACCAATTAGCCGGAGTGAAAAGGAATGAACCCTTGATCATGTGGCCATTCAGTCATAGCTTGACCGGTGAGACAGCTGAATGGTTCACCACACAGGACATGCGCCAATGGCTCCACTGGGAAAATATGGCAGAATCCTTCATGGAAAGTTTTCGATTCAATATCCAGACCATACCAGACCGTTACTACCTCGAGAAGGTCAAGAAAAAGTTGACAAAAAACTATAGAGAATTCGCCAGCAGGTGGAGGGCCGAAGCGGCCCGTGTGCAGCCACCAATGAGCGAGGGAGAACTTGCTTTCATATTCATCAGGTCACAGGAGCCGAATTTCTATGATAGGATGTTGTCTATGGCCGGGAGGCCGTTCCCCAAATTAGTAAAAATGGGAGAAGCAATAGAAGATGGCCTCAAATCTGGAAAGATCATCAGTTTCTTCAATAAAGCATCTGGGCAGGCCGCTACGGGAATCTTCCGCAAAAAGAAAGAGGACGTGGCAAGTATATCGCACATTTCAAACCAAAATCCAAAAGGATCGTCACCTTCCCAATAGGCTCCACCCTTTTTGAATTACTCTACCCTCTATCTGACAAAGACCCTTGTGTTATTACACACACACCGACCTTTACCTTTCTACTTCCAACGTACGTAGCTCGCTCCGCCCAAAGGTCCGTGTATCCGTCCCACCACCACCAACCACCACCACCTTAGCAAAACTATTGTACCCCACAAAATAACCCCCCACAAGCCTATCAATTACATAATTACCAAAATCAGCCACCACCCCGAACATACAATACGCCACGTCCAGCTTTTGAGAAAAGACCTATAAGGGAATTCACGATGCTTCTCAAACCAAGGGCTAGACTACTGGAAAGGCTACTAACTGTAGGGTTAATTAAAAAAGCCCCGCCAAAGTCTGCACAGCCTGAAAGCAGGTTCTACAGAACCGATCAGACTGGTGCCTACCATTCAGGAGGAAACGGGCACAGCACGAAGGATTGCTTAAACCTGAAGCACAAAATCTAGGATCTGATCGACAAAAGAGAAATAATCTTAGAAACAACCGCTCCCAACATAAACACGAATCCATTGCCGAATCACGAAAATGGCGGGGTCCACATGATAGAAAGGGATGAAGACTGGGAAGCTTGCGGAACATTGTCTCCCAAAATTACCAGGCCTCTTGAACAGACGGTTGCTTTCCTCACCCTCCAGGAATATCCCAAATTCAAGGTCTTGATCCCAAGTCCGGGAGTTCCCAAGGCTATACCCATGTTCAAGATTTTGGTCCCAGCACCTGTGGTAGCCCAGGTAGCACAACAGATTGCGCCTGACCCCAAAAAGCCAATCACCGTGTAGCCAGCAACTACCTAAGGCATGACTCATTCAGGAAGATGCTATACTCTTGAAGAACTGACCCAGAGCGCCACAAGAAGGAGAATACTCAGAAATGGGCGATAACCGAAGAAAAGGTCGAAGATTTCTGGTGGCACATTGAGGATTATTCCATTAATGAGCACTTAAAGAAAATGCTGGCGCAATTCTCGGTGCTATCATTACTGGCTAACTCCCCGTCACATAAGTATGCCCTCATGAGGGTACTGAATGATGCGCACGTACCAGTGGGTACGAGTAGTGAGGATTTAGTCGGGCTAGTAGCCCATATCATTGTGGAACACAAAATCTACTTCTCCAGGGAAGAACTCCCCATTATCTATACCACCCTGGAATGCCGCGACAAGGCCGTAGGAAGGGTACTTGTGGATAACAGATCAGGCCTCAACATTTGCCCTAAAACCACCTTGACAGAGCTTGGCTATAACATAGGAAAGATTCGTTAGAGCAGGACAAACGTCAGGGGATTCGATAGATCCTTAAGTGATTCTTTAGGAGAGGTTAATCTATAGATCTGGGTCGGACCTGCCTCCTTCACAACAGAGTTTCAGGTCATAGCAATCATTGTCAATTACAACATGCTCTTAGGAAGACCCTGGATCCACTCCGCCAGTGCGGTACCATCAAATCTGCACCAGGCCATAAAATTCGAATGGCAAGGGCAGAAAATTGTAGTAGTAGCTGAGAGGGATATTCAGAAGCATCGTTACAATACTGTTCCTGTGATTGAAGGGAGTCCTCATTTCTCCGACTTTCATATAGTGGAATACGTGGGGGCCACACATACTGAAGAAGAGGTCGGCAGACCTATGCTAGCAGTCTACAAAATGATCGCCTCTACCAAGTTGAGAAGTGGCTTTGAAACGGGAAATAGTCTAGGAAGAACCCTCGAGGAGATAACAGAGCCTGTGCCAATCCCGAAGGAGAACTACCACTTTGGTCAAGAGAGAGCCCAGTACAAAAAGTCTGCCTCATCCAATTTTGGGCCTGTAACAGTCATTCCCCAGAAAGATGCTGACACTGAATGAAGAGAAAGCTGCTGAAAGTCTCGAGTCACTGTTCCAAGAAGAGGGATGCTATATGGTTGTTGAAGAAAGTCAGGAGATACCCAACATATGCAGTCTGAGGCCAGAGAAGGGCCTGAACAATTGGACATCCACCCCCCTCTTGGCTCCTTGGTAGAGAGATGGATTTTTCCTTAAAAACCCATTTTGCTAAAAGTAGCGACATCGGGCGAGGCCCGAATGATCGCTTTTTTCCTAAATCACTTCACGATGTTTAAAAACAAAAGTGGCCCGATGTTGTTTCGGACTAGGACCGCAGTTTTAATCAATTACCTTTTGAATTAATGAAAGCCTCGATCCACGCAAATCACTACTTTTTACTGGCTAATAATAACTGTTTTTCTAACTAGCTAGGTAATAACAACCAATAATAAGCCTAAGTTTACTTCGCCTCACTTTTTCAGTAATAATCATAATAAAACGACCAAAAATGTCATGACATGTCACGAAACGAACGAGGAAAGCAACCAACAGGAGTACGAGGAGTACGATGAATGGACAATGATGCCAGAAGGGCTGGTAGAGGAGTTGGAAGAATTGGAAGAGAAGAGGAAGACAAATATGGATGAAACTGAAGTGATCAACCTTGGTGACAAAGAGGATGTCAAGGAGACACGAATCAGTGCTCACTCAGGAGCCCCGCAAAGGGAAGAGCTTGTAGCTTTGTTAAAGGAATACGTGGACGTCTTCGCTTGGTCATACGCAGATATGCAAGGGTTAAGCACTGAAATAGTGGCCGCATATTACTCATCAAGGAGGGTTTTGCCCTGATCAAACAAAAGACGCGAACATTCAAACCAGACATGAGTATCAGGATAAAGGATGAAGTAGAAAAACAGATCGAGTCAGGGATAATGGAAGTAACATCCTATCCCACTTGGGTAGCCAACATAGTGCCGGTACCTAAGAAGGACGGAAGGATCCGAATCTGCGTAGACTACCGAGATCTCAATTGGGCCAGTCCGAAGGATAATTTCCCTCTTCCGAATATCCACATCCTAATAAATAACTGCGCCAAGCATGAGCTGCAGTTGTTTGTGGACTATTTTGCTAGCTACCACCAAATACTCATGAGTGAAGAAGACGCCGAGAAGGCAGCCTTTATCACCCCTCAGGGAATCTACCATTACATGATAATGCCATTCGGTCTCAAAAATGTCAGCATCGCATACATGAGAGCCATGACTACCCTATTCCATGATATGATGCATCAAGAGATTGAAGTCTATGTGGACGATATCATCATAAAGTCAAAATAAAGCTTGGAACACACCATACACTTGCGCAAGTTCTTCGACAAGCTTCACAAATTCAATCTGAGGCTAACCCCTGCTAAGTGCGTATTCAGAGTGCCTACCGGAAAGTTGTTAGGATTCAAAGTCAGCCATAGGGGCATTGAACTGGATCCTACCAAAATCAAAGAGATTCAAGAATTGCCACCACCAAAACTAAGAAGAAGGTCATGAGTTTCTTGGGAAGGTTGAACTACATTGGGCGGTTCATAGCCCAGTCCACTGTGATCATGGAGCCAATCCTTAAAATGCTCAATAAAGACAGTCCCACAAACTGGACCAAGGAATGCCAAAGGGCATTCGATAAATCAAAAGATATCTCTCTAAGCCCCCCGTCCTAGTACCACCCAGGCAAGAGAGTCCTCTATTACTATACTTGTCGGTATGAGAGAACTCTTCCGGTTGTATGCTGGCCCAGCATGATGAAGAAGGCAAAAAGAAACATGCCATTTACTATTTTAGCAAGAAGTTTACATCCTGCGAGGTGCGGTACACGCTCGTAGAGAAGACCTATTGCACTCTAACTTGGATCGTTCAAAAGCTAAGGCACTGCCTATCAGTGTTTAGCACCCACCTTATATCCCGAATGGATCCATTAAGATACATTTTCAGGCAATCGATGCCCGTGGGAAAGTTTACCAATTGGCAAATGTTGCTAAGTGAATTCAATATCATATATGTAGCCCAAAAAGCAATCAAAGGACAAGCCCTGGTGGACTTACTGGCAGAAAGCCCTATTGACAATGAGTTTGAGCCTCTGCGAACTTTCATTCCAGATGAGGAGGTGTTGGCTATCGAGGGAGAGTTGACGGAACCATACACAGGTTGGAGACTGTTCTTTGATGGGGTAGTCAATTACAAAGGGTCAGGCATCGGGGCGATATTAATATCAGAGACAGAACAACACTATCTGATGGCCTCGAAGCTCAACTTTCGGTGTACTAACAACATGGCAGAGTACGAAGCATGTGTCCTCAACCCCAGGATGACATTTGACATGAACATACCGGAGTTGTTGATAATTGGGGAATTTGATTTGCTTATAAATCAGGTAAAAGGAAGTTAGGCGACCAAAACTGATAAGATTCCGGTATGTGAATCTGGTGCAAAGACTATGTAGGAGATTCAAGAACGTCAATTTCAGGAATACCCCGAGAGCCCAAAATGAGTTTGCGGACGCATTGGCTATGATAGCCTCCATGATCCAGCACCCCGAAAGTGCTCACATCGACCCTCTGGAGATCACGTTAAGAGAAGAACATGCTCACTGCGCCCACGTTAAGGCCAAGCCGGATGGCCAACCATGGTACGCTGACATCAAGACATACTTAGAGAAAGGAGAATACCCCCTAGAGAGTTCAGCAAATACGAGAAAGACCATCAGAAGGCTGGCCAATGGTTTCTTCCTGAACAAAGAAGTATTGTACAAAAGGACACCTGACCTCGGCTTACTCAGGTGTGTAGAAGCCGAAGAGGCTAAGAAACTACTAGGAGAGGTGCACGCAGGGGCATGCAGTCCTCACATGAACGGATTCGTCCTTGCAAAGAAAATCGTAAGAACAAGATACTACTGGATGACCATGAAGCATGATTCGTGCAAATTCGTATAGAAATGCCATCAATGCCAGATACACTGGGATTTAATGAAGGTTCCTCCTACCGAGTTACATGCGATGAGCTCGCCATGGCCCTTCGTGGCATGGGGGATGGACGTCATACGACCTATTGAGCCCCCGGCCTCTAATAGACATCGTTTCATTTTAGTCGTCATCGACTACTTTACCAAATGGGTTTAAACCACCTCACACAAGTCAGTGACCAAGAAGGTCATGGCTGATATTGTCAAAAATAATATGATATGCCGCTTTAGTGTACCGGAATCAATCATTACAGACAATGGTCCCTATTTAAATAGTCATTTGATGAAGGACATTCGCGCACAATTCAAGATAACCCATAGGAACTCTACCGCCTACCGGCCACAGATGAATGGAGCCGTAGAGGCCGCCAACAAAAACATCAAGAAAATCATGAGGAAGATGACCGACAACTACAGGAATTGGCACGAACAGCTGCCTTCTGCCTTGTTGGGGTACCGAACGATGACCCGCATTTCCACCGGGATAACTCCATATCTCCTTGTCTACGGTACAGAAGTGGTTATACCTATAAAAGTTGAAATCCCCTCGCTCCGGATCATCAAAGAGGCGAAGCTACAAGATGCAGAATGGGTTAGAAATCCATGATAGAGGAAAAGAGAATGGTGGCAGTGTGCCACGGATAGCTATACAGACAAAGAATGTCTCGAGCCTTCAACAAACGAGTCAGAACCCGACTTTTCCAGATCAGACTACTCGCGCTCAAGCGAGTCTTCCCTTACCAAGAGGAATATAAAGGGAAATTTGTGCCGAACTGGCAAGGACCATACATGGTCAGGAAATGACTCTCAGGAGAAGCCGTAGTCCTAGCCGAGATGGACAGACAAGAGTGGCCTAAGGCCATCAATGCAGACGCGCTTAACAGATACTACATTTAGGATGCCATTTTCTTGTAATATCATTGTTATTTCCTTGTAATCGTACCTCCTGCTTGTAATCGTACTAGAATAGGAAAAAAACAAATCATCTATGTAATGAACTACTCAATGACCTGACTTCCCCTTGGTGGGATACGTAGGCAGTCCATATCGGACCCGGTCGCTTTATTAGTAAAAGCAAAGCTCAATTACTTTGTCCTGAACTATGTTTGAGCTGAATTTCTGCTGCGATAGGATATGTAGGCTCTTTCAAGCTTAGTCGTCACAAAAGAAAAACTTAGAAACCATTAGGAAAAGCCCAGAGATAATAAAGCAGGATAGAAGCGATGAGATCAAATTACAGGGACCGACACAAGGATTGGTCAGCGTCGACCCCACACTGGGGCAGAATTTTTTGAGGATATCAAAAATTCTTATCAGGAACAATCAATAGGAAGATAGAAAAATAAGACCCTACACTAGGGCAGAATTTTTTATGGAACCATAAAAATTCCCGTATGATAAGAAGTAGCAGGGGCCGCTCAAGGCAAACCCAAAACTGAGACAGAATTTTTGAGAAAGGTCTTAAGATTCTTCCATCAAGTTCGGAAACCAGCAGTCATACCTCCCGAAGGATCCGGAAGACCGCGCTCAAGGTCACATGTCATGACAAAAGATATATATATATATATATATATATATATATATATAGAACAATGCGCTTTACTAATTTGTACTGTAGACTTCAAAAAAATATATATATACACCCATTAGTGTAAGTACGCTCTAAAACCATCTCTAGAAATACCGAGGCCAAGAGGGTTCAAAAGGACATTAAGAGGAGCCACCAGACGGGAGGACAACAATACTAATTAGCCTTTTAGGAAAACTCACAATTTTTCTGTGGATGCAGGTTTTAACAGGAAAGCGACAGAACTGTGAAGGCTAAGTCCAGCAAGAACAACTAATTTAACTATCAGGTACAACACAAGTGAAAGGAAAAGGATACGTCCGACCAAAAAGGTAAGAAATAGACGAGCCTAAAGGCATATCCGACCAGAAGGGTCTCACAAGAACTAGAGACAAAGACATATCCAACCGAGAGGGTCAAAATGACAAATGGAAAAAGAGGCATATCTAGCTATAAGGGTCAACAACCCACACAACGAATGGAAGAAAGATTATCCAGCCGAAAGGGCCATATCTGTCATTTTCTTTATTTACTTTCCTACTGTCGAGAGGGTCATTGCACTTTTACTTTCTGTTGCCAAGAGGGCCATTGCATGTTTACTTTTTACTATCGAGAGGGCCATGCCGAGAGGGCCATTGCACGTTTACTTTCTCCGGCCAAGAAGCCCATGCCGAGAGGACCATTACACGTTTACTTTCTACTGCCAAGAGGGCCATGCCGAGAGGGCCATTGTACGTTTACTTTTCGCTACCGAGTGGGCCATTGATTCACACATACTGTCGAGAGGGCCATTCATTCACACATACTGCCAAGAGGGCCATTCATTCACACATACTGGCGAGAGGGCCATTCATACATTCGTACTGGCGAGAGGGCCATTCATTCATCCATACTTCCAAGAGGGCCATTCATTCATACATATTGTCGAGAGAATCATTCATTCATTCATACTGCCGAGAGGGCCATTGCATGTTTACTTTCCTGCTGCCGAAAGGGCCATTGCTTGTTTACTTTCCTGCTGCCGAGAGGGCTATTCATACAAATATCATGAAGATATCTGCAATATTGTTGAATTTTGAAAGCAGGTGCACAGTCTCCGAGAGAGAGCCAACCTACTGAACCAGATCCGGACAAATTGCAGAGCAAACGTGGAACTTTTTTTACGCAACCGGCCAAGCTAGGGTGCCCATGAGATTCAAGCTCTCTGTCCAGGACTTGAAAGCCGTCCAATCTCAGACTCAGTCACCATCTGTCCATTTTACTAAAAAAAAAAAAAAAAAACTGCGACCGGTCGGATACACACCAATAAAAGCCGAAGGTATTCCTGTAAAAAGCGTGGTGCTCTTCTCCAGCAAGTTGAAATACATATGGCCTAATTCCTAGAGACCAGGGATATGTAGGCAGACTCAAAGCCCAAGAGTCGGCCATACTCTAACCATTGTCCAGGGAAACCCCGATCACAACACCGGGAGTCCCATGATTTTCCTGCTCAACCACTCAAAGTCATTGATCGAGTCGAACTGCAGGTGACCTAAATTCTCATACACCTCGAGATATATAGGAAACCCAGAGGCCAGGGTCCGGCCACACATCTGTGAATTGTTTGAAATTTAAAGGCAAGATAAGTCGGGTCCGTCAAAAATTAGGGTTAGTCAAATTTTATTGCTCAGGGATGGTCTTGCCATCCCTGAACACTGAAGAGGTAGTTGTTGACACCTAATTTTTGACCTCCCGTAATTTATTTTAAGTGCTTGGAGTCCTTGGACGATAAATAAAATCAGTCGTGCACCATAAAGGGTCTAGGTAATTTTTATGAAATTTATTTGGGATAATATTTCACCCTTTTAAATTGACAAAGAAACCTCCAGGGTAATTTTAAATTTTTTGTGGAAATTGTTGATATTCAAGGAATATTTTTGTTGAAATTAATCAAAGGAGGCAATGCCCTTTTTGGATAATTATTGCTTAATTAATTAGATCAAGGAAAATTAGATTAATGGGTAATTTTATTCCATTTTATCGTCCAAGGCACTTTGAGTAATTAAAATAATCGACCATTTTACCCTTTAAATCTTGATTCTGTGTACGCTTGCGCAATTGATTAATTTTCTTTTATCTGGTCAGTTAATTCAAAACTAGTATCTGCAAAACGATTTTTATTTTATTTATGAGTCATGTTTTCAATTATTTATGTCATGATGGACTAATAATTAGTTTTTCTTTATTAATTTATTATTTTTATTTTTCCCCGACCCTCTATACATACATACATACATATATATATATATATATATATATATATATATATATATATATATATATATATATATAGATATATATATATATATATTTTTTTATAATAAAGGACCAAGCACGAATTTTTTAATATAGACCAAAGACGCTTTCAAATAAGGAATTAAAGGGAGGGAGTATATACTACTCCCACCCCGTCATTTCCAAGACCCTAAGGGTCTGTTCGCAGCTAGGGGTAAACTCCTAGCGCCGCCCCCTGTTCCACCACCTACCCCGCCCCTTTTTTCAGTCATGTCCCATCGTTTGAGCGTGTAACGTGAAGGATAGGATGAAGCATTAATAGCTTCGTCCTTCTCTCACCAAAAATCGGGCCAAATAGGCCCTTAAAGGTACCCCCCCCCCCCCTCCAAAAATTATATGTATTTTCGCCATTAGTGTTAGTATTGAAGTATTTGAACAGCTGATTTTATTTTTTACTTTAGATTTGGACCATTGTTGGATTTATGAATGAGACTTGCATAAATTTGCAAGTCCCACATCATTGGTTACAATTCTAGAGGCACTCTGGGGTTTCGAAAAAGGAGGCTAGAAATTATATTTTTTTTTAGCCTTAAGAGTTCCATAAGTCAAAAAAAATTAGTTTTAAAACCTAAGGGTTTCAGTTTGTTTTATTAGCTCTAAAATTTGTTTTTTCATTTGTTTGTGTGGTGTTGTGGTGGCCCAAGTTTGGTATTGGAGCACAAAAGCCTCCAAATCTATTGCTTGACCCTGGTTGCACTCAAAAAAGGTAAATACCTTTTTGTTTAATGCTTTATATTTAGATTTATGTCATGTTTAGTCTATAAGATTATGTGTGGTTTAAGTTAGTATTTTTTGTTCATTGCCTTCATACTTGGACTCTACTTATGTTTTGTTTAGTTAATAAGATTATGTTGGTTTTATTGTGAAGTTTAAGTTGGTATCTTAGTTCATTGGTTTTACACTTAGTTTCTATTTATATCATGTCTAGTTATTAAGATTGTGTGGTTTTATGATAAAGTTTAAATTTAGTGTTTAGTTCATTGCTTTTATGCTCAGATTATGCCTACATTATATTTATGGTGTGTGTTTAAGATAAGATTTAGGTTAATATGCTGGTTTAATACCTTTCCTTCCTGTTTTTATCCTTGGTATGCTTATTTCATGAGATTGTTTGTGGTCAGGACAAAGTTCAACCTGGGGTGTTTGTTATGATTGTCTCTTTTTCTTTGAATTTTGTCTATATTATGCTAGCTTAATGAGATTATGTGGGGCTTAGAATATAGTTCAAGTTGATGGGCCTGTTGTGACTCAAAATTTTCCCTTTGGAACCTTCATTTATACCAGTTTTGTTTTAATATGACTGGGTGTTCTTTCTGTGTGTGGATTGGAATGTAGCCTAAGCTGAGACACTTGTTTTGACTTGGCATCTTCCATTTAGACATTCCGATTATGTATTGCTATTTTAGTTATGACTAAAGGTCTTTAAGTGTGGCTTAGGACTACAGTTTGAGTTGGCGGGTTTGCTTAACATGGATTTTCCTCTGGACTTTCTGTTCTATCATGATTGTCTAAACATCTTTAAGTGCTCTATGTGAGGATCTGGGATGTAGTTTATACTAATGTGTTGCTTGTTGTAAGTCCTGTGTTTTGATCAGAGTCAAATAGGTCAATTAAAGTCATAAGTGGTCTAGTCCCATGTGTCCCATGTGATAAGTTTGGTTCATGCAGCTTAGTTTGAAATCACAAGCTCTTTGAATGACTGAATTACCTTGTCTTGTTATTGTTCATTTGGAGATTGTCTTGTTCTTGAGATTAATTAAGGAAGGGGTCAAGAGGTCTGTTTGAAGTAAGTTGTCTGATCTGGTCATTGTTTTTCCTATGTGTCTTATGTGATTACGTGTTAGTTGGGAGTTGAAGTCTTGAACCTAGGTTGATCATGGTTTGTCCTGCCTGATCATATGCTTGCCTTTGAAAGTCGAGGTCTTGTTATGTTGAACCTAATCTGATTATTGCTTGTCTTATGTGGTTATGTGTCATGAGAAAGTAAAGTCTTGTTATACCTAATCTGATTATTGCTTGTCTTATGTGGTTATGTGTCATGGGAAAGTAAATTCTTGTTATGTTGAACCTAATCGAATTATTGCTTGTCCTATGTGGTTATGTGTCAGTTAGGAAGTTAAAGGCTTGTTATGTTGAACTTTAGTCTGGTTATTGTTGTCTCACCTGATCATGTACGTGTTTGAAAGGTTGAAAGTCTAATAGGAATTGGACCTAGTCTGGTCATCACTTTGTCTTTCTTAAGCATGTTGTTTGTTTGAGAGTTGAAGTTTGTCGTGTCCTAGACCTAGCCTGATCATGTCTGTCCTATCTAATAGTGTTTTGATTCTAAAAAGTGAAAAGTGTACTGTGTGCTCTTTGTGGAATTCTACTTGTTTCATTTGGTAACTTGTTTGGCCTGACTCATGTTGTCTCACCTAAGTAATACCTGCTTGGTTGAAAACTGGGCATTTTGAGTCACATTAATGTATACTAAAGAAAAGGTCTTAAAAGGTGATCCTGGGGAGGGAAGGGTCTTAACTCGGCCAAAGTATTTCACTTGGCTCTGCCTTTGTCTGATTGTCCTGTTTGTGGTAAGTGTGGGAATTTGTTAAACTACCTCTGAGTAGAACATGTGGGGTGAGTCTTTGTGATGTGTTTGAGTCTAAAAGGTTTTCTAATGTTGCTATAGTAAACTAGGTTCAGAGCAGTTCTAAGATGGTCTATGTTTGATAAAAATATGGGCAAATCACTTAGTCTAACGGGTTGGTTAAGAGATGATTGTCATGTTTGTTCTCACCTAGCAAATGAAATATGCCTTCTGATAAAAAATGGCACAAAAGAAGGATTTAAAGACTGGTAGCTTGGCCATGAGTGTGTGTATGTATGTGAGTCTTTTGGTTCCTCATGTGTAGAAGTTGCCTATGAGTCATGTCTATGTGATGGAAAGCCTTGTTTTTTTTTTTTTTTTCTGAAAGACTTATCATCTAGTTATACTAATAGGTAAGGATAAAGGATAAAAGAAAGGGAGGATAATGGGTTCTTTGTTATAAATCTTGCTTAGCTTGTCTTTGTGTGGCTTTTCCTGGACACTGTTGTGTTTCCCTTTGATGTTGAGAGCTAAGTTCCTTTAAAAAGAGTGATGATAAGGCTAAAATAATGGTGTTTGAAGTCTGTTGATCATTCCTTTGTGTGATCTGACCCCTCATGGAAAAGGGAAGTATGCTCGCTTTCTCTTTTGAAATATAGTGTAGTAAAAAACAAAGACCTTTCTATGATCATAATTTTCAGTTTGAAGTTATAAGGAAACACTAGCTTGTTTGTAGTTTTGTTATATGCTCAGAGTGGGCCTGTTCCCAGTATGTCAGATTTTAACTTGATAACTAAGGTTTACTTTTATAATCTGGACATAGTCTTTATGAATTAATCAGCTTGTTACTGTGTGCTATGTGTTTATAAGGGGTCTGTTCCTAGTGTTCATAGTGAATTTGGTAACAAAGACTATTAAAATCTGGACATTAGTTCCATGGGTTCATTGTGGAAATTGTATGGTAGAGTTAAGTTGTTCTAGATCTTCCCATGGCCCTTAGTGGTGTCACTGGGGTATGAGGGGGAGTGCATGAAGGAGAGGAAAGAGGTCTTGGGAGAGTGAAGGTAAGCCTGGGCACGAACTGTAGGTAATGACCAGTGGAACCCGGGATCCCTTTGCTGAAAGGGAGATTAAGGAGGAGGAGATGGGGAGGTGATGACCCCACCCTATCCTGCTTCCCCTTTCCTTACCCTGAGACCCCATCCTTTTCTTTTAGAACTCTTTTTCATGACCTTGGGACACACAAAGGCCATAGATGGATTGGAACAGTGTAACTATATCTAATCGGGAGGGGAGGATATACCTAAAATCAAATAGATTGTTGTTAATGTTGGAAAGTTTAGGCAAATACGAGATTTCTGCCATGTCTCCTAAATGTGTGTCTATGTGTGACCTCTAAGTGTGCTTCTTTTATCTAAGGAAATCTACTTGCCTTGAGTCTTATTGTTCAAACCTGTGGTGTGTAAGAAAAATGGGGCTGGTGAGTGTATTATGTGGGCATAAGTTCATCTATGAGTAGACTGAGGGTCAAGTGTGTTATGTGCCATTTTACTTTCACTGCTGGCCATGTGTCTTTATCCACTTTTCCTAACTTGTTCATCCACAACTGATGTCTGAGACTTGCCACTTGGTTTATTGACTTAGACTTGTTCTTTATGTGATGTTTGGTTTCCTTGTTTGCCAAAACTATGGTCAGGTTGTAAATCCATTTCTTGCTTTTCTCTTCCTCCCCTCATGTTTATTGGGAAAGGCCTTGGAGTAGTCTAAAATATGTTGAAAGACCACTTTTAGGAACCAAAACTATTGTGAGGCTGTTTGGTTGAATGTCCATATGACTTACCCATTGGGATTTCCCTTTCTTTAACAAAGGTTTTCAAAGCTAACTTGTCTATTAACCAATAGTCTTGCTTTATGCACCAGCTTGTGGTGTGTTCAAGTTAATAAAGAGGAGTAAGCTTTAAAGGATGCCAGTTCTGAATGTGCACTCTAAAAGTTCTAAACATGGCCATGAGCCTTGGCTGTCTGTGAGGTCTTCCCATGTCCCTTTTTCTGAGAATACTGTGCTTTTTTTGGACTTGGTTGTGTGCAATCTTAAGCTTTGTTGAGATAGGGTGAATGCCATCACTTAAATTAATGTAACCAGGTCTTGTTTCCTCTAGGAAGTGACTAGAACCTTAATAAATTGATAGGTTAGGTTGTCTAAACATGAGCATTTGGAACCTCTTTTTATTTATTTATGCGGAGTCCATAGGCTAAGTGATTGTCTGAAAAGGGACAAGCTTGTATTTGACCATAAACCCTCATGTATTTGGTGTGATATGTCCGAATCATTCCAGCTTATTCCTTCTGTTACCACGATTGTCTTAGTAAGTCCATGTCTTGACTGACCATTATCTGTGTTTCCTCTAAAGCAGTTGTGAGCATTACCTTTAGTCATGAAACTTAGTTTCCCCCTCATTATTTCTATACTTGCTGATTATCTAGTCTCACTCAGGTGCTGTTATTCGCTATGTTTGATATAAATGCCTCCCTTTAGAGTATGGCACTTGGCTGTTGTTTGTTTATGAGTTTGCCTGAAATCTGTTGCCACTCCCAAGTTCTATACTCCCTTTTCCTCTTGTTTGGGATGCACTGGTTGAAGATAAACTATGGTAGTTCAGGGTCGTCCAGGCCTTCTTGGTGTTAGCCATGCCTGGGTTTCTTAGAAGCCCCTTGGAACTTGTGCAACATCAGGAATATAAGGCAAAGACTTAGTCCCCATGCCATTGCAAAATCTCCAACCAAGGAAAATCCATTCAACGAGAAATGGGGTAAGTATAGAATAATATGAGTATTTTTCTTGTTTTATACTATGTATAGTTTTATTATTTTAGTGATAAGTTCAGTGTTTATAAACTAATCGAGTCCCTTTCTTTCTTCCCCCCTCTCCTCACTCGCATGGCCACTCGGGTCCAGTCAAAGCCTACCTATTGGGCCAAAGGCCCAATTGTCCCAATAGGAAATTAATTGAAAAAATCGAGTCCGTGAAGGCAAAGCAAATAGCAAGACATGCATAAGGCCCAGCCATGGGTGAAAATGGCTAAGCTAGGGGCTTGGTATGCCCCCAGTCTAATACTATTTCATTTCATTTGCATTATTATATAAAGATTTTGATGTAATTGTACTTGTAATTTGTGTCAAACTCACAGTTTAGTGGAAAACGTTATGGTTAGAATTAGCCATCTTAGGAAAATGGTGCTTACACCGTTTAGATGACTTTAGGTCCCCCACGAATTTCCAAAACCCCGAGCAAATTCAACGGTTTTTGAGGTTAAGTATAAAAATGAGATTTTGCGATACTCCCTTTTTATAGAACTTAAGGGTTTCAAACTCCAAATGGGTAAAAGCGATTATTGACAACAAAAGCATTTTTAGGACTTAATAAAGGCATAAACCCTTTTAAACAAATTCATTTTTCTCAAGTTTGTACAAAAGGAGATATTTTACAACTATTTTAAAACAAATTTTGGCGGTCCAGCCCACGGTTAATCCCTAATCAAAACCCAACTTTGTATTATTTTAAATTCTAAGAAAAATGGACCAATTCCATACTTAAGCCTTTCTATAACTAACAAGGACCAGAATTGGATAAAAGGAATGAGTACACAACGCTTTTTTCTCTGAAAATTAAAATAGAACCAAAGCTTTGCCTATGATTCCAGTTTTGGGCCAAGGAAAAGGCCATAAAAATGAGTATATACAGCCAAGATATACTCCTTTGAACATACAAAAATGCTCTTTTTATAACATAAAAACCAATTGTAATATAAAGTTCCGGATAAGACTGAACGTACCAAAACCGATTTTCCTAATTTCCTAAAAATTAGGTAGCAACTCTTTTAAAATAAAGTCCGAAAGAGCACCCACGAGTTCGTAGTAGCCTTTTATGCCTTAACATAGCGTAAAAAGCGAACTGTTATAACTATAGTTCTCAATTTCTATTAACTACACGTGGCATCAAGCCAACACAATAGATTGATCAAGTCGTATGCGATTATTACCACTCTCCCTTTGGTAGCCTATTAGCTTAGTACAATTAAATTCACCTTCAACTCATAAGACATCCGTTACTACTCTGCTTAGAACTCAATCACAATCGTTGGTACATTTTATCCGTCCAATTATCAATTAGATTCACTATTAATAGCATCGCACAATTAATCGTATATTGCCAGAATTCCCATCGTGAGACATAGAAAAATAGGTACCACCCACTACTTCCAAGTCGCATAAAATCCACTGGTACTCAAGAAAACAAATTCAGGAAACCTAAAGAATCTACAGGCCACAAGCCCGAACATACAAATCGCACAACAATACAATCCTATGATTCCATCCCAACTCTTCAATTCTTACACATGCATTCTCTGTTCCTTCTAATACCTGAACATGGGAAACTAACCGGAGTCTACCAAAAGGAAAATCGTAACCTACCTTATGGTTGAGCGGGTGCCATGAACATCCGTTGATTCTTCAATTCGATTATCACGTCATAATCCACACGAAGGAACGTTAAGACAAACATGAGGCCCAAGAATAGAAATCATCGTTAGAACCCTTAAAAGAGATTTCGAATTAATAAGGAAGGTTTGGGAACTTAACCAACTTCTCGATTTCATTCATAACAACACTAGGTGATTTATCAATATCCTTCTATGAATAAGGTCAACCATTTAAGTCATTAACTAGGTAAAGTTACCATTTTTAAGCTTATCCTTGAGAAAGAACCATTTCCAAGATTCATGGAAAAACTCATTTTAAAGAGGGAAGAAGGTAGGAATCTAGATTATTAACCCATCTAGGGAAAGAATATGGAAGATTACTTAATGGAATCCATGAGAAAGATGAGCTAACCCAACACTCCTCCAACTCTAGGGATTTGCAATACCTATTTTGATGATTATCTAGGTAAAGATTTTTAGGAATAACTTGCTAGGTGAAAGAAGAAACTAGAAGGTGTTTGAAGGATTTTCATGCCCAACCAATATGATTTTAGGCTTCCCAAATCCGGAAATGATTTCTTAAATAGGGAATTTAACTGCGCGTCTCCGCTTCAGTGGCAGCGCTTCAAAGACTCGCATAGCCGCTGCAGCAGTCTGATGCCACCAATACACCAGTGCTTCAGCGGGGTCATGGCTGCTAGAGCGTGACCGCTGTAGCACTCAGTCTAGTGCTGGGGAGGTCCTGCTGGGTTCCCGACGTGAATTTCGATGTTTGATTCCTTCCCGTACAATAGGTCCCGTGAAGTTAGATGTCCTCTGAAATTATTTGCCCAACGGAAAGGTCCAGGATTTCACGTTTGCGAATATTTCAAAATTTATATAGTAACGACTAAACGGGTTGTTACAACAGATACCAATTAGATAACTATTCATCCTCGAACGGCAAGGGTGAACCAAGGGGCATGGAGAAACACTTCTGTGAAGGGACTTGGTGGCATTGACTTGCTAGCCTTTAGAAGAATACTCGCAAGGGTAATAGCTCGGACGAATTGGATAAATTATACTCATAGGTCCACAGGGGAAGACACAAGGGTAAGACTCAACGTGGATCAAAATTAGATGGGATGAATTAGTGGTATTAACCACTGAGTGACCGCTTCAGAAAAATAAAAAACCTCTTTCTCTTCACCCACCTTTCCTATTCTGTCCTTACACTCCCCCTCACCCACGATTACCTCAAAGAACTCCTAACCCAACACAACCTTTTAACTTCCTCCAAACCCCATAAAATCCCCTTAACAACCCATTCTCCAACCTAAACTTTAATCCCAACCTTACACTATCAAAAATTTCTCTCAAAAAGGAAGGAAAAAGAAGGCTGCCAAGTTCATTCACCACCACCACCAACCACACCCGAATCATAATTCTCAAGGTAAGAAATTACTCCTCTCTACTTTTAATGAAACAGGATTTCTGGGTCCTTATGCTTGATTAATGGGTTAACCCTAAAGTTGAAATTTTCGGGTTTTGGTTGATGGGTTCATGGGACGTTGGTAGGCTGGATTTTACAACTAGTTTAGCGTTAGAATCATCTAAACATCAAATGTTGCGTAGTTAATGAACAGATTTCTAGAAACAAAATCCCAAAATTTCAGAAGAAGCCAACACCCAATTTTAAACAAAAATTCTTTAGCATGTTTATGTTTTTTCGGCCAAAATCTGTTCATTAACTATGCAACATTTGATGTTTAGATGATTCTAACGCTAAACTAGTTGTAAAATCCAGCCTTACATGCTTGATATCTACCCGATCCGTTCATAAAAACAAGTTTTTGAGGCTTTGGAGAGTTGGGAAAAATCGGGTCTGCTGGGGAAGAAGACACTACCTCAGTGATCAAAGGACCGCTGGCGGTCCCACTTCAGTGCTCAAGGGGTCGCTAAAGTGGTTGGGAGGGAATTGGCAAGGGGAGCTGAAGCGGTGGCCATTACCACCACAGCGTCCCCACTGCAGCGGTCTGACTGACTGCACAGAACTGCCACCAGAGTTTATTTTTACACTGCTTCGCTGAGGTTTAGAACGTAGAATATATGCTTATATTTCCTCAACCTGGTTCATGAATTTCTCATAACGTAATTATTCCTTGCAGGTTTGATGGCCGAGAACCAAGCCGTCAAAAAGTAGCACAACAAAAAGAGCAAGTATTCGTTTATCAAATCTTCATCAACCCCCAATGTGAGCGTCGTTTTTTCGAGAAAAGGCGCATGCCCCTACTGTTGGAGAGGGGTTTGGATATAACTAATGCGGAGAAACAGGCTCCCAAATTTTTGGAGAGGTTGGAAAGGATCAGGTGGATGCATCTGATTAAGGATCCTGGGTGATGCAATGAGAATTCAGTAAGGGAATTTTACGCCATGCTACCTACAGTCAATTGGGTTACTCCTGATCTAAGGATTGTGATTCACGAGGTCTCCGTGAAGTTGGGGGCTAAGACAATCAACCGGGTGTACAAAGTGAAGAACCCTTGGGCGGAGTTCTTAGAAGCTAAGAATAATGCTAATAATGGTTATTGGCTGGTGTCCAAGCTAGTGGCTGAGGAGGATAGATTTTCCATCACCTAGGGTATGTCCAGGGTGGGGATATCGAGTGAGAAATTTACTACTGAGGCCAGTAGGTGGCTGAATATCATCTTCTGACGGGTTCGTACCTCCAGGAATGTCACCTCTGTTACCTATCCCAAGGCCCTTTTGATTGCATGCATCCTAGATGATGTTCCTGTGAATGTAGGTTCGCAGGTGATTAAAGAATGGAAGGAGTTTATGAGGGTTGGGGCATCGGGTTTGTTGCTCCCGTCATTGATTACTTCATTATGCAAGAGGGCTGGGGTCCATTGGAGGCCTGATGAGCACATAGTACATTCTGATGCTGACTTCCACCTATTGCAGGTGTATGGCCAGGGTACTGCTATTCCGCATAAGAAGAGGAAGACCGTAGAGGGGACGAGTGCTAGTGCTAGTGCGGGTGGAGATAGTGTGGGAGCTGAGGCTGGGACTGGGGCTGCCCCTGCTCAGGGACCGTTTGAGCGTATTGATACTCGTTTTGACGAGATGATGGTGATGTTCCAGGGTATGCCGAGGCCTTCGATGAAGGCGGGTTCATCAAGTGCGAGTGGGGGTTACTTTACTAGGGAGGAGATGAAGGACTACCTTAAGGCTCAAAAAGAGATGGGTGAGTCCCTCACCACTTTGCAGACTGTCTACACTTCTCTGGCTGCAGACCACGTCCAGCTTCGCACTGATTTTGAGAAGGAGAAGGCCAAGAACAAGTCTCGTGACAAGGTCTATCTGAGATCTTGGATAGGTATCAAGGACTTATGGGGGAAGATGTACCCCAACGAGGAGATGCCTATGCAGGACGAGGATGACTCTGACCGGTACTCATTTGTTAGCGAGGTCAAAGGGAGTGGCAAGAGGAGCAGATTAACGGAGGATGCTGGTACTTCAGATGGTGCAGGAGCCACGAGTCCCCGAACGGCTTAGAGATCTCTCTCCCCCTTCCCTTTTTTATTATGCTAGTGTTTTGGTTGCCCATGTCGGGCTTTGCTTTTGGAACAATTTTCTTTTCTTTTGGTTTTTTTTTTTGCATCTTTCTATTCGGACAATGTCGTTTTTGTTTTTGGTTAGCCTTGCTTTGGCTAATGTTCTAATATTTTGTTTTAAACGTTAGACTATTTGGCTTTCTTGTTTTGGTAATGGTAGTTGAGTTTGTAGTAGTGACTTAAGTGGTCCTTGCCCTTGTCGAGCTTGTCTTTATATTACTGATGATTTGGGTTGCTGTTGTTTTTATCTGGTCTGTCCAATGGCGCAAACAGGGGAAACAGGTTGAAAACAGGGGAGAATTTCAGGTCTCTGAACCCAGGGATTCCACTTCAGCGGTCTCTCCGACTGCTACAGCGGTCCCGCTTCGGTGGTAGAGTGGGTCGCAAAAGCAGTCGAGGAAGAACAGGGGGTACCGCTCCAGCGGTGACCTACTCGCTAGAGCAGTAATGCCACAGCGGTGGGCTGACCGCTGGGGCGCAACAACTGGCAGTAGCCTCATACCATGCTCGAATTATTTCGCAACTATAATTTAACTCGATCATACCCAATACATATTAGGCCTGATCCGAAAATTCGACTTGATTTCGCGCATAGATACCAATTGGAATCGTCTAGATACCAATTGGGCATAGCAAGATACCAATTTGACCGAAGTAGCGCGATTTGAAAGAAAAAAAAGGAGATTTTCTAAATGCCTTATAGCCTCCCGTGGATGGAAACGGACGTCTACGTACCATTCCACGAGACTCTACTAGACATTGCTAGGTGGTAACCTAGGCTCTGATACCAACAGTCATGATCCAATTTAGGATAGCGCGGGCACCTACCTTTCCCTCCTCGGTAGGCAAACCCTCAATGAAATAACACTTCAATCAATAAAGAGAATCTTAATAATCTAATAAATAAATACAATTAATAGTGGAACTCAATTCATTTAATAACTCAAGATTGAAAACGATTACAACGGTTAAATAATTACAGGCTCATTTCGACTTCCCACGACCTGGTCTTGACTAATACAAGAGCGACTAATGGTCCAGATTATAACAACATTTTAAGACTCAACCTCCATCTCGGAATGAAGTAGGAGAAGGCCTTCAAGATAGGCACCGCGCATTTCCGAACCTGTCACAATCAACCACACAAACACTCTACACCCCAAAAGGTGTAAGTAGAGCGAAGATCGGTACAATTAACACGTACTGAGTAAGTATCATAGGCCGACAATAGTTAGAAACACATATCAGTAAAAGAATTCACAATTAATCATGATAAGTAACTAAATAAAGTCATATGTCCATCTACCGCTCATTATAACATCAAAACCCTTAAATCATTGACTTTCCTCTAATAACCACAAGTCAGTTCCACAATAATATCACAAAATCATATATCATTATACCATTCGTCTTTAGTATAGAAGTCGACTCATCATTATGATATCCTTTATTCTACATCCTTTAGAGGCCAAACATATAACTGATCCTACGGATGACCTACGAGACAAATCAACAAGTATAAGGCAACCATAATCGAAACCAAGCATATGTCATTGCCTAAGTAGAGCATCTAACCCAATTGCACCAAGTCTCCATATGTCTAATCCAAAACCAATGTCACAAGTAGAACACCCAGTCATCTCAATATAATCCATGATGCAATGCAATGCAAAGATGTATGAATGTAATGCAATGCCATGCAAATGTTGTGTACACATGTACATCAGACGGAAATATCAACATCTCGGTAGCACAACCCAAGGTAACTCGCGAAGTCTAAGTGCCACTCGTCCCGAATATTTGCTCAACAGACAGACGAGACCCCGAATCTTTGCCCGGGGTACTCACCGGCAACACCCTGGGGGACCCACGGAGTCCATGCTCTCACTCAATCCACGATTCCGGAACTAACATCGAATATCGGACTCTCACGTCACTCTCATTTGAAAATCGAGCCCTGCTCATCACAGTGTTTCATAAAGTACCAACAGTGTCTCAACATTAGGTCATGAAGAATGAGAGTGCGTGCAATGCATGTATCAACATCAACAATCATGCTCAATATCACAAGTACCAGCAAGGGTACACCAACTATAAATCAATGTCACAAATACCAACATGGCTATGCCAATAATATCATCAATAACTACACAAGTCATACAAAAATCTATCCTCGTATCAACATCAAATTGAGATACCACCATATCATAATCAAGATATAATAACAGTTCTCAATAACTATTAACCGTATGTGGCATCAAGCCAACACAATAGATCGATCAAGTCGCAATACATTATTACCACTCTTCCTTTGTTACCCTATTAGCTTAGTACAAGTAAATTCAACTTTTACTCATAAGACATTCGTTACTACTCTGCCTAAAACTCAATCACAATCGTTGGTACATTTTATCCGTCCAATTATCAATTAGATTCAGTATTAATAGCATCACACAATTAATCACATATTGCGAGAATTCCAATTGTGAGACATAGAAAAATAGGTACCACCCACTGCTTTCAAGTCGTATAAAATCCACCGACACTCAAGAAAACCAATTCAGGAAACCTAAAGAATCTACAGGCCACAAGCCCGAACATACAAATCGCACAACAATGCCATCCTATGATTCCATCCAAAATCTCCAATTCCTACACATATATTCTCCGTTTCTTTTAATACATGAATATGGGAAACTAACCGCAGTCTACCGAAACAAAAGTCGTAACCTACCTCATGGTCAAGCGGGTGCCACAAACATCCATTGATTCTTTAATTCGACCTTCACATCGTAATCTGCATGAAGAAACTTTGAGACAAACACGAGGCCCAAGAATAGAAATCATCATTAGAACCCTTATAGGAGATTTCGGATTAATAAGGAAGGTTTGGGAACTTAACCCACTTCTAGATTTCATTCATAAGAACACTAGGTGATTTCTCAATCTCCTTCCACAAATAAGGTCAACCATTTAAGTCACTAACTAGGTAAAGTTACCATTTTTAAGCTTATCCTTGAGAAAGACCCATTTTCAAGATTCATGGAAAAACTCATTTTCAAGAAGGAAGAAGGTAGGAATCTAGATTATTAACCTATCTAGGTGAATAATATGGAAAATTACTTAATGTAATCCATGTGAAAGATGAGCTAACCCAACACTCCTCCAACTCTAGGGATTTGCAATACCTATTTGGATGGTTCTCTAGGTGAAGATTTTTAGGAGTAATTTGCTAAGTGGTAGAAGAAATTAGAAGGTGTTAGAAGAAATTTTATGCCCAACTAATGTGATTTTAGGCTTCCCAAAAGGCTTCGGGCGGCTGGAATTTAGGGTTGTGAGAAAATGGGACCAATTCCCGAAATGATTTCTTAAATATGGAATTTAACTGCGCATCACCGCTTCTGCAGTTGTCCTGCTACTTTAGCGGTGGATTTTTAGCTCTACCATAGCTATTGTAGTAGCATGATGCCACCACAACACCAGTGCTTCAACGGAGTCATGGCCGCTAGAGCGTGACCGCTGTAGTACTCCGCCCAGCGCTGGGGCGGTCTAGCTGGGTTCTCAACCCGAATTTCGATGTTTGATTCCTTCCCGTACAATGGGTCCCGCTAAGGTAGATGTCCTCTGAAATTATTTGGCAAATGGAAAGGTCCAAGATTTCATGTTTGCGAATATTTTGGAATTTTTAAAGTAACGACTAAACGGGTAGTTACAGGAATGCTACAAACCAACACTATCTAGTGGAATGGTGATGTGGACTAAGCTAGGTTTGGGATCATGGAAACTTAAAACTGATGGAAGCTTTATAAGCAGGTAAGGAAAGGCAAGGACGGGTGGCATCCTCAGAAATGGGCACGGACACATGATCATGGCCTTTGCAACTCCTGTGCAGCTACTGACCAACAACTACTCAAAAATCCAAGGTGTTATACAGGTAATCAACTAGTAATGTGAAAACAATAATCATGGTTTCACTTTTGAAATGGACTCCATGCTAGTTCTCAACATGATTTTAGGAACTTATAAATGGAAATACAAAGACAACATTTCCCAGATGTAAGAGAAAATCCAACTCCATCACAAAATCCAACTCCATCACATCTCTATTAACCATTGTTGCAGAGAAGGGAATGAAGTGGTTGATCTTATATCTAAACATGCTACCAATATCAACTCTATGAGCTACTTCCTATCAGAGGATGACATACGTC
>NC_081345.1:58329548-58477164 GCF_029784015.1 Lycium ferocissimum | reverse complement strand
TCGATTCATGTTCACCTGGTTTACACAGAGTAGCAAACAAGGTGTGATGGAACAGCAAAAAGACTTCAATAAAGCAAACACTATTTAGTAATTTCAAAATCGTATTCCCCGACAATGGCGCCAAAATTTGATACGCTCAAATTACACCTATTAATGGTATAACGCGAACGTTATCAAATATAGTAACCCAACAAGGTTGGGGTCGAATCCCACAGGGAATATGGTGTGAAAAGGTTACTAAAGTCGTAGAATGCTATGTTTAGGTCTAATGTCTTAATCCGATGATTTTGGTAAAAGTTGAGTTTTTAGTAACTAATTGCTAACTATTGCTTTGGTTGTGAATTTATGGTAAAAGAAACTAAGATTGTGTCCCCTTTAGATAAAGTGTATGATCATGAGTATTGATCTTGATATACTTCTAATGGATCATTATATGAATGCACTTAATCTCTGTATGAATCTCTACTATTTCCCAATAAATAAAGATTATTTCTTTCTATGATTTTCCCAAATATAAGAAAGTAACTATGAAGAACGATTAATCATGCCAAGTAAATTCTTCTTATTGCTAAGTGAATTTATTAAACAAAGTTTAAAGCTTTGAGTCCTCATTGTTTATTCTTACCAACCCTAATTATTTTCCCAAATAAATCAAGGTTTATGGCATTAATCAATGTTTGCAACCATTAATTATGAATGAAGAATGAAGAATCAACAAACCCTAATAATCCATTATATGTATATCAATCACAAACCCAATCACAAAACACCCATCAATTGGGCTCACAACCCTAGTAAGGGAAATTAGCTACTCATGACAAAGAACAAGAAACAAGAAATTGAAGGATTCATAATTGCTTACTTTGGAAGAAAAGAGGAATTGATAATACTTGAATTGATGTTTGAACCTTCAAAAACTAGAGAGTATTTAATGTTCTAAGTCAAAAGCCAAAAATATGAGAACTGATAATAAATAAAACCCTACAATGAACTATTTATAGGTTTCAAAACGTAAAATTATAGAATTTGCACTTAGATCCCAGGCGGCACTTATACGGTCCGTACAAATTTCCACGGACCATACAAGACTTCTACGGCCTTCATCAGCGTCTTCAGAGAATTCATACGAACTGGCCTTCCACGGTCCGTGTAATGTTATACAGCTCGTACAATCCTGCTCGTGAAAGCATCTTCCATTATCGTCACATCTACTTATACGGCCCGTACAATATTGTACGGTCCGTAGAAGTGTCCGTGGTTCAGCATCTGTCCTCTGTGACATTCTGTTAAGTTACCACCTTTTGTACGACCAGAAATACGGTCCGTGAAACTTTCTACGGACCGTGAAACTCAAGCTTCAGTGCAACTTTTCTGTAACTTCTACTCCTTGAACCCGAACTTCCCGATTTACCTGAAACATGTCAAAAACACATCAAAATAACACATACTTGCCTAAAAACATGTAAAACCTCTCGTAAAAGAGTATCAAATGTGCCATAATTTCCCGGCACATCACTACTTCTCCAGTCTTACCTCATCCATGTAAACGGTGAGTTCTTTAGAGGTTTTGGTCTATGTCCCCCTCTGTTAGCTTTGCATGACCTAAGTGTCTATCCCAATGTGCACTTACTTCTCGCTTGTGGACAGAACACGTTACCTAACCTATTCTACAAACGTGTTTGCTGAATAAAAAACAAACAGTAAGGTAAAGGACGCATGATTTTTAAGTGGAAACCACCAGGCTCAAAAGGTGATAAAAACCATGACGTACAGACCTGTAGGATTTACCTCAACAACTCCACTACAACTGAGCCAACTACAAATTAAGTTACAAACTCTATAACCTAATTCCTACAACAGCCTTGCTACCCAACCTATAGCTAGCAAGCACTACAAGAAATCTGCCTTACGTCACCACAAAAGCCTCAGAAGTCACCTCTAAGGACCTATAGCAGCGATTTTCCCATCGTTGGTAGTAATTCCACAACTAAAGGTTATTTCTGATGACAACTAGAAGTCGCCACAATAATGTAACAAACCTCTTGGTCATTATGCTTAATTTTACCATTCTACCCTTGCTAGTACTTTCCCGAGTTTAGGAACTAAATAAATTGGGGTGTGTTTTATGTTGTATTTTGTGACTTATAAGTGACTCTGTGCTGTGTTTTTAACTTGGTTTCTTTGTTGGCTTGTGTTCATAGGGCCTTAGAATGATTTTGAGAGACTAAGTATAAAAATATAGAAAATTTCATGCTCACTGCCTAAAATGCATCGCTGTAGTGGAAATCCGAGGCAGCTGCAGTGAGGAGGGGTCTCGCCGTAGCGAAGGGTTCAATTTTTCAAAGGCCCACTGCAGTGAAGGTTGTTCTCGCTACAGCGAGGCTACTGCAGTGAAGCGGGGACTGCTGCAGCAGTCCTCATTAATTTAGAAACCTTAGTTAAATACCTTATTTCGACCCCACTCCTTACATAACTCCAAAAACAGTTCCCAAGAAGCCTTGAGGTGAATTTTCTAAGGCAAGGTCAATACTCTTTATCAAGGTAATTTTCACCATTAATCTCGTTAGTTCTTTAATCGTATTAACTCCTAGCACTAAATAAAAGCTAGTTTGGGGGATAATTGAAAGGTTAGAACACCTAAGTACATGAAACACTAGAATATTAATGGGTTATTATTTATTGTATTTTATTTTTGTTTAATCATCTAAGAGTAGAGATTATCACTTCATAGCATGAGAATTGGATATTCAATGATGGAATTTGTTTGTTGAGACCTAGGGTTCCAACAAAAATGGAAACTTTGGCTAAAATTAGATTTGTAGGGTGGAATGGATTATAGAACCCATAAATTGAGTTAATACTTCATTACTTACTTAGTATTATAATTTCTAGACTTTGAACATTCTGAGGCATTACGAAAAGGGAAGGCTGTTGTGAAGTGATTCCATTGCTCAAATCTGCTTTGAGGTAGGTTACGGTTTACTTGAGTTAGACTTTGATTAGTTTACTATATATGTCATAGAATTTATGGGAGAAAGCTTATCTAGGTCTTCGGACATGGAGTTTGGTGATCGTTCTTAGTTGTGTGATTAAATTATGTGATGTGCTTCTCCATTATTGAAATTGATAAACTTGAATTGTATTCTTGAGACTATTGAAAGGAAGGTGTTCACATATACCCTTCACTGATTGATTGAGATAGCTGTATAATTGTTACACCTTGGAAATTTCATGTTATTCGTATTATGAATAGACTAGCATAATATTAAAGTGAACATGAATCCCTTATGAGTTTAAGAAGGATATTTGATGATCTTAAGTGTATACCTTAAGGTTTCAAAACCATATGAGGCAAATGGAGTCAGTTCGCCAGAAAAAGTTAAGGTTGAGTCATGTTTTGGGAAAATCCGTATCACTTGAGTTATACATTGTTTAACATCTCCTTGCAGAAGAGATATAGAGTCCCATGGATGGTTAATGAAGTTTTATACAAGTGCCAAGAAGGTTCCATAAGGATTGGAGGTCAAATGAATCAAAGAGAACGCGATTTCGTGAAACCAGGAGATGCAGGGGCAGTGTGCGGCCGCACACTGAGAGTGTTGACAGGCACACTGGTTGCCAACTCCCCATTTTGGGTGAGTTCACTGGCCAACATCATTTTAGGGCAGAGCAAGAGCGTGCGTACTGCACACTGAGTGTGCAAGGCCGCATACTCTTCGCTCATTAGAGTCGGGGAGGGGGGTGATTTTGCCACCTTTTTAAATCCCAAACGACCCCAACCTCATTCCCAATTTTCCAAACTTATTTACCCACCTCTCTAGGGTCTCCCCAAGAGTTCTTGAAGGTTTTCAATCACTCCACACCCTTCTACACCATCTGAAGAGAGAATCAACGTCAAATCTTAACGTAAATCCATCGAAGGTGATGATTCTTGTTCCCTTTCGAAGTTGTGGTGAAGAGGGAGTTGAGTGGAGTGAATTTCCTCTATTTTAAGGTAGGAACTTCATCCCAATCTTATGTCTTGGTGATATAAAGGTTTAGTAACTCTTCTTGAGGAGGAAATATAAAGTAGAGAAGCCATAGGTGTTGAGGTAAAGAAGATGACTGTGGATGAATTTGAAAAGAGGATTGTGGATGAAATTGAGATGAACTTGAATATAATTCCTTGAATATGATATTATCGATGTTAATGGTGTTTGGGAGTTGTTTTCCATGTAGTGGAAGTTGATTATATAGGGAAAGTGCTACCCAAATTCCGTTAGCTTTTTAGTTGCTCCAGTTTGAACATAAGCATGCTTTCAAGACTAATGTTGTTACGAATCCTCTTGAATCTAGAGTTTTCAAGCTTTGGAGGAAAACTTTTAGTCTTTAAGAAGAATTGAAGGTATGTAAGGCTAACCCTTCTTTCAAAAGGCATGATTCCTATGTTATGTTTCCATATCTGCTATCCATATCTGCTATCCATATCATCCTTATTTCCCAAAGAGATAGAAGTTCCTGATTCTCAACGTTCTTATAATGCTAAGGATAGATGTTCCTATGATGATGATCCTATTTTAGAGACCCCAAAGTTTATGGTTTGATGCTATTATATGACTGTTGAACTTATTCCAAGATATTCATGATTCCACCATCCTCAAGACTCTTATGATCATTCCATGTTTGGTGGTACCAAAGCCTAAAGTTCTAGATGTTTTCATGATATGATTGAGCGTACTAGATGCTCTTGATTCCATTAAAGAAAATTGGCCCAATCTTATGTTATTGTTCCCTCAAAGAGAGATATGGTGATGATGATGATTTCTACTCTAAAAATGCTAAATTTAAGGTTTTAGTGTCCTCATGATACCATTGAGCTTGTTATAAGATTTCTAATTGTATTCATTATTGTTGACCTCATCTTATGTAATTGTTCCTTCACGGTGAGATAAAGGCATAACTCCCTTATTGCGAATTCATTTGAAGTGTCTGAAATATCCTATTCCTAGGAATGCTAGAACCTATGACTTTCAAGACTCTTAAGATGATATCAATAAAAGATCTCTGTAGTGATGATGATGGAATATACCGAGCCGTGTTATGTCCAGGTACGAATGTGATGCATATGATACTCTCGAGCCTTGTTATGGCTGGGTACGGATACGATATGATGTTACCGAGCCTCGCTATGGCCGGGTATGGATATGACCGACCCTTACTATGGTCGGGTATGGATAATACCTAGCCTATATGGCCGGGTACAGTGTTGTATAAATACGTATGTGAATTATGCAATGCTTCTTCAAGAAAGAAAATGGGTAAGTAAGCATGAGAAATGTATCAAAAGGTATTATGAAGTATATACGCTCCTTTTATCTTATGTTATTCATTATGCTTTTATCATGTTAGTATTCATGCCTTACATACTCAGTACATTATTCATACTGGCGTCCTTTCTTTTGTGGACGCTGCGTTCATGCCCTCAGTTAGATAGGGGGATGGGTCTGATCCTTAGAAGCTTCATCAGTGGAGATTCAGGAGCACTCCACTTATTTTAGAGCTGCATTTTGTTGGTATACTTCGTTTGTGGATATTTGGGGGCATGGCGGGGTCCTATCACGTCTTTATGATTTCCAGTACTCCAGATAGAGGCTCGTAGACATATGTGGATAGTTTGAAGTTGCATGACCTTGCTAGTCTATATCATTTTGTAACCTTGTGGGCCTGTACATATATATGTTTATGAGATGAAGTTGATGATTATCGTGTAAATGAGTTTCATTTGGAAACTTATATCGATTCAGGTTGTGATAATTGAGAGTTAGATATGTGGTCCATCGAGTTAGATGGGAAGAAGTATGATAGTTGGTGCTCGGTAGGCTAGCTTTGAGTGCCCGTCTTGTCCCTCAGGTTGGGTCGTGACAAAAGTGGTATCAGGGCAGTTCATCCTAGGGTATGTTTACGAGCCGTGTCCAGTAGAGTCATGTGTATAGGTGTGAAGCATGCCACACTTATAAACAGGAGGCTGCGGGGCATTAAGGAGCGATTGACCTTTCTTTCTCATCATAGATCATGCGATAGAGCCATGATATAAGAATTTCCTTTCCCTAACCGTGTGTTATGTTTTCAGCGATACCTGTGAAGAGGAAAGATAAAGCTACCCATAAAGCAAGACAGATATGGATATAGAGGAAGGTGAGTCCCATAATGAGGTTCCATCTCGGTCCTCTCACTCACCGCTTGTATCAGAGGAGCATGAAGGAGCCTCAGCTCCAGCTCCAACACCCCCAGTCCCTCCACTAGATGCCTCAGGTCAGGAGATGAGAGAGGCCATCCATTTGCTGACTCAGTTAGTCACCGCTCAGGCTCAGCGACAGGGTACAGGTCATGGTGACAGGGTTGTCAGTGCTAGAGCCCGTGACTTTATTAGTTTGAACCTCTAGAATTCTTTGGGTCAAAACCAGATGAGGACCAGCAGAGTTTTACAGATGTGATCCTGAGAACGTTGTAGATAATGCATGGTTCTGATGTGGAATCGGTAGAGCTGGCCTCCTATAGATTACAGGATGTTGCGGTTCATTAGTATAAAAATTGGATATCTTCTAGAGGGGTAAATGCACCTACCCCGGTATGGCAAGAGTTTGTGGGCGCTTTATTCCGACATTATTTGCCTCTAGAGGTTCGACGGGCCAGAGCTGATAAGTTCTTGAATCTCTGATAAGGGAATATGAGCGCTCGATAGTATAGCCTCTGTTTTAATTCATTAGCTAGGTATGCTCCAGCCATAGTAGCCGACATGGGGGACCGCGTGCACTGGTTTGTGAGTGGTTTAGGGCCACACCTGATGGATAAGTGCATGACGACTTCACTTCAGGATGATATCGATATCTCTCGCATCCAGGCCCATGCCCAGAATTTGGAAGAGCAGCAGCAACAGCGGGAGAAGGAGCGTGAGTATGATAGGGATTATAGCAAGAGGGCCAGATCCTCAGGTCCTGTTAGCGAGCTTAGAGCAGGTTAGAGGCAGTGGTATCCTAGACACATAGGCCATTCAGAGACCAGTGCACCTCCCCGATTTGCGGGCCAGAGATTTAATCGCCCTAATTATTCCGGACCGGGTCAAAGCTCCAGAGTTCGGGCCCGCAGTATAGAAGTGAATCCAGTCAGATGAGACTGCCCTTACCAAGGTGCAATCAATGTGGTAAGCTGTTGCACCCAAATGCACACACAAGTATACGCAGTCGTACAAATAATATTGGATTTTTAAGTCCAGATATCGTACCCACAGAGACTTATGATTAATTATTTACTAAATTAAATGATACTAATTATCTACACAAGAAGTAAAATCTCAAGATATAATTATTAACTAACTAAAAATAAAGTAAAACAAATAATGAACTTCAACCAAGAAAGAGCAGATTTTTATTGGAAAAGCGATAGATCTAGGGCTATGACCACTAACAATCCAGTTGAGTCTTCAAATCGTTCTACCTATGGGTTACTAGCTGACGGGTTAATTATAACTTTATGATATTCTCTCGAACTACTCACAAGCCTGTAGATGCTACTATAATGCCTATATCTCTATGGTCGTCAGAGGTAACAAGAACGCATTTATTTCTCTGTATTCAACTAAGCATGGCTAAAGGGTATATCTCTATCCTCAGTAGCGAAACGATTAAATCGAACAAACTCTATTTATTCTTATTATGTACGTGAATTCCCTTTCTCAAGTCCAATTCACGCACCACAGATAGTGTTCAATTAGTGATCAAGTAATCAAACAATTAAGCACAAGAATAAATAAGCAACCCAAAGATGGAAAATCAATATATAGAAACAATAATCAAACGTCAACTTTTATGTTTGTGTCAAAGCCCTAGAACTAAAGAATTTAGCTCCACATAGACATGGAAGAAAAACAACAAATCATCTGAATAAAAACGTAAAAATAAGTATTACAGAGAAGAGAAGGTAAAACCCTGTAACTACGGCCTCCACGGCGGTTCCAAGCTCTTTCGAGGTCCAAAGTTCTGAACTAAGGATTTCAAGCGATCCCAAGTTCTGTAAAAACTGTGTAGAATATGTATTTATAAGGTACCAAAAGGCCTGGGCTTTTAAAAACCAAATTCAACTCGGATCGGGAAAAATTAATGGGCTTGCGTTGCACCTGCGACCAGAAAACAAAGATTCAGAGTTGATTCTCTTTGCGTCAGTGGCACGACGCGTGCAGGTCGCCTGACTGCCCATGTACGTTGTTCTTCTTTTGTTTCAATTGTTTCTTTGCTTTTTTCCTTGTTTGGTAGTCACAATGGGGGACAAGCTCTATGGAGTGTCCCCCTTCTTGTCCCCCTTCCTCTTTTCCTTCTTTCTTATTCCGCATTTTATTCTATTTTGCTCCAAATTTCATCATCTTTACACCGTTTTATTTCTACATGGTAAAAATATAATATTAAGCATAAGTAATTATAATTATACTCAAAAGATAATTAAAAGTACTAAAATGTGAGGCAATAATAGCTAAATATATGCAATTTATGGCCGAACATCATCACCCCACACTTAAACTCTTGCTCGTCCTCGAGTAAGCATTAAAACCACTCTCAATAAATCGTGCCTAGAAACACCACCACTTTGGTTGATACCGACAATTAGGCCCTACAGCAATTCAAACCATTATATATATACTTCCCGATCATCGTGCAAGATATACAAGTCACGAACAAACAACAAACTTCTAACCTCCTAATCTCAGAGACGGACTCTAACTTATCAAATTTAAGCTCGCTCACCTACTCTGTCAAAAAAATCTAATAACATCACCTATCTATCATGAAATAAGTACCCTCACAAGAAGAAATAGTCCGTACACTCAAATCAAGGAGTGAATGTAAATTAAGGACTTAGCATCAAAGCACACTCTCACGCTCACAAAGAAATTCAAATGTATGCATAAAGAACCACAGGCTTGCCCATTATGTACATCTCTACTAATCAAGTGTGCTCGAATAGAATCAAATAGGACTTTAACGGATTGTAATGTTGGCTAGGGGACGGGTAGGAAAACTATAGAATAGTGACTTACACTTCCCTAAGCACTTTGCACATTTTAGACTTCATCACCCATTATTTTCACCTCTTCATTTTATTTTTCAACCCTCTCTTCATCAATTATTTTCACTAGTAATCTCATCATATCCAGAACACTTCATTTTTTTTTCAAGCAATTTTTTTCATGTCACAATCTTTTTAAGAGGGCCTTTTCATCACTTTACAGCTATCATTGGTCACCATTTTTTTTCACTTGACCATCCCTTTTCTTCGGATTTATCAATTATATCATAGTTTAAGCTACAGTGCTCAAGGAAGCAGGGTGCAAAAACTAGGGATTCAAACAAAAGGATCAAGGCAAAAATACGGCTAACAAATGAAAGGCTAAAGCTCAAAGGGCTAAGTAGTGGTATAATTTCTGAAAAGGCTAAAATTCACAAGACATATCAAAGAAAGCCTGTTATCATCTTCTAAACAGAGCAACACTTTTTATTTCGCTTCAACAACATGCAGGGCAAGTTCTAGACTAAGATACAAAACATGGAATATATGCAAAGAATCCTCACCACACATGGCACGTCTCAATCAAGATGGATTAATTCTACTCTAGGACAGATAGGATCATGACGAACTATAAGATAAGAATAAGCTATATACAGAGTCACAACCATGAGCTAGCTGTCAGAAAGTCTGGTATGTTTTTCATTACTCAAGCACTCACAGGAAAGTACTACTCAAGCTCAGGCCCAAATATACTAGTATCAGACAAGTCAAAAATTCTCTCTTCTTCACTACTCCTAAAAGAAAACTAATCCTAAAAATTTTAAAAAAAATAAAAAAAATTACCCTGCTCAAAGGCCACCCCCCCCCCCCCTCAGGAAAGAACCAAGGCCATAAGAAAACCCAAGAGGGCGAATGATGAATTCCACTAATGAGGGACTTAAGAAGTTACTAAAGAAAATCAAAGAAAACAAAAATCTTTTTCAAATTTTTCAATTTTTTTTTCGACACTAAGACTCAAAACTAATACTTAAAAAAAATAAAATCCTAAGGCATATTAAATCATCATCCTCAACCTTACCAAGGACGTATTTCCCACCCCACACTTAAAATCATGCTATGCCCTCAGTGCATAAAGATGAAAAAATTAAAAACAGGTAAAGCAAAAAATACTCCCTGGGGCCCTCTAGGGCCTAGCTAGAAACATGCTCTCATCATTTAGGGTCGGCATGACCCCATACTTAAGCTCAAACATGCTTCTCAACTTTTAACTTCCGGTACTCAGACTTCCCCTAATCTGCAAAACAAAAACAAAACAAAATGTGACACTATAAAAATAAAAACCTATAATTATTACACATTGGGTTGCCTCCCAATAAGCGCATTAGTTAATGTCGCGGTACGACGTGAATTAACTTTTTCCTCCACCTCGAACTTATGAATTTCACCGCTAATTTTGCATCAAATTTTCCATCACGCTTCTGGGGCGGTGGTGTAAAAATAAAGGAACTAAGCAATAGATATCGCATTTTGCACTTCTTGACCCTTAAGTGAGGAATGTCATTTTGCCTTTTTGGCATGGCAAATTTCAGGATGTAAGGCTCTTGTTCTTCATCTATACACTTCTCCAAAGTCTTGGAAGGCTCGATTTCCATGTTTTCAACCAAACATAATGTAGAAAAATGTTTAGAATGAGGACCAACACGCCCAAACTCTAAAACTACATTATTTCTGACATCCTCACTTTTGTACACTGCCTCAACAATGACATCATTAACAAAGATCTGGTCGAATGGTTGGAATTCCTCTATTTGCCCCACAAATTGTCCAGCATCCACAACAATTGGTGGTTGGGCATCAGACTCCTCAACCTTTTTATTTATTTGAGAACAGGTCATAGATATCTCAGCCAAATTGGTCCATCTCTTGTCTGAGCTCAGTTCTTCCCTCTATCAGTTGTGTAGCCATGTTTGTAAGACCATCACGGAGAAACCCATGAAATTTCATTTATTGAGCTTGTTCCGTTAACCAAGATTCGCTTACTATCTCTGCTTCTCCAAAGCTATCTACTTGCAGGAACTCACTCTCTTCTTTTGTTTGAGGTTCGTCTTGAGTATTGGCTAAGTCTGTAACTTGTAGATCATTACAAGTTTCAGCCTCGGCCTGCATCTCTGTGAGTTTGGCACGAATCGTCTCTATGCCTTTCCACATTTCTGCGTTCTGCTCTCTTATTAATGCATCGTGCTCCATTATTTGCTCTCCTATTTGTTTCATCATATCGCTAACCCGAGCAAGACTTTCTGCATCCTCCACTTCGTTACTCCTGTCAACATCACAAATAACAGGAGAATCATAATAGGGGCTCGAGGATGGGGAGTAAGAATTAGGATAACCATTCCAATGACCGTCATGACCACCACATATATTACAAACAATCCACTCAAAAGATTGGGATGGTGGAAAAAAGTTATTAAAACATGAATACCCAATATTCGATATATTTTCGTTCCAAGATGCCATGTCAAGAAGGATACCAGAATATTAAACAAAAAAAAAAAAAATTAAAAAATAATAAAACTTGAATAGACAAAAAGAAAAGTCTAATCTAGATAAATAATTAATCTCTAAGTCCCCGGCAACGACGCTAAAAATTTTTTGCTCCCAAACGCACACGCAAGTATAAGCGGTCGCACAAGTAATATAATATTTCTAAGTCCAGATATCATACCCACAAACACTTATGATTAATTATTTACTAAATTAAACGATACTAATTATCTGCACAATAAGTAAAATCTCAAGATATAATTATTAACTAACTAAAAATAAAGTAAAACAAATAATGAACTTCAACCAAGAAAGAGCATATTTTTATTGGAGAAGAGATCGATCTAGTGCTATGACCACTAACAATCCAGTTGAGTCTTCAAATCGTTATACCTATGGGTTACTAGCTGACGGGTTAATTTTAACTTTATAATATTCTCTTGAATTACTCACAAGCCTGTAAATGCTACTATAATGCCTATAGCTCTATGGTCGTCAGAGGTAACAATAATGCTTTTATTTCTCCGTATTCAACTAAGTAGGGCTAAAGGGTATGTCTCTATCCTCAATAGCGAAACGATTAAATCGAAAAAACTCTATTTATTCATATTACGTACGTGAATTCCCTTTCTCAAGTCCAATTCACGCACCACATATAGTGTTCAATTACTGATCAAGTAATCAAACAATTAGGCAGAAGAATACATAAGCAACCCAAAGATGGAAAATCAATAGATAGAAACAATAATCAAACGTCAACTTTCATGTTTGTGTCAAAGCCCTAGAACTAAAGAATTTAGCTCCATATAGACATGGAAGAAAAATAACAAATCATTTGAATAAAAACGTAAAAATAAGTATTACAGAGAAGAGAAGGTAAAACCCTATAACTACGGCCTCCACGGCAGCTCCAAGCTCTCTCGAGGTCCAAAGTTCTGAACTAAGGATTTCAACTGATCCTATGTTCTGTAAAAACCGTGTAGGATATGTATTTATAAGGTACCAAAAGGTCTGAGCTTTTAAAAATCAAATTCAACTCAGATAGGGAAAAATTAACGGGCACCAGAAAACAAAGATTCAGAGTTGATTCTCTTTGCGTCAGTGGTGCGACGCGTGCAGGTCGCCTGACTGCGTGTACGTTCTTCTTCTTTTGTTTCAATTGTTTTTGTGCTTCTTTCCTTGTTTGGTAGTCAAAATGGGGGACAAGCTTTATGGAGTGTCCCCCTTCCTCTTTTCCTTCTTTCTTATTCTATGTTTTATTCTATTTTGCTCCAAATTTCATCATCTTTACACCGTTTTATTTCTACATGGTAAAAATATAATATTAAGTATAAGTAATTATAATTGATACACAAAAGACAATTAAAAGTATTAAAATATGAGGCAATAATAGCTAAATATATGCAATTTAGGGCCGAACATCATAAGCCACACTTTGGACTATATCGCTTGGGTTTGGATGTTTGCTATGCCTGTGGTCTGCCAAGCCATATTATGCGTGAGTGTCTATTTCTAGGCAGACGAAGTATGGTGCAGCCTATCGGATCGGCAGCAAGATTGTCATCATCGGTGCGCCCTCCGGGACAAGACACTCAGACATCAGCAGGTCGTGGTAGAGGTAGCGGGGGAGCGAATAGCTTGAGCAGTCCTCAGAACTGTATTTATGCATTGACTGGTCGACAGGACTTGGAGTTTTCACCCGATGTTGCCGCAGGAATATTTATCGTTTTGATAAAGTGGTAAAACTAAGCAAGTATGATTTTTAGGGGTTTTATGCTATGTAACGACGATAAGTTGTAAAGTCCCAACAATTATGTTAGGGAAAAGAAAAGAGCCTTATTAAATGTGGAGCACAATCAGAGAACAGTGGGGAAAAAGATATGTTGTGATAATAATGTTTATGTGTTCTCGAAGATAGTATTGATCTATCACTTGCAGTTCGATGAGATAACTTCTGAGGTACTACCGATAAGATAATAATAATAATATGAGCATGAGGTACGCCACCGCACAAGTTAGTTATTAATGAGGGATTTCTTATCGTATATACTATATTGTCAGTATGTTTTATAAAGATACGGGTGTAAGAATATATGAGACATGAGTGCATCACAGGTATTTTAGAAGTTTACCATCACAGGATTATTGAGTTAGTAGTACAGGGCTGTATAGTTAATGAAGGGAATGAGAGAATGTTCTAGAGGAATTAACTGTATGATGGAAAATGAGTGAGAAAGTCGCAGATTGATATAGAATATGCCCTCCGTTGACAAGATGAGCTTGTAGTCTAAAAGAGACCTGCTTAAACAATGAGCATTTATGTAATAAAAAAGAGGAGGAATATTAGCAATCGAATAGATTTTTGAAGAATAGAATTTTGTACTAGATACTATTACAGAGATGAAGTGGGAAAGCGGGTAATAGGAGAAGGGTTTAATAGGAAGGTCAATAATGAAGAAGTAAAGAAGGACTGGGTAAGATGGCACTGGAAGTAAATAAGGGACTAAGATGAGAAGTTAAATGAAATAGCCGCCGCGAACTAGTTGTACGGATGCTAAGTTCCAATGTCGCCTAGTGGTTGGGAAAGCATTGTACATGGACGCCCTTAAAGAGTCAGGATATTGTAATGTCTTTGTTAAGGGAAGAATGTGAAGCAACAATAGAAGAAAAATTGAAATGAGAATGAACTATTTGAAAGCATGCGAGTATTTGAAGATAGCAACCTACGATGAAAAAGAATGGATGTGTATGATTATCTAGGAGAGAAAGCTTATGGATGATATCAGAATTTTAGACATAGAACATTTAAGGTGCAAAGGAATTAAAACAGTATGATAAGTAAATAGAGTGAGATGAATCTAAATGAGGAACTCAAGGTTAGACGTGGTGTTAAGGATGATAATGAGGAGTAAATTCATGTAAGACAGTCTCGTGGCTTTAATAAATAAGGATGGATCTGGAACTGAAATGGATGTTACAATTGTGAGGGATCATATAAGCTATCTCTGAAATTGTCCGGTTTAGATACTCAGTTCTTTACTGGCGCCTGAAGACTAATACATTCAGAGAGACAAGAATAATATAGGTCATCCCAGTAAAGCCCTCCACATTGAAATAGATAAGCGGATAGAACCCATTTTCAAATCCCCTAAGGTATACTATGAAAACGTATGCTAAATCTTTACAAAAAGTTGGAAAGACCTGTTAGGGTGGCTTGGAATTTACATACCTAGCTAGTCGTATGGGCTTTGTAAGGATGGGATAGTATCAAATTGCGAAAATGTGAAAGTTTCATTTTGAAGAGATTTATGAGAATTATTAAGAGACTCTATAAGAATATATGCAAGATGATCTAGAAAGCTCAATAGATTTATCCTCAGAATGGAAATCTACATATTCGGACTTGTATACGTTCATGCTCCACAAGTGTATTGATAATTCCCCACAATTGTACCAAGTGATGAAATTCGAATTACAGAACAATTATCGTATGAGAAGTTCCTACTGGCCTCCCAAATAGCTTTGACTTTGTGAATTAAGAACTGGAAATGTAAGCTTGATAAAGGTGTTATGAAAGGATGTGAGGGTAAAAGAGACGACTTGGAAAGCTGAAAAAGATATGAAGTTTAGATATCCACAATTATTTCCACTCCCAGAGAAGATGTTCAGATAGAGGCACCATTGTCCTCAGGTATGTAATGCTTTCTTAATTGATTTCGTGGTCGTGTGTGGCCTCTATTGATGTTGTTGTTATAGTCCCGTGAGGAATTGTATATCTTGGTCTATCATGACAGGATGGTAGTAACACAGTTACAGGGGAAACTCTGGCGAAATTCCTGCAGAATTGATAAGAGTTTAACATTCGGGGACGAATGTTCTTAAGGAGGGAGGAATGTTACACCCTGTAAATTTCGTGTTATCCGTATTATGAATAGACTAGCATAAGAATAAACTGAACATGAAGCCCTTATGAGTTTAAGAAGGATATTTGATGATCTTAAGTGTATACCTTAAGGTTTCAAAACCATATGAGGCAAAGAGAGTAAGTTTGTCGGAAAAAGTTAAGGTTGAGTCATGTTTTGGGGAATTCCATACAACTTGAATTTTACATTGTTTAACATCACCTTGAGGAAGATATATAGAGTCCCATGGATGGTTAATTAAGTTTTATACAAGTTCCAAGAAGATTCCATAAGGATTGAAGGTCAAATGAATCAAAGAGAATGCGATTTCGTGAAACCGGGAGATGCAAGGGCAGTGTGTGGTCGCACACTGAGTGTTCTGAGCTGCACACTGGTCGCCAACTCCCAATTTTGGGTGATTTCACTGCCTAACATCATTTTTGGGCAGAGGAAGAGTGTGCAGCCGCACACTGAGTGTGCAAGGCCGCATACTCTTCGCACATTAGGGTCGGGGGTGATTTTGCCACCTTTTCAAATCCCAAACTACCCCAACCTAATTCCTAACTGTCCACACTTATTTCCCCACCTCTCTAGAATCTTCAAAAGGGTTCTTGAAGGTTCTCAATCACTCCACACCCTTCTACACCATCTGAAGATCGAATCAACATCAAATCTCGAGGTAAATCCATGGAAGGTGATGATTCTTGTTCCCTTTCGAAGTTGTGGTGAAGTTAGTCTTGAAGAGGGAGTTGAGTGAAGTGAAGTTCCTCTATTTTAAGTACATACTTGATCCTAATAATATGTCTAAGTGATATAAAGGTTTAGTAACTCTTCTTGAGGAGGAAATCTAAAGTAGAGAAGCCATAGGTGTAGAGGTGAAGAAGATGACTATGGATGAATTTGAAAAGAGGATTGTGGAAGAAATTGAGATGAAATTGAATATAATTTCTTTAATATGATATTATGGATGTTGTTAATGGTATTTGGGAGTTGTTTTCCATATAGTGGACGTTGTTGAAATAGGGGAAGTACTGCCCAAATTCCGTTAGCTTTTTAGTTTCTTTAGTTTGAACTTAATCATGCTTTAAAGACTAATGTTGTTACGAATTCTCTTGAATGTAGAGTTTACAAGCTTTGGAGGAAAACGTTTAGTCGTTAAGAAAACGTGAAGGTATGTAAGGCTAACCCTTCTTTCAAAAGGCATGATTCCGATGTTATGTTTCCATATATGCTATCCATATCATCCTTATTTCCCAAAGAGCTAGAAGTTCCTGATTCTCAATGTTCTGATGATGCTAAGGATAGATGTTTCCTATGACGATGATCCTATTTTAGAGACCCCAAAGTTTATGGTTTGATGCTATTATATGACTGCTGAACTTATTCAAAGATATTCATGATCCCACCATCCTCAAGACTCTTATGATCATTCCATGTTTAGGGGTACCAAAGCCTAAAGTTCTAGATGTTTACATGATATGATTGAGCGTACTAGATGACTCTTGATTCCATTAATGAAAATTGGCCCAATCTTATGTTATTGTTCCCTCAAAGAGAGATATGGTGATGATGATGATTTCTACTCTAAAAATGCTAAATTTAAGTTTTTAATGTCCTCATGATACCATTGAGCTTGTTATAAGATTTCTAATTGTATTCATTATTGTTGACCTCATCTTATGTAATTGTTCCTTCATGGTGAGATAAAGGCATAACTCCCTTATTGCGAATTCATTTAAAGTGTCTGAAATATCCTATTCCTAGGAATGCTAGAACCTATGACTTTCAAGACTCTTAAGATGATATTGATAAAAGATCTTCGTAGTTATGATAGTGATTATGATGGAATATACCGAGCCGTGTTATGGCCGGGTACAAATGTAATGTATATGATACTACCGAGCCTTGTTATGGTCGGGTACGGATATGATATGATGTTATCGAGCCTCGCTATGGCCGGGTACGGATGTGAACGAACCTTACTGTGGTCGGGTACGGATAATACCCAGCCTATATAGCCGGGCACAGTGTTGTATAAATACGTATGTGAACTATGTAATGCTTCTTCTAGAAAGAAAATGGGTAAGTAAGCATGAGAAATGTATCAAGCGGTATTATGAATTATATACGCTCCTTTTATCTTATGTTATTCATTATGCGTTTATCATGTTACTATTCATGCCTTATATACTCAGTACATTATTCGTACTGACGTCCTTTCTTTTGTGGACGCTGCGCTTATGCCCGCAGGTAGACAGGGGGACGGTTCTAATCCTTAGAAGCTTCATCAGTGGAGATTCAGGAGCACTCCACTTATTTCGGAGCTGCATTTTGTTGGTATACTTCATTTGTGGATATTTGGGGGCATGTCGGGGTCCTGTCCCATCTTTATGATGTCCAGTACTCTAGATAGAGGCTCGTAGATATGTGTGGATAGTTTGAAGTTTCATGACCTTACTAGTGTATATCATTTTCTAGCCTTGTAGGCCTGTACATATATATGTTTATGAGATGAAGTTGATGATTATCATGTAAATGAGTTTCATTTGGAAACTTATATCAATTCAGGTTGTGATAATTGAGAGTTAGATATGTGGTCCACCAAGTTAGATGGGAAGAAGTATGATAGTTGGTACTCAGTAGGCTAGCTCTGAGTACCCGTCATGGCCCTCAGGTTGGGTCGTGACAATAATTAGGCTATAGTTGAGTAGAGTTATTGGTGAGTCTTGTTATGACTTGTGTTACTGGCTGTATGCAATGTTTCTAGCTTTGATATGTGTTCTTGGGTTATTCATTGTGATTCGATTATGAGGCATTGTTGATGAGATTTTGAGATCGAACATATACATCTATTAAGGAACATTTGACAGGGGGTGATGATGTGGCCTAGTTGTGAGCTCGTGGACCGATGTTCATTTCGGAACGAGTGGCATATGGACACCATGGGTCCCCTGCAAGTCATGGCTATTTAGGAAAAACATTACCATTTAGCATGTGTATACAGATATGTGACAGAGCTGGAAACTTTGTTGTTTATTGTTTTACTTTCGGCTTGAGTATTGGCCTTTCATTGTTGGTAATTGGTAATTGGTGATTGATTCTGAAAGATAATTATTTGAGGATATTTATTGTGATCCATGTTTGTTGTGCCTGTCTACCTATTCCATTTATTTTATGTGTGTATGCATGATACTAATCTTAGCCGCCCTATGATACCTACCAGTACGTGTTGTTTGTACTGACATACACTTGTTGCACTTTTTTTTAGTGCAGATTTTGAGCCAGAGACGTCTTCCACACCTCGCATCTAGTTGAGGTTATTCGTTACCTAGATCAAAGGGTGAGTTCCTATCCATGCCATGTCGCCTGAAGATCTTCCTTTATTTCAGATGTCTATTTTAATCCCAGACAATATGTTTATTTTAGACAATATCTCGACTTTTAGACATTGTTGGTTAGAGTCCTTGTACGGTGACTTTTAGATTTTTGGGGATGTAATAGCTAGGTTTCCGCACTCGCAATTTTATTTATTTTATTGTCAGACATCTTATTCCATTATTCGTGAGCAATTTTTATTAATTGCTTTAAGTAATTGAAATTGGCTTGATAATGGGTTAAGGGATTGGTTCGCCCACTATGGGACTAGTGTGGGTGCCACTCATGTCTGTTGGGACGTGACAAATAAGCAGGCATTTATAGAGACATATATCGCCACTAAAGGTAAGCAAGTATGCCACAAAAAAATATTTGACAACATAGATATTGGCCTAGTCACCACTGAAATAAAACCTTTAGTGGCGACATTGCTGCCACAAAAGCAAATTAACTATCAGCAGCAACTTTTACCTCGCCACTACAAAAGTGATATTAGTAGCGACTTTTGTCGCCACAAACTTAATAGACTATTAGTGGCAAGTTTTTTCTCGCTGCTACATGTTTCTATTAGTAGCAACTCTTGTCGTCACAAAACCAATATACTATCAGTAGCAACTTTCATCTTGCTACTGAAACTAACATTAGTAGTGACATAAATCGCCAAAAAAACTACTATAACATCTGTGGAACATTTATCTTGCTACTGAAATATCAACAATAAAATTGGCTACAAAAACTATTAAATATTTACTATTGAGAATTGAATTCTCTTAAACTAATATATAGCTACTAAAAACATCCGGTAGCATAAAAATTACAAAAGCATTTCCAAGCCGAATATTATAAATACTTTCATTACTTAAAAGTCAACTGCATATATACTATGGACAGAGTACTTCGGTTCATTATATGCATATACATATGACCCAAAAAGCAAAAACTTCCAATTTATGTATATTACATATCATCAAACACTTCCATTGTATGTATATTACATATGATCAAAAATTTCCATTTTATGCATATTACATATGACCAAAATTTTCTATTGCGCGCCTTCAAGCTTTTCTTCGGTCCTTCCCATTGTTTAAGAAGTTCGTCCCTGTTATAAAAAAAATATAGGATCGGTTTGAAAATTATCATAATCCAATGCTAATAATAAAAGGGGTCACATAGAGCACATAAGATTTAAAAAGTCAATGACATAAGTTCCAAGAAGTGTGTGAAAAGAAACAAAAGAGAATCAGAGAACCACCAATCAACCACAATATCACAATTTACAAAACCATAGAGAAATCCCAACTGAAATAACTAAACTCCACAAGGATAAGTTTTTTCTTCTCTTTCTCTTTTCACTGTTATGAAATATTTAGAAGAAGAAAAAATGGTAAAATGTCAATGGCAACCAAACTTTCAGAGTATTTCAACAACATTAAAGAAATATGTTTCTTGGAAATGTAGAGGCTTAAAACCATACATGGTTTCCATTAATAGAAGTAGAGGAGCTTGTAAAAAGAGATTGCAAATTCCACAATGTTGCAGTAGTTCTTTTCCAGTTTCATTAATAACAAGGGAAGAAGAAGTGGGGTTGATCAAGTTGGGAAAACAAAGAGGAAAATATGAAGTGGAGCGTTTTGTGAATGATGAGAATGGATGGAAAGTGAGAAGAATGATTGAAACAAAAGAAGAACTGAGGGAAGTTGCTTTTGTTCAAGCTAAAGCTTTTCATGAACCTCTCTTCATGTTCAATGATATGTTCTTTGAATTCTTTCATGCTGAAGTACTTTCAAGGCTTCTTCACATATTGAAGAATTCTTCACTAGACAAGCTAAAGTACTTTCTGGACTTTTTTTCCTATGTAGTTTCTGCAGATGTAACTAGTCCTTTTTTTATTTTGAATGCAAGTTTGGGGCTCTTATCCAAACTGCAACTTTGATCTGTACAAAATTTCCACTTTGGTAAATATACTAATAGTTACCAAAAGAAAAAATTCCTAACAGTGAAGCTACAACCAACAATCATAGTTGAACACGATGCCACTGATACTTTTTTTTTTTTTTGACAATGGTAATGTAACAATACCACTGATACTTTTTTTTTTTTTACAATGGTAAAATAATGATACCACTTATACTACTTGCTAGCAGCCATTAATCTTAGTACCAACTACACAAAATCTTAGCAGCACTGACAACTACTAATTAAATTAACATGCAAACTACATACATCATATAAACGGAGCTATATTTCTAGCTGCATCTCAGAACTTCAGCACTGCAGTATTTCTAGGTAGCATCATCAATCATAGATGCAACATTTCCACATTTTCAGCTTACATCCAATGTAGGGAAGAAGGTTTCCGTTGATACCACAAGACTATAAGTTTTTGTACAAAGTGATCAATTTTAAACTTCAAATAACATATCTAATTTTTTTTAAAATGGTCTAACTTCTAAGGGTGTGAATTTCATCGCTACTTCTACTTCCATGCTATATTTTACTATTTTATTATGCTGTGAATTTTAAAGCAGTAAAGAAAAAAAAAAAGAGTTCCAAATATCAATGAAAGACTGGTGCTATCTCCAACAACAATATAGATGTATGAAAAAAACAACTTTGTTGAATCATTTCTGCTCAGAAAATCACACTAAAATACCATAGTTGAGCAAATCAAAGTTGTTGATTAATAAAAATACTCCTCAATAGAGTACTGCACTAGAATACCAGCAGCAAAATATACAAATAAAATAGCAGCAGAGTTTTAGTAGAATCGAGACCCAAAACTATAACAGAATATAAACATCAAAGAAAACACAAATTTTATTATAAAATGCACACTTCTACATGCCAAAATCATAAAATAGACATATATTTTCAAACTTGCACCAGAATATTAACTCATATCCATCTCAGGAATTTTATCAAACTGTTTGTCTGCGTCATTGAGAAATCATATTTACAAGAACAAGCCAACTACTTATATGGAGCAAGTCACAAAATAATTTTCAAAAAGTAAGAAAAAAGAATGGTCTAAGGAAAGGAGAAGACTTGTTAAGAAGGGAAAGAGCAAGTACCTATTGCATTCTAGTCATGAAAGCAACTATTTGTTCTTGGAACATCTTGTCAAATTCTCCTTTCATGTGTGCATGCTCCTCTTTCAATTTATTTTGCAAATCATGTTCCATATCCCTTTTTAAGTCGATAGCCATTTGTTCATGTTTTTCTTGTAACTTCCAGTTAAGTTCTCCGTGCAACTTTCAATCCATATCAGCTTGCATATCTTGACGCATAATTTCCATTGCAGAAGATACACTGGCCTCTATGTTCGCCTGCTACATTTGAGTCTTTCTAGGAGGCTTCTTTCCAAATCCAAAACCAAGCATGTAGCCCAACCTCTCACCAAGAATGGATGAATACACCTCTTCTCTAGTCATGGGATTCTACATAAATCACTGAATTCAAGCTACCCAATGTAATGTGCACATGCAATCACAATAACAACATCAAAAGGTATAAAATTTCAAAAAAAAACTTTTAGTTATGGGACAACTCAAAAATGCCTGTCAAGACCAAGAATCGACAAAATACGAAAAGCAAAAACTAGTGACAGGAGTCGATAAACATGAACAGCTTACCCTCAAAGTGATTTCAAGCTTCAAACCTTCAAAACTTCAAACGATTTACCCTCGCAGTGAATATTCAGACTTTGAACTCTCTTCCTTCCTCCTTCAACTTTGGAGAACTCAAATTCCTTTAAATTATCAAAAGGGTTAAAGAAATTGGAGATGAAATCTAAAAAATTTTATGACCAAATGAAAACATACCTGATGGAGTCATAATTTATAATTAGAGTTTTTGGGTCTCCAAATGTGGCTCACACATTTTATGGTATGAGCAGAGACAGTTGAAGATTTGAAGAAATTTTGTGGCATGAAAAGAGAGAAATGGAGAAAAGTTTTTTTTTTTCTAGAGAAATGGAGGAGTAAATAAATGTGTATAAGCGTACGTGGTGTCTTTTTTCTTTTAATGAATAATTTCCTTTCATTTTAAAGTTAAATTAATCGGATTATTAGAGGAGACTAGGTCGCCACAAAATAGTATTCAGTGGCGACTATTTACAAGTCGCCACTAAATATTTGGAGCCAAATTTTTAGTGTTAGCGGGAACTGAAATTTCAGAATTAGTGACACAACATCTCGCCACTGAATGTGTCACTTCTGTAGCAACAAATAAGGTCCCCACTGAATGTCGCCACAAGAAGTCATGTTTCTTATAGTGAAGCTATCTTCAAGCTAGACTCTAACTTGAAGTTAAAACACTTGTATCAACTTTTTATCCTTCTAAATAAGCTAATAAAGATATACTTTGATAGCACATACATAATACAAGATTCTAGACCTAAGAATTGGAAAACATTATTCAGTAGAACAGATCCTTCAATCTATCTTCTTGTACTAGGGACGCAACCTCGGATTCTTGAATATTCTTGGATATAACTTCTTCGCTCAATATTATGAATTCTCTCTTTGTGGGTGTGTAAACTTCTACTTGGAAAAACCTGGATATATATATAGCCCTTGATGCTCCGCAGGTTGATTGACCCAAAACTCTTTCCTAGTCGGTCAATGACATGTAATAGAGTTTGTGTAGTATTTGAATTCTTGCCTTGTTGAGTCTACTTCTAATACGTGTAAAAGGCTTACTAATCCCTAAAAATATGGCAAGGAATATTTCATACTTGACCGCCAAGTTCTTTTCATAATTCTGCAAATCCTAGTTGTTGTAGGACTTGCCCTAGAACATGTTCGCAAACCTGTTTCATCCATCTAGTTCGTCTGGCTCTGAATCTCTACACTATCTGAGATAGAACATGTCCATGCACATGTTCCATGGACATGTTCCACCAATCTCTTTCATTCATCATCTACTATTAAACTTCTTTCGAGATCTTGGCTGGAATATGTTGACAGACCTATTCCATATAACTATAAGCTTTGTGCCTGAAACTGGCCTTCTCCACTCCTTTACCACTGATCACTGCTAGGTCATTCATCCATTGCAACTGATGACCTGTGATCATCCCTCTTCTGTGTCTCTCCCTTTTGCTATCTTGTTCGGTTGTTCTATTCATTGAGTCATTTATATTGCATATCGAACATCTTTGTAGGCTGTATCACTTCTTTCTCTATGTTTGTCAGCTTGTCTATATCTGCTGGAACATGTCCGTGAACTTGATTCATGTACATTACTTGCAACTGTCTCTGTGTTTAGGTTTTTGGACTTCTTCAATGTGCACTTGTTCATTCAGACAACTAATCTCTTGTGTTTGGAACTTCTGCTCATAGTATCACTCATTGTTTGACAGTTTGTCTATCGTCAAAACTCATATATGCATTAGTCTAGCTAATGCCAATAAATTCCTCCTTTTTGATGATGACGAACTTCCTATCTTTCTGTGCTCATATACCATATTTGAACCTGTTCCACCACTACAGCTTCGATACTTGAACTAAATTTTAATCATGTTATAAGTCATAATGTTGTGAGCACACAGTTCAATCTTCCCCCTTTTGGCATCATTAAAAAGTTAATCCCAGATTATGGTTAGTAATTTTTAGCAATATTCAACTCATGGCCACTGGGGCTATCTCATGCACATAGATTACAACATTTACTTATTTTTGAGTTAGGAACATTCATGTCATCCAGTTTACGGACAACTTGTAAGGTATGCAATAGTTTTTTATGTCAACAAGTACAATTCTAGAACCTTGATTACAACCATATACAACATATCATAGGAACTCTAAAATTTGTACAAGGATATTTTTTAGGAAAGACTAACCCTATGAAGTTCTAGCTATTGGGGTGGTGCTGGGCTTCTATTGCTATTAAGGAAGTATATATCTTTCTTCTTTCTTTCCTTAATCACTTATTAATCAAAACCTTTTCATATTGATTGGTCCAACTACTTGCATTGACCATTGCTTCTTCTTTCATAGATCATAAAGTGATATGCAAGGTCCACCTTTTTCTCCAAGAGACGCACTATCTTTTTTCACAGGTTTCACCCATGAGGACCAAGATCTGAACTGCTCTTCTTTCCCAGATGGTGGAGGGTTCGTTCTTTGTTTCTTCCTTCTTATTTCTTTACGAACCCTTATATCTCCATATCTCTCGTCATGTAATAACTCAGATGAATCCTTTTTGGATGAGCTTCTATTATTGAATTACTCCATTTTATCCCCTGTCACAACCCAAACAGCCATGAGTGGCACCCTCCTAAATCCCCTAGTGGAAGAACCATCTACCTAACTAACCATCCAAACCGTTCTCAAATTACCTAGCCTATTTAAATAATTCAAGGATATAAAAAATAATAAAATCTCCAAACATCTAGTCATACCATAAATAAATAACATCTGCGAAAGTCTAAACTATTACAACCCTAAAATTCAAAAGTCATCGTACAGGGACTCTAATATAACTGTCTAAGAAAGAAACAATGTCTAAGAATAACATAAATGTCTGAAATTAAATAGACATCAAGTATAGGAAAGATCTTCAGGCGGCCTGGCATAGAGAATAGCTCACCCTCGAATCTGTCGGAATCTGGCCTCAGCTAAATATGAGGTCTCATAGAAGTCTTTGGATCACAATCTGCACTCAAAAGAATGCAGCAAGGTAGTATTAGTACAAACACTATGTACTTGTAGATATCATAGACCGACTAAGATTAGTATCAAGCATACAATTACCAAATCAGTAAAATAGACAGATAGGCACAACAACACATAATCTCAAGAACAATCAAAAGAAATCATCCAATACCGGAATATCAGCCAACACCGAAATAAGGTAAATCAACACAAATAGGAATCAACAAGAGTAATACAACCCACGTAATCACCAAACACAATTGCAAATCACAAATTTTCTCAACTCTATCACATATCCGTACACACATGCTAAATGGTAGTGTTTGACCCATTAGCCATGACCTGCAGGGGACCCATGGTGTCTATGTACCCTCGCTCCGAAATCTTACCTCGTATCACGAGCCTTTAACTTAGGCCACATCCTCACCCCCGGTAAAACATGCCTTTTTCATAATTATCATATCCTTCTCATCATAATGTATTTCCATTCCACAAACAAACAAGTAATGGGAACATTCAATAAATCAATATCAGGGAACACAAGTCACCATGTCACAAGTCATATCAAGACTCAACAATCAATAACATGAACAAGGAAATTATCCAAGTCAACAAGAACATTATATATGAACTCCTGCTTTATCATTTCATATTCATAGTGTAATTAATCAATCTGTATCAAACTGTAGGAAATATCAACCATACTTTATGTTTGAAACCCTAATCATGCTTCTCCTATCAATTTCGTATCACATACAACCAACTAATCAAATTCTAACACAAGCAGACCATAACCTACCTCGAAGCAGAACTGGAAAATTGCAATCACTCCGCAATAGCTTTCCCCTTTCGCAAAGCTTCAGAACGTGCAAAGTCTAGAAATATAGAGTTATATGAGTATTCAATAATCTACTCCAACAATACAACAATTTGGGGAAAAGAACCCAACTACTTCTAACTTTTTCAAATGGGTGAACTATCATTCAAGCGTTATTTCATCGCAATATCAACCCTAATAGTCATGTACTATCCGTTCATGGGTTTTCTAATTGTTCCAACCCTATTACAAACAGTTTTTATGCCAAAGTCATCATTTTTGTGGAACCCTAGGTCTCAATCCACAAGTTCCACCATTGATAGCCAAGTTCTCATCCTAGAAAGCAATAGTATATACTCCTAGATGATTTAGTAACAATAAAATCAACAACCCATTGATTAATCAAGGGTTTTCTTAAGTTTTAGGGCTTTAGCCCTTTCATTAACCATTGATGGACCTTTAACTAGTCATGAATTTTAACATGATGATGGAATTAACAAAGTCAAGGGTTGAGACTTATCTTTCAAGTGCAGTTTAGCCCTAGCCTTATTTTTTCTCAACAGCAGTTCTTGGAAACTATTTTGGTGTTATGTGGGGATTGAGTTTGGAAGAAAGAATATAAATCACTGATTCTGCCTCCCATCGATAGCTGCAGTAGTCGATCTCTCACTGCAGCGGTCTCACTATTTCGGGAAGGCTTCTGCTATGGTGGACCTTATTAAAGTCCCGCCTCTTGCGGCGGTGACTCATTGACCGCTACGACGGACCTGCTGTCGCGGTCTCTCACCACTGCAGCGGTCCATTGGACCAGTAGCTCGGGTTTTTGCACCAGTTTTTACCCAAAATCCCAACACCAATCCAAGGCCCAACAGACTCAAACAAACATGCACAAACACATAAAACTACGCTACGGACTCACCCGCGGTCTCGGAATTCCCAACGGAAGTCCAGTTTTCTAAGTCACCCTCCCATAACGACCAAGAGGGTCGTTACATTAGATACCAATTAAACAATGGTTCATCCTCGAATGGACAAAAGAAGGAACAAGGGGAAGGTACTTGACTCAGTGAAAAGATGGGGATAATTCTTTCGCATATCGTATTCAATCTCCCAAGTAGCTTCCTCAACGGGACGACTCTTCCACTGAACCTTCTCGGACGCTATTTCCTTTGACCTCAACTTACGAACCTCTCTATCTAAGATAGAAATAGTCTCCTCCTCATAGGACAGATTCTCATCCAACAAGATAGAATCCGAACGAATGATAAACGAACCATCCCCATGATATCTTTTCAACATAGAGACATGGAACACTGGGTGCACACCTGATAAACCTAGAGCCAAAGACAACTCGTATGCTATACCCCCTACACGATAGAGAATCCTAAACGGACCAATGAATCTAGGACTAAGCTTACCTTTCTTCCCAAACCTCATCACACCCTTCATGGGTGAGACATTCAACAACACTTGTTCCCCAACCACGAACTCAAGATCTCGAACCTTTCGATATGCATACTCTTTCTGCCTAGTCTAAGCAGCTAGGAGCTTTTCCTGAATCTTCTTAACTTTATCTAAGGACTCTCTCAAGAGATCTGCACCCCATGGCCTTACCTCAAAAGCATCAAACCATCCAATAGAAGATCTACATCTCCTCCCATAAAAAACCTCAAACGAGGCCATATCAATGCTCGAGTGATAATTATTGTTATAAGCAAACTCAGCCAATGGTAAGAACTGATCCCAATGCCTACCAAAGTCAATCACATAAGTGTAACATCCTGTAAATTCGAGTTAGGTGTGAATGTGTGAAAACCAGTATTAAATTAATATTTTAGCCATATGAATCCATTTGGGATGAATTCGGGTGACAAACAGTCGTTCTGAAGTCAAACCAAAAAGTGAAGTTCTTAAGGCCTTCTAAATTCGTCTAAGTCTGAGATAGTCTGCACTTATGTCTAGTTTTTGGATATTTCCATTAGGAATTTGAGAAAACTCAAAAATCAAAAGTTATAGGTCTTTGAAATACCTTTCTAATCATATATCGTAGAGCTCAAAAAGAGCTATGTGCTAAGAGTTATGCCTGTTTTACTAAAACTGGTCGGAGCAGAATTTTCAGATTTTGGGGTTATGTGTTTTAGCTTTTTCCTAACCGAATTGGGACTCCTTATTTTATTATTTTCTGAAGTAAAAATGCCATAACACTATTATAAACCCTAAGAGACTATTTATGCTCTCTCTACCTCCATCCCTAAAGAATCTAGGCACTCAAATCCTTCAAGAACCACAAGAAAAACATTCCTGCAATCAAGAAAAAAATCAAGAAACCGTCAAGACTTTGGTATGGCGATTTAGGTTCCTAAGGTTTTCTGCAAGGTAAGTATTTCAATCAGGAACCTTTGAATTATACAAGATTATATCATTTCTAAATAATAGAGTACACCCATCCACCCCATAGTCCTATAAAATCAAGAGCGGTGAAGAGTTAGAGAAAATCCTAGTATTTTCTGTAGAGTTTCACTCTGACCATCCATATTAAATTGGTATTGCCCGGTAATCTAACCGTTGGATTGTGCACAAATTTTAACTGACTGTTCACACTATATAGTTTTTTGATTTGAACGGTCGAGATCTGATTCGTAGGTCCGTTAAAGTATATTTTGAGCTATGAAAAGTAGCTACGAATTTGGTGAATACGTATAGCTTATTGATCATACAAACTTCAATTAAATGTAGAGTGGTTCTTTGAAGCGTGTAGCTTACATTTGGAATATTTTAACGGGATTTAAGGTATGTCTCTTTTGAAAACCTTATTTTGGATGTGTGTCTCCTTTTCAAAAGTTCTTTATTGTATAAACAGGTGAACTTTTCATACTTTAAAACCCTATTTCATGCTTTGATTGTGGTTGGTGTGCGTAAGGGGAAAAGCCCACATTAAACCTTGATTATATTATACTCTATACATGTATACATAATTCTAATCGTTTTTTCTCTATAAGAGATGATCATCAATAATGGCTAAGGGGTGGTAATGGTGTTTTATGATGAACTATGACAATTGAACCTTGTTTTTGGAAGTGGAAAGGTTTTTAAGATTATCAATGAAATGATGTATCTTTGTAATGACATGATGAACTTAAATGCTAATTGATGATGTGACTACCTTGAGATGAATTGTGATTCGGCTTTTATGCTATGAACTTTGTTGTTGTGTTTGGCCTAGCTACTCGGGAGGAAGGGTAGTCACTATGGATCCTAGTGTGATAATGCCTAGCCATTCAGGAGGAAGAGTGGCCACTTTCGGGTTCGCTACCTGGGGTGTGATTATGCCTAGCTATTCGGGAGGAAGGATAGCCACCGTTGAATTTCATATTCCGGTGTGATGCGCTGCTATGATTAGGAAACCTCAAAGGTCATCCCTTCGTTATGAATGATTTTTGGGCCTGTATTGGAAAGTGTGATATTCCTATCTTTTAATGGAACTGTTGTTAATAATCATGATCAACTTAAATGGCATATTTGGAGGTTGGAACTTGATAAGGACTTTATAACCTTTTTTTGATAATTGTCTTTCATTGAGATAAACAAGCTAAATAACTGTTTCCATATTGTGTCACACTATCCTCAGAACTTATTTCTTTATATGTTATTACACTTTATTTTCATATCACTTCTTGTCCCCGAGGCATTCACTGAGTACAAAGTACTTAGGCATACCATTGTTGTTTTTTATGGTATGTTAGGTAACGGAGAAGAGCAGGTTCTTAATACTCCGGGCGTTTAGGAAGGACTTGTTGTTGCTGCTGATTTGGTGAGCCCACACGTTCATTCATGGGACACCCTATTTATTTGTTTATTCATTATATTAGTTTTTCGGGTTGCGTCTCGATAAGTCAAACTATTATTCCTTTATCTTAGGAGCTCCATAGTATACATTCTTGTGGGTAGTTGTTGAGTTATTGATTAACTCTTGGGCACATTATTACGTTTGATTAATGAAGACTTCCGCTGATTTAATTCATATATTCATGATTTGTTTATATTTATTTTATAAACTGTTGAAGGAGAATATTGAACCTGGCGGGTTCAAGTATTGTTATTGCATCTTTTAAGTTCTTCCTATGTTGTTCATGACATCGGATGCCGGTCACGTCTAGGGTGTGTTTTGGGGCGTGACAATAAGCTCGGAGCATATCCCCTAGGAGCTAAATGTCGTGCCTCTATCGGATATGATGGAAATAGGAACCCCATGCAAGCGAACAATCTCGCGGATATAAATCTGGGCCAACTTCTGACGGTATGGGCAACTGAACTGTTATGAAATGGGCCGACTTGGTCAGTCTATCAATAATGACCCCAATCGAATCAAACTTGCCCAAGGTCTTTGGAAGACCAACAATGAAGTCTATAGCTATCCTTTCCCACTTTCACTCGGGAATGGGCATCCTCTGATGGGTACCTCTGGGTCTCTGATGCTCGTACTTAACCTACAAGTAATTCAAACACTGTGAAACATATTCAACAATATCACGCTTCATCCTATCCCACTAATAGTGCTGCCTCAAGTCACGGTACATCTTGGTGGCACCAGGATGAATGGAATATCTAGAACTATTAGCCTCTGCTAGAATTATTTTAATCCAATCGTCAACGTGGGGACCACAAACATGCCTCTTGATTCTCAAGACACCCTCATCGTCGATCACGGCCTCCTTGGCTTCACCACGCAAAACCTTGTCGCGAATCTTACACAAACTCGCGTCCTCGATCTATCTGACCTTAATTTGCTCCAGAAATGATGATCCACCTCAACACAAGCCAACACCCTGCCTAGATCAGGCACCTCTAGCCTCATGAAATTGTTAGCCAAAGTCTGAACCTCTCAGGCCAACGGAAGCTCTGACGCAATCAAACAAGCCAAACTCCCCATACTGGTTGATTTCCTGCTCAAGGCATCTGCCACCACATTTGCCTTTCCAGGATGATACAAGATGGTGATGTCGTAATCTTTAAGCCACTTCATCTATCTCCGCTGCCTAGAGTTTAGGTCCCTCTGAGTAAATACGTGCTGAAGACTGCGATGATCAGTAAATACCTAGCAACTGGCACCATAGAGGTAGTGCCTCTAAATCTTCAACACAAACACCACAACTGAAACCTCCAAATCGTGAGTAGGATAGTTATTCTCATGAACCTTCAGCTGTCTGGAATCATAAGCAATCACCTTCTTTTCCTGCATCAAAACAGCACCCAAACCGGAACAAGAAGCATCGTAATAAACTACAAAGTCCTTGCTCTCAATGGGCAAAGATAGGATAGGAGTTGTAGTCAATAAATTCTTGAGCTTTTGGAAACTCTCCTCACACTCGTCGGACCACCGAAAAGGTACCTCTTTCTGAGTCAACTGTGTCAAATGCGAAGAAATGGAGGCAAACCCCTTCACGAACTGACGGTAGTAACTAGCCAACCCTAAGAAACTGCGCATCTCTATCACGGATATGGGTCTGACCCAATCCCTCAATGCCTCAATTTTCTTCGGATCCACCATAATCCTTCCTTCGAAATCACATGACCCAAGAAGGACACCGACGTAAGCCAAAACTCACACTTAGAGAACTTGGCATACAACTCCCTGTCTCTCAGCAACCCAAGAACAACCCTCAAGTGTTTTTCATGATCTTCCTTACTCCTTGAATAAATCAAAATATCATCGATGAACACAATCACAAAGTAATCCAAGTATGGCTTAAAAATATGGTTGATCAAATCCATAAAAGCGGCTGGGGCTTTAATAAGACCGAAAGACATAACTAGAAACTCGTAATGCCCATACCTCGTCCGAAAAGCAGTCTTAGGGATATCCTCTGCCCAAATTTTCAACTGATGATACCCCGACCTCAAGTCAATTTTCATAAACACAGAAGCCCATGTAACCGATCAAACAAAGCATCAATACGAGGAATGGGGTATTTATTTCGGATGGTGACTTTATACACCTGGTGGTAATCAATGCATATCCATATAGTCCCGTCTTTCTTTTTCACAAAACAAACGGGAGCGCCCCACGGGGAGATGCTCGGACGAATGAAACTCTTACTAAGAAGATCCTGAAGTTGTCCCTTTAATTCCCTGGCTCTAAGTCAATGCAAAAATCAATGTCACGGTCTAGTGGCATGCCTGGCAAGTCTGTGGGAAACACCTCCGTAAACTCACGTACTACAGGAACCTCCGTAAACTCATGTACTACAGGAACTAACTCTAGAGATGGACCATTGGTACGCTCAATTACACCTTGTAATGGTATAACACAGACGTTGTCAAATATAGTAACCCAACAAGGTTGTGGTCAAATCCCACAGAGAACAATATGTAGACGTTTAAGCAGATTAAGAATTATCACCAACAACATCTAGGTCGAACGCATCAATGGTGGTTTTTAAATGTGGTTTTGATAAAATACGAAAATATAAAATCTAATCTAGAAAGCAAGTAAATTGATCAATGACAAGAATGGAATAAAGGAAACTACTTCTGAAGTAACAATCCAATATATTTCACGAATTACAGATAATGGTAATATTATGCTAATTAGCCTCGGATAATGACTCTAAATTAACTTCTCCCGAAGATTAACTAGACTACCTAGTTGAATATCCCTAAAGCAATTAGGAGCATTAAGAACACCCGACTATGGCTATAAGTGGTATCGCCTATTCCTAGGTCAATTTCCATTAGATGAGGGTTAACGCCCAAAATTCATGTTAATTAATCTATCCCAACCCCGTTCTTCCTCTTCCAAGTTTCAAACAAAGTAAATGGGTGAGTCCTAAGGCTAGCTACTCCCTTGAGAAATGTTGAAGAATAAGAATAATTAAAATAACCATAACTTACTTGATTAAAAATAATGTCGATCAATAAATAAGCACAACAACAGTTTCAATCTCAATTGTCACCAAGAAATTCCCATAAACAAGGTTCGAATAAAAGAAAAGAAAATATTCATAGGAACCCTAGCCTCTAAACTTGTGTTCTTATGCCTAAGATAATTTTACAATGCTCTGAGTTGGCTTTTATATGGACCGGAATAGCCAAAAATCATTAAAATCCAAGTTCTACTAGGACTGGGCTGCAATCCCTTTAGCGCGAACACGCCACGTGGCAATGCGAACGCTTGGCTAACGTCAGCACAGGTCACGGCTCTCTTCAGCATAATCGCGTGACACACGGGCCCAAACGCGTAGTGTCATAGATGCACGAGAGCGCGGTTGCGTGCAGTACCTGCGCAAATGCGCAGGCTTAATTTCCAACCAGAATTTCCAGAATCTCCTATTTTTTCCAGTGATAAACTCTCTTTCCTCTTTTTCGCTTGTTTTCCACACTTAGGCTCTAGGGACCTCGTAATACCTGAAATATAATAAAAACGCGTAAAAATAACATAAACTTGCTTGAAACACAAGTAAAAACTGCCATTGAAAGCATTAAATGTGACGGAAATATGCGGCACATCAACAGTCAACACCGAAATCACGAATATGTACCAAATTAGCCAAACACCCCCTGTCCACTAGCTTCATTGTACGAATAAAGGAAATTATTTTCTTTGGGGAGGGACTAAAGTTATCCTTCTACTCAAGTCTAGGTACCCCGGGCATAGCTAAGGTAGCTATCTTGGCATGACAGTCTAGAATTGCATGATAAGGAGCTAGCCAACTCATTCCCAAGATGACATCAAAATCTACCATATCTAAGATCACCAAATTCACCCAGGTGCCCTACCCCATAAGTGTGATATACAAGATTGAAAAACTCTATCTACAACCACATAATCTCCAACTGGAGTAGATACATGTATAGGGGCATCAAGTTAATCAGAGACCAAGGGCATCTAGTAAATCAGAGACCAAGACCCATAGAGAAATATGTAGACATATAGGAAAACGTAGAACTCGGGTCCAACAATACAGAAGCTATCTGGTGACAGACTGAGATGTTACCTGTAATAACTGCATCTAAGACCTCAGCTCAGCCTTGCCATGAAAGGCTTAACAATGAACCCGTCTATCAGTAGCCTTTTTAACTATTGCGCTCAACCTGCCCTGTCTTAGCTCTGCCCTTGCCGGGCAAATGACCACCTCTACCATACTGAGACCCACCTCTGTTAGGCTGGGGACCACCTCTACCAGCTGTGTGACCGCCACACCCAGGCAGAGCACGTTTCCACCATAAGATCCTCCCCTCTACCAGATGCTAGGGCTCGGGAAGCCTGAATATGAGTACCCTGACCACCCTGCCTAAGTGCGGGATAATTTCTCTTGAAATGCCCCATGTTACCACACTCAAAGCATCCACGATCTAGCGTCGGACGCTGAATAGAAACCGACGAAGTCGAGTAACCTCCATAATCTGAAGCTTTGGTCTGTAAACCGCTCCGTCGAATGGAATAAGGCTTCGACCGACCCGACGGGCCTCCACCGAAACCCGCATAGTTAATCGAATACGGCATCCCGAATAAAGTCGGGAACTTTGGCCCTTAGCAAAAGAACCACTGTAACCACCACCCTTTCAGCTCTTCTTCCCCGCGTGCTTATGGTAACCCTCCTACCAAATGCCCTCGACAGTCCTAACAAGATCCACCACTTCCTGAAAGGAAGCACTTGTTGCTGCAAGCTGAAGAGCTAACAACTGAATGGCAATGTTCAATCTCTTCACAAATCTCCTAACCCTTTCCTCCTCCGTAGGCACAAGCTAGAGGGCATAGCGAGCGCCTTGTAAGTAGCCATAAACAAATTACGCTGCTCAATATTGCTAAACTCATCACGCCTGCAGTCCCTCAAAGTACGAGGAACATACTTGTCTAGAAACACCTGATAGAACTGAGTCCAAGTCAACGGAGGTGACCCCGCTGGCCTGCACTCGACAAAAGCCCTCTACCATAACTTGGCATCACCCAAGTACTGGAAGGTCACGAACTCAACGCCATATTTCTCTATTGCCCCCATCTTATGGAGCCTCTCATTACAGTCCATGATGAACTCGTAAGCATTCTCAACATCAGTGCCATAGAACTCTGGAGGTTTCATCTTAGTGAACCTCTAAAACAAATCATACTCCTCGCAGGTCAACACAGGACCTCCGACTGGCCTGGAAAATATACCCAATTCTGTAGCCTCACCTAAACGAGGAGCCACAGCTGCAGCATGCTGTTACTTCAGAGCACGAACTCCTCCCCGGAGCTGGATCACCCACCCTAGCCCCCTGTGCACTTGGAACAGCTGATAACACACCTACCTTTGTCAAACCATTTAGCAGGTTCAACACTCAGACCATCATATCTAATAACACTGGAAGAGCTTCGGCTAGGACTGCCGTAAATTCATTTGCCTCTATCCGGAACTCTTCGAGGCTCTGGGACTCAAAGACGTTGTCGACCCGGCCCGCAGGAGCTCCTCCCCGCCGGGTCTTGCGACTCCCCTGCCTCGACCATAACCACAACCTCTAGCCTAGCCTCCTCCACGAATTGCAACCCCAGCGGCCTGACCTCGATCGCGAGTTGCGGCCCCAGCGGCCAGCGCAGGTTTCTCATTTGCTGCTGCTGCCCCACGAGTCCTCACTATCTGTGAGAGAATAGAAAGAAAATTTAGATACCAATTGGAATCAAGTAGCACGAAACAAAGAAAGAAATTAAATTTTCCTAGTGTCCCATAGCCTCTCAAGGATAAGTACAGATGTCTCCGTACTGATCCACAAGACTCTACTAGACATGTCCTTGTACAACGAGATCAACGAACCAAAGGCTCTGATACCAACTTTGTCACCACCCAAACAGCCGTGAGTGGCACCCACCCAAATCCCCTAATAGGTGAACCATCTACCTAACCAACCATTCTCAAATTGCCTAGCCAATTTAAAGCATTCAAGGATATAACAAATAATAAAATCTCCTAATATCTAGTCATACTATAAATAAATAACATCTGCGGAAGTCTAAACTATTACAACCCCAAAATTCGAAAGTTATCTTACAAGGACTCTAACATAACTGTCTAAGAAAGAAATAATGTCTAATAATAACATAAATGTCTGAAATGAAATAGACGTCTATAATCGAAAAGATCTTCAGGCGGCCTGGCATGGAGAATAGCTCATCCTCGAATCCAGAAATCTGGCCTCAGCTAAATATGAGGACTCGTAGAAGTCTTTGGATCACAATCTGCACTTAAAAGAATGCAGTAAGGCAGTATCAGTACAAACGCTATATACTGTTAGATACCATAGGTAGACTAAGATTAGTATCATGCATACAATTACTAAATCAATAAAATTGACAGATAGGCACAACAACGCATAATCTCAAGAACGATCAATAGAAATCATCCAATACCGAAATATCAACCAAAATCGTAATAAGATAAATCTACACAAATAGGAATCAACAAGAGAAATTCAACACGCGTAATCACCAAACACAATCGCAAATCACAAATTATCTCAACTCTGTCACATATCCGTACACACATGCTAAATGGTAGTGTTTGACCCATTAGCCATGACGTGCAGGGGACCCATGGTATCCATGTACCCTCGCTTCGGAATCTTACCTCGGACCACGAGCCTTTAACTTAGGCCACATCCTCACCCCCTGTCAAATGTGCCTTTTTCATATTTATCATATATTTCTCATCACAATGTGTTTCCGTTCCACAAACAAACAAGTAATAGGAACAATCAATAAATCAATATCAGGGAACACAAGTCACCATGTCACAAGTCATATCAAGACTCAACAATCAATAACATGAATAAGGAAATTCTCCAAGCCAACAAGAAGAGTATATATGAACTCTTGCTTTATCATTTCATATCAATTCATCATGTAATTAATTAATCTGTATCAAACTGTAGGAATTATCAATCACACTTTATGTCTGAAGCCCTAATCATGCTTCTCCTATCAATTTTGTATCACACACAATCAACTAATCAAAGTCTAACTCAAGTAGACTGTAACCTACCTCAAAGCAGAACTAGAACAATGCAATCACTCCACAATAGCTTTCCTCTTTCGCAAAGCTTCAGAATGTGCAAAGTCTAGAAATATAGAGCTACATGAGTATTCAAACATCTACTCCAACAATACAACAATTTGGGGAAAAGAACTCAATTACTTCTACCCTTTTCAAATGGGTGAACTATTATTCAAGCGTTATTTCATCACAATATCAACCCCAATAGTCATGTACTATATGTTCATGGGTTTTCTAATTGTTCCAACCCTATTACAAGCAGTTTTTAGGCCAAAGTCATCATTTTTATGGAACCCTAGGTCTCAATCCACAAGTTCCACCATTGATAGCCAAGTTCTTATCTTAGAAAGCAATAGCATATACTCCTAGATGATTTAGTAACAATAAAATCAACAACCCATTCATTAACCAGGGGTTTTATTAAGTTCTAGGGTTTTATCCCTTTCATTCACCATTGATGGACCTTTAACTAGTCATGGATTCTAACATGATGATAAAATTAACGAAGTCAAGGGTTGAGATTTACCTTTCAAAGTGCACTTTAGCCCTAGTCTTAGTTTTTCTCCACAGCAGTTCTTGGAAATAGTTTTGGTGCTATGTGGGGAACGGGTTCGGAATAAAGAATATAAATCACTGATTATGCCTCCCGTCGACCGCTGCAGCGGTCGGTCTCTCGCTATAGCGGGAAGACTTCCTCTATGGCGGACCTCATTAAAATCCCGCCTCCCGCAGCGGCGACCCCGAAGCTGACTACAATGGACTACGGCGGGCCCTCGCTCATTGCAGCATCCATTTTGACCAAGGCTCGGGTTTTTGCACCCGCTTTTACCCAAAAATTCCCAACACCAATCCAAGGCCCTACAGACTCAAACAAAACATGCACAAACACATAAAATTACGCTACGGACTCACCCGCGGCCTAGGAATTCCCAACGAAAGTCTAGTTTTCTAAGTCACCCTACTATAACGACCTAGCGGGTTGTTACATCCCCTATTTGTTTTGGTTAAACTCTCTTTCTTTTATATTTTCATGCTTTTTTTACGTACTTTAGCCATATATTAATCATGCTTTGAGACTCCGGAACTTCAATATTATATATAGAACCCTACTTATTTTTGTGCGATTAATAAGGTAGGCTTAATTCATCAAGGATACGCAAAACTTCGGACTGCCATTTTAGTGGTTGAAAAGTGCTCGGAGTCCATTTTTGTTTGAAGACTTGTTGTCATTAGCTTTAAGTTATTTATGTTTTTGGGTTTCATGTTATTTTTAAATTAATGCATAACTTTATTTTGAATATGTCGTGATTTTTTTATTATCAATTTAGGATGTGACACTATAAAGATATTAAAGACTAAGATAATATTTATAATTATAAATAGATACGCAAAAAATATATAATATTTACTTTAACTGTACAACTTAATTGTATATACATTACTGTGGATGGGTCCTACATGTGGTATGCCTGAGACTATCTGTATGCCTAAGGCTCATACCATCCCCACCGCCGTCGCTATCATCTCCATGCCCCTTTTTCCTATTAATAAGAGGGCACTCTAAGCCATGATCATCCCTCGCCCTTGCGCCCTTCTGCATAACATTCTTCTTCTTGGGATCTAGTCCCGCTGGGGCGCTCAAAATCTCAGGCTAATCTAGGTATGGAAACAAGACCTCATCCTCATCGGGAGATGCAACCGCAGGCGCCGAAGGATGAACCTAAAAAATATATAAAAATTAGTATCAATTCTTATTTGTATTGAATACATTAATTTTTGTTAAATAATCAAACCCGTATATCAACGAGTGCCTGAGTAGGCTCCTGAGATGGGTCTCGTGCATAATATAAAGTAGTCTCATGGACGACATGTTGTTTGAGGTCCAAATAAAGGTTAAAAAAATTAAAGTAATATTCACCTTATATTGAATAAAATTATTTTTTACCAAAAATCTTAGCTGTGGCTCAACAGTCTCATGAGAAGACACCTCTAGCTCGATAGGCGCATGAGAAAACGCCTGAGTGGGTCGCTCTGGTGGACCCATTGGTGTCGAATCCTAAAATATGAAAAATTACGAAATAATAAGTAACATATCTATTTAAAATATGTAGTTTAAATAATCAAATAAGTATTTTAAATATCCACCTTTTATTGAATAAAATTAATTTTTAATAAAAATGTTACCTGAGGCTCTACAGTTTCATGAGAAGACACCTTTGGCTCTGCAGGCCCATGAGAAAACTCTGGTGGACCCCCTGGCATCGAATCCTAAAACATGAAAAATTACGAAATAATAAGTAAAATATCTATTTAAAATATGTACTTTAAATAATCAAATAAGTATTTTAAATATCCACCTTTTATTGAATAAAATTAATTTTTAATAAAAATGTTACCTGAGGCTCTACAGTTTCATGAGAAGACACCTTTGGCTCTGCAGGCCCATGAGAAAACTCTGGTGGACCCACTGGCACCGAATCCTAAAACATGAAAAATTACGAAATAAAAGTAACATATATATGTAAAATGAGTACTTTAAATAATCACATAAGTATTTTAAATACTTCGGGACTAAAAAGTCATCAAAGTCAAGAATCCTAGGACCGACTAAATTTCTCACTGGCCGCTCATAATCTAATGATGCGCGAAATGCCACCTAATCGATGTCATCACGTTCCTCCAAGTACGCATTCTGGCTCGGCTGAGGTGAAGGCCTAGGTATCTCCACAAGTAGACGCGCCGGTGTAAATGTAGGTAAAGGTCCAGCTGAGCTGTCACTGGCCTAGAAAGGCTGCGGATGGACTAGAATGGGAACGGCCTCTGGAATGGAGCGCCTTGACCGTCCTCATCTACCAGATGGTGTCCTCCACCGCGCATCCTCTTGCGGCGCCACGTCCTCTCGGCGCATGACGTCTTCCTCCTCCTCACGCCGCCCGATACCCCCCTCCGGGAAGAGATAATCCGCGCGCTCATCTCCCCACCGCCGGATACAGTTTTCGGATATCCATACCATCTTCGCAGCAAGTCCGCAACCCCGGGGTTAGACATATGCACTAACCCCAATATGCGTAATCATTGTATGGCCACCAGCTGCATTTGTGTTCAACAGTAAAAAATAGTTATTTTTAAAACATAATAATTAATATAATTAAATAAATCTAAATGCGATAAATTGACCAACGCCTCATCGCCCGCGAGTCTTTCGTGTATCCGACATCCCTTTCAGGATACAAGACTGGGTTGCCAATCAATCGGCGTGTGATCCCATGATACCAATGCATGTAATCCATGATGGGAGTTTCATGACCAACCATCGCTACAGTCCCCCACCTGTCCTGCCAACGCTGGAACTGGACACCCATGAAAGCCAAAAATGCATCATCGATGACTGCTCGATTGTCCCACTGGTAGTGTCGGAGCTCATGACGAACCTCGGGAGGTATATTTTATGTATTCCCAACTGTCGTAAGACGCGCTTAGGTATGTGGTCCTCAATGATGTCTAGGTGTATCAATGGACAACATGACCTCCCATTATGTACCCCGCAAAAGGCCTCAGAACCCTTTCTAAAATGTAGCACGCACGCGTGCATACATATATAAATAGTTTACAAAAATATAGATACAAATTTGTAACGACCCACCTAGTCGTTACAGTGCTTTTGACCTAATAACCCTGGTTGACCTTTCTCCATGTCATTTTAGTGTGATATATAACTTAATAAAGTCATTGGGTTGGGTTCTGCAAGGTTCGAGTGTAAATTGAGTCATTCATGGAGAAACTAGTTAAGCTGACGAGTTAGAGTTGACCATGGTCAACGTCAGGTTAGGATGACCCCGTGTCTATGTTTTGGAAGTTTCAATATGTTATTATGATGATTTTGAACTTGTCCACAAGTTTTGGTGAGGTTCCAAAGAGTTTTAGATGGGTTTGGGGTTTTGTCGCTCTCGTATTCGGTGTTTTCGTCGGAGGTCTGTGGATAGAAATGGCTCCATAATGATCATCCGACCTTTTTGTTTTAGTGAGGTTTGAACCATTAGATCCATATCGAAATTATGAAGCTATTGGGAAAAGAATCGACGTATTTGGCCTACTCGACCAGGAGTTATGCTCGTTTTCGTTCGCCCATTCCACCGGGCCGCCGGCAAATACTGGAGACCGCTATAGCGTCCGGCGTGAGCGCCACGGCCCAACGGTCAGTAGGTCCGTTTTTAATGTCTTTTTTTCAAGTTTTTTCCCATCCTAAACCCAAAAACACTTCCTTATAATTTGAAGGGCTATTTTCCTAGGGCTAGGGAAAGTTCCTCCTCGAAAGTAAGTAGCAAACTCCTTACATTGATTCATTATTTCTCCTTCCTCAAATCCCTTGACAAGCTTAAGCTCCATTAATGGTGAGTGCAAGATTAAAGCCCGAGAATTGACGAAAACCTTCAATAGTTGGAGGGTTGGGAGCAGAGCGAACCGAAAAGCATTTGCAAGCACTTTGGGGTAAGATTCTAACCTAGTATTCAAACATTTATGTGTCGATTATCATCATCTCATAGTCATTCCTACACACTAATTGTGAAGAACTAATGGGTTAAGCAATAACCCTAGGGCTAAAATAAAAGATGAATTTGGATATCTTGTGATGAACGGGGAATTTCATGAAATTGAGATCAAGGTTAACTAGATGATGGGTAACATAATCGTTACCGAATTTCCCATCTTACCTCATGAACCCGGATTCACATTAGGGGTGTTTTAGACAATTTTCTAAAAGTATAGCATGGAATCATTGACTCGTTTTAGACTCGTAAAGTACTATTTTGACTATATTGTACCTGAATTTTTTTATAAAATTCCAGTTTTGCCCTTGTGGCTCGGGTTTAGCTATTTTGGGTCCATTTTGGGGTTTCGGGTAAAACTATGGCAATATGGGTATCCTTAGATTCGTATTCTGACATAGAATTCATATTTGATAGACGTTAATCGTTTTGATGTTCTCCAAAGAGGAAGGCAAGGCTATTATTTGGCAATTCGAGACTGTTGCTCAGCATTCCAAGTACGTTATGGCTTACTTTAGTTAGACTTTGATTAGCGAAACGTATGTATTGTGTAGAATTGACGAGAGAAAGCATGATTAGGTCTTCAGACATGGTGTTTTGGTTGGATATTTTCTAGGTTGGTATGACTTCTGATTTGGTGGGCTCGTCGCCATTACTTTATGTACTGAAATATGAGGTGTAGTTGTATTCATACTGTGGCGATTCGGGATGGATTTCTAGTAGGTTGTTTGTTGTGGATAGTGGCTTGTTGCCCTGTTATTGTGATTAGACTTATTGCCTAAATTATCGTACTTAGTTCTCTCTTATTCTGACATATATTATCAGAGAAAGGAAGGATACTAAGTTCGACCTGAATTGTGGTTTATATATTTATCATAGTACGTAGATGAGCACTTGATGTATGATTTACTGTTGATTATAATATATAGAAGAGTGCAGCTTCTTGGTGATACAAGACTTAGTTGTGAGGCGTACTTGCTATATGAGGAAGTAAAGAGGGCATGTAATCCTTGGGTTGGAAGGAGTTATTTGTATGATTCATTTCTTGGTTGAGTTGATCCAAGTCTTGATATGACTTGTAAGGGCTTTCGTGACTTGTACCTTCACCGTTGCTTTATTGGCTTGTATTGATTTACCACGTTTACATTCATTTATGCATTGATACACTCATGGACATGCGTGATGGAAATGGTTTAGAAGATTTGTAGCTGTGATACGCTTCGTGTTTGACATTGATATTCGATTGTTCATAGTCCATACATACTAATGAACCGAAATACATCGAGACATACATGGTGATGTCAAATTGGCTGAAGTTAATATAATCTTCTTGATGAACTTTTGATACAAATTGATGACAATTGTGGTAAGTAGAAGCCAATATGATCTTCTCATGAAAATAATTTACTACTTGCCCGTTTGCTTAACAGGGAGAGGGATGTGTTTCTTGCAGAATCGAGCCGGCTCCGGTCCGAGGCTCTTTCGGAACTGGAGGGTGTATAAGCTCGAGTCCGAGGCAAATTCGGGCGGAGGGCGATCGTTGCTGGGTCCCGGGGAGGTGTTCGAACGAGTGATACGGTGATGGGATCCGTGATCGAGGTTCTTTTCCGGGCGGAGGATTTATAGCTCGTCAGAGGAGTGTTCGGATCCAGTGGTACACGGACACCATGGGTCCCCCGCAGGTCATGACTACCGAGGCTATGACATCGGTAGCATGTGTGTGATGTGTATTTATTGTGGCATTACATAGCACATCATATATTTTGCATTGCACATCATTACATTTTTATTCTACATTATTATACAGCTCATTTAGTTCGATTTTTTTGTGTGTTTCTTCACCGTTGTGGTATTTATATGATCATTGATTGAGTTAAATTGTGGATTAATTGTCCTACCACAGGGAAGGAACTTGGACTCGTGATTATCAGGTGAGGTTATTAAAACTTGACAAACTTGTGGTTTAGAAGCTTCATCTTAGGCCGTGACCTCGTTATGGGATATTCTGTGACTTGGATTTGAGTGTTAAGTGCCTATTTGTTTATCTTGTTGATTTTATACTTATATGCGTGAACTAATCTTACTCGGCTTATGATGCTTACGGGTACATAGTGTTTTATCTTGACTACTACCTTCGCACCCTTTTGTTGCGCATTGTGTTCAGATTTCATCCGTATTACATCTCTAGCTTGAAGCTAGTTTGCTAGATTAGATCACTTAGAGGGTGAGCTTTTATCCATCCATGCCACCGAAGATCTCTCTTTCCCGGATGTCTCACTTTCATTCCCGGTATATTATTTGTTATCTTTGAATGTCCCCATTCTTTAGGACGTTGTTGGTCGAGTCCATACGATGACTATCCGTATTACTGAGAGTGTAATAGTTAGACTTCCGTACTTATATTATCTATTAATTATGAATTGTTTATTTATTTATTCATTCACATGATCATCGATTGTTTAAGTATAAATGATTAAAGAAGTTAAAATTGGCTAATGATTAATAGGTTAACGGATAAGGGTTCGCCTACTAGTGATAATAAGGTAGGTGCCCACACGATCGGTAATTAGGGTCGTGACAAAATTAGTGACCACGAAGTAGAAAAGACGTTTAATTAAATTAATAGTGTAAAGTTAAATAGTTTTGCCGCATCGTCCGTCATCTGATCAAGTTGGTCCCGGAATGGAAGAATACTGTGGTGCATATCCACATCCCAATCCAACCTTGCCGTCCATCTCCTCGCGTAGGGCATAACAATATGCGAGGTGATGCCTAGGTACAGGCTAAAAAGGCAGCATCTTCTCTCACGCCTATAACTGAAAGAGATATTAGAAAATATGATTTTTAGTCATCGTTTCAAGAGGTTTGTTTAAAGGAATACACACTTAAAATATTACCTGGAGAAGAGCAAAAAATCCACACATTCTTGATACGACGATAGACGCTCGGATAAACGGGAGTGGTACCAAAAGACCGCCCCGTACCCAGTCTCCCCGAGCGGTACAGATGCTCCAAGATGATCAAATATCGTAAGTTGAAATAGGCACCCGATGTGTTCGGGAACAAGATGCCCCTGAATATAATGAGCAGATGCAAGCGGGCATGACTATCGTCAATGTCACTCGAAGGAAGTGTCGTCGTCGATAAGAGGCTGCGAGCAAATAAGTGTAGGGGGTGCACTGTGCGCACCCGACTCAATCCCGAGATATGGGCCGCGGCACTAGGCATGAAGTGGGTGAGCCTAGTCAACTCCGATACCCATGTCCTACCAGGAGGAGGCTCGTACCAACTGTATAATTGCTCTCCATCTGCCCGCAATCCAAAAGAGATCTCCACATCCTGAAGAGTAATCGTGGCCTCACCAGTGCATAGATGGAGGTATGTGTCTCCGGCCTCCACCGCTCAACCATGGCCGTAATGAGTGCCCAATCATGTTATACCCGACCAACGGACATGCAAAGATAGATACCGCCCTGAAACAATATCTCTAAGATGCGGGGGTATGGGGGGGCGCTCGCGTAAAAGAGTCCACGCTCTCTGCAGCCTACGGGGATGGAGACTAGTCGCTATCCCTATAACACCAGTCCATAATAAGTGGGACCTATGACTATCTCGCAAAGAAAGTATTGATCTATCATCGGGTCCCAAGTGAACGGCGGGCCCCTGGTGAACATTCGGATCCATGAAAGTGTCGTGTCTGTAGAAACTAAATTACTCATTATTCCTGAAATTAAAGTGAAATTATATTAACTAATTAATCATTTATAGGGAATATGTGAATTATGCTGTATTATATTTTATGAATAATTATATCTAATTATAATTATTCTCCTAACTACAATTAAAGAAATAATGAATTAATTTATTTAACGATTAACATGGGATAAACAAATAATTATCATGGGATAAACAATTTGACAAATAAGTAAAATAATAATGCCATAATTCACAAATATTAGGAGATTACTATATTTTCTCTAATTAAACAATTAATAAAGAATTAATAAATTATTAATTCATAAACAATTCATAATCAATAATGAACAACTAATAAATTAATAATGACATAATTAACATACAATAGTAGATTACTATATTTTTTCTAATTAAACAAGTCATAAACAATTAACAAATTAACAATTAACAAATTAACAATTCATAATCAATTAAAAAAATTAACAATTCATGATAAATTAACAAATAATAAATTAACAAAAAAAAATAACAGTACGAAAACGGGCAGTAGCCCAACAACCAAAAAAAAAAATGGTTTTCCGAAAATCGAGACTATGAAATGCTAAACCTGCTTAGGATTATAATATATTTAACAAAATAATTAAAAAGTCCATAGTAGATACCTTGATCGAAGCTTATTGTAAGGTTTTTTTAATCGAGTTGTACGTTGCTTTTTTTCCAAAATTCGACCTTAGAATCTTGCTCCTTGACTTAAATATACCGAGAATCTAAACTTACAAACGAAATTTGAATAGAAAATGTTGTTTTTTTGAAGTGGGCCTGACCAGTATTCTCCTTCAATGGCATTTAAATTTTTATTTTTTTTAACTGTTGGGAGGGACCAGTGGTGAAACTCGATGGGTTTTTGTCGGGGTCTATAGTGCAGTATTTTACTGCGCTAAAGGAGAGAGGGAATATTCTTTATCGCAGTAAAATACTACGTTAAAGGACTTAACCGTGTCGTTACGATTAAGTGCTTTAACGCAATATTTTACTGCGTTAAAGGTACTTTTGTGCAACTTTTTTTTGGGGGGTATTTTGGTTCTTTATTGGATCATTTTGGTTCCGGACTCGTGTTACAACAGTCACTTATTGAAGCTTCTCATTATCCCATTTACATGTCTTTGTTCTAAATTAAGTTCTGGAGGGAGGATTATTCTCCCATTTCATGTTTATTAGGTAGAACAAAAAACACGGCATTGAGATAAAACCAAAAGTTTAAAAACTTCATTTCATATCATATTCAATATTTAGTTGGAGACTTGGTTTGACTTTCCTAACCTTTGTAAATTTTAAAGGAAACGGGGAAAAATAAGAAGAAGGAGAGATCTAGTTCCAATGCATAGCATGACAGAGAGTTTTTGAGTTGTGGATTGAATCATTTCTTTTCCATTTTAAGAAAAAGAGAAAAGGAAAACAAGAACTAAAAAAAATTGGGTAATCATGATCAGTTTGTCTTTTGTATTGATTTTCTTCTTTCCGTGAAATCATTTATTCTTTTGAGTGAACTTTTGGATCGTGATTTTACATATATTTTGTGGAGGTGTATTCAAATTCACTGGGACAGATTACGAAAATTGGAACTGTAAGTGGTCGTTTGTTAAGCGGACAAAATTATCCCGGTATTATAATTCCAGGATTATAATCCTGGAATTAATTTATTTAATCTAAAAAATGCTATAAAATAATTCCAAGGTTAATGAGACAAGGTGGGATATCCCATCTTTACCTATGAGCTTCATTTTGTATTTTGTTTGGTAGAAGGTATAAATTTATCCTGGAATAACTTTATATCTTCTACCAAGCATGGTATAAAATTAATCCCAAAGTTAGTGTTGGGATATCCCACCTTATACCGTGTACCAAATGATCCCTAAAAGAATACCCACAATAACAGATGAGTTGTTTAATTCCTACGACTATTAATTGGATGCCTTCTTCTATGAGAAAAAAATATAAAAAAAAAATATCCGCTCCTTTATTGGTTCTCTTTCTCAATTACTCTTTTCTTCTTTGGCTTTCTTTCTTCATGAAATTTTGGGCAATTATTTTGTGCAACTCCAAACTTTCAGCTACTAGTGCAAGTATGTGGGAGTGTTATGGAACCTTGGGGAGTGACCGGCGTTAACGTTTTGCACCGGAGTTGGGCCAAAATCGCTTTCAACATAGTGACTTGCCACGACGCAGTGATTTAATTCGTTAAGTTGATTCTATCCTTTTGTTTAATTTTACTGATTGATATATATTATTAATATTTTCAACAATTTGAAAGCAATTTATTTTATACAATATTGATCAGTAGCATATGGAGAGGTAAAATAATTCTATACATATTCTGGTGATGAAAGGTAAAAGGCTTTTATTTCCTCTCTGAGAATGTGGTCATTAAAAAAAAGAACGTATGGATTGATTCCATAAGATTGATGCCTTAATTTGAAAAGTTTGCAATTGGCAAATGTTAGTCCATCATAAACAATTAAAAAGAAAAAGAAAATAACTTACAGAAGAATACATGGTGAAACATCATAAAGTGTCATTAATTTGTACATTAAATGTTTGGAGTTATGGACATGAAAATACTGAGAGCTATGATTGTTAATTGTTATTAAGGGTAGAAGATGAAAAGGTGTAAGTTATGGAGGTCCTTCTAAGGAGATATGACTTATGTCTTAACTTTGAGTTAGTTGGAAACTATTTCTGTTTTGCAGTATTCTTGAAACCGCCTGATTGCACAGTTTCAGAACAACTAATAAATGAATAGTGAATTAATGACAAAGTTAGATGATGAATTTTGCACTTGATATATATGAAGGAAATCAATACAACAATAATTTTTTTTGGGAATGGAATTGACATATTTCAGGTTCTATTTTTCTTACAACTCCACTCTTATCTATTTATGAATATACTCTTGTGTTTCTTCTAAAATACTAGTGATATAAATATTAGGGTACATGATTCATTTTGTGATGATCTCGAAATGCGTAATGTCTATGATATGCTTATGGTGATTTGAAATTTCATTATAATGTGAATTCGTTGCATAATAGATCATGTGGAGTTTAACTACAAGTTGTGGAATGATGTGAAATATTTAAATTGGAAGGATCATATCTATACTTAATCTATGTTCTACAATTTATTGACTGTGTGAATAAATGATAGTTACAATCAACTATTATTTTAAGGTTGGTGAACCTTTATGATAATTTTGATGTCTCTTGTGAAGTATGTTTGATAACTGAAAATGTGAATTTGTCTAGATGTTGTCTCTTCCAAAAGAAAGATCTAAATTTCTATTATATTTTTTTCTGCTATGTAATAAGAGTGAGCCCTTGGACGACCAAGGGAAATTTCGTAAACTCACCTTGTACAAAATTTATCACTTTAGTTTCACTTTTATAGCCCCTGTACGCCTTCTTCTCTCAAATTCTCCTGAAAGGTATGCTTCTTTCTTCCATTAATTTTTCCCTTTGCTTGCATAGATTCTTCTTCTTTTCCATGATATAGACGCTGGAACTCGTGTACAGCTGATCTTTGGTCTTTTCCATTGTACCTCTGAAAGGAAATTTTAGTAGCTATTGTGTGCTGCTTTCTCCGATTTTCTGGTGGATTCTTTCTTCATTTCTTCTTCTTCTTTGTTTGCTTAGCTTTCTGGTGGTGGATTTGCTCAGCAAGATCGAAATACTTGGATGATAAATCAGAGGAATAAGGGAATGTAAAAAAACTCGTTTATGAATTCTGGTCTGCATAACTGGTAATATGTCCAATTATACTCTGTTTTTTGTAATTTTTTTTTTTTTTTTAAATTGTTTTTATTACATAGGGGGTAGGGAAGGGATTCTGATGTGGGGATTCGAACCTCACCAACAAGCGAGGTGAGAGTTTAACCAACTAGCCTACAAGATCCCTACCTGTTTTTTGTATTAATGTGATCATCTCTGTTTTTTGGTATATGCTCTGAAATCCAATATGCTACTTTTGGATAATCAGGTGTTGCCATCTAGAAGCCTATAACATTCTAAAAATGACGCTATTCTATCTTGCTTTATGTGGGTTAACATGTCGTATATCATGGGCCTATTCTGTGGCATCCAAACGCATTTCAATTGCCAAAATACAAGGTCCAATTTGTGGTAGGACATGAGCTATGACAGTTGTATGACTATTCTTCATTTTTCTGAATATTATTACTTGCAATCTAGCTGTAATTAGAAATTTGTTTGCCCATTACCTGTTCGTCAGAAATATAGCAATCCAGAGTCAATGTACTTTGACAAAAATTGAGAATTCTAAAAAGAAAACCCGAAACAAAGGTAAGAATCTAGTGCAAAAGAGAAAAAAAAAAAAAAACAGGTATTGTACTGCTGATTTTTTCCCCTTCTCCTTCGTCCTCCATCACCACTGACCCCGTGGTTAAAAACTGAACTTACTAAAAGCTATTATAGAGTTCCTAAGCCATTGGCCTTTTAGCATTTACTATTTTGTGTCAATTTTGTAGCAGTTGATGGTATGAAGAACTCAATGGGAATAGAGAAATGCTATGTGAGGTCAGTATTATGTTGAATTATTCTGGTTATGTTGATTTTCGGATGTGATTGTAGATTTGACTGAATATGTTGATTTTAGGTGTTAGGATTTGAAATAATGGTGATAGTGGGGCATAAAAATGATACATAATATCTTTTTGTCGTCCGAGTGTGCCTTCCAAGGCCCATGTTTATACAGACGTTAATGTAATCCAGGTAAAAGAGTGTTGGTATTATATATGAATCCCTTTACTATTTATTGGGGGTGATTTGTTGACTTACCGTTATGTTTAATTTATGTATGGGTGGTTTTAAGATAGTACAGATAAAGTTAATATTCTTTGTCTCTGATGATTTGTTGAATAGTGAGCAGGATTATTGCCAGGTGGTAGGGATGTTAGGAGAGGCAAGTACCGGAACATATTTGAGGGAATTCACAAGTACTTATACTATATGTAGAGGCGGATTCAGGATTTGGTGTTTGTGGGTTAAATTTAACGGTGTCTATTGTTCTTTGGGTTTTCAACTCAAATTTCTTATATATTTGAAAGGTTTCACATTATAAATCCAAGGTTCGGATAAAAGTTGTGGGTTCCCGCGAACCCACACCCAATGGTGTGGTTCCGCCCCTGACTATATGCATACGCTCCCAAAAACTAATTAACTGAATAATGATCACAACCACCGTGGACATCTCGTCCAACCATCGCTGATGAAGCTCCGGCCAATTCAACGGGGCAACCACCCGGTCTACCATCGCCCATCGCTAACGTACCAACAAACACAGTAACAATTACACCGGAAAATCCCCAAATCAAAGAAACCTATGCTGAAGCTATGCACATTGCAAAACCAACAGAGACAACCCACAAACCAATTAAACTTTCTTATAACCCTTATGAAATTGAACAAGGAGTTGCAGTTCTTGCATTCGCCGGTGAAGAAGAATCTATGGTTGCCCGCAATTGTCTATTAACCTTAGTTGGCAAATTCTCAAGAAACAAGCCTCAAATTGACACGATTCGCAAAGAAATAAAGAGAAGATTCCCGATGAAAGGCGAAGCACAAATTGGGCTATTGGATTTAAGGCATGTATTCCTTGATATTACAGATGAAGACTGCAAGAATTTATATTGCCGGTGGTATATCCCCTTTACCGCAAATTTTGTCATCAGACTTCAAAGATGGACCAAAGATTGGAAACCCACAGAAGAATCGACTTTTGCACCAGTGTGGGTAATCCTTCCAGGCCTAAAATGGCATTATTTCCCTTTGGGAAGCGGTATGTCGACTCGTGGCTCCGATCGGATACCCATTAGCACCAGGCAAGGCTACTAACTCGAAGACTAGGCCAAGCATGGCAAAGGTCAGAGTAGAAGTTGACTTGGCAAAGCTAAGATTGACACCAATCAAAATTATGACAGTTAATCAATCTAGTGGCAAAGCAGAAGAAATTATCCAACCAGTTGAGGGGTACCAGATTATTTTTTCAATTGTATGATGCAAGGACATGTTATGTGGAATTGCAGAAAAATTGCACCTGACAAAGGAAAAACAAGCAATCTAGTACCTCAAAGAATTAACCCTCAAATTGTTTGACAAAATGACAAAAAGAATTAAGAAACAAATCAAACAGATCAGAAAAGGGGGAGACTAAATATCCATCAAGAGAAGAATACTATCAAGAATACCGGTTCACTTGATTCTAATGATATGGACATTATAGTAAGTAAAGATGAGGAAAACTAAGCATGAAAGCAGATTATGGGATTGACAAGGGACATACTGAAGAAACACATATGAATTTGACAGTCTCTAGCCCTGGGCAAACAAACTTTACTGAAGAAGATTGTAAGCTTGAAAATCCAAAGCCAAGAAATGGAAAAAGGAAAAGGTGGTTCATGGCAAAATAAGTCTAGATTGTACAAGCATGTCTCTCCAGCCCCTACAAGAATGAAACCTCCATACTCTTAAAAGAAGAACAAAGTGCAGAAGAAGGTACAATTCAACCTCACTAATGAGCAGGAAGCTTGGCTTAAGACACAGGTGGAAGTCCAGCAGATAAATGAAATAAGCACTGTCTTAAGTGATGAAGAAATGCAGGGCAGAAAAGCTAAAGAAAAACCAATATCCACTACTAATAGTTTTGATGTGCTTGCTAATATTGCTATTTTAGATGCAGGTGAAGGGATCACTGACCAGAGATTGGAAGAGGACCCACCCTACCAGAAGACCACAACAATGATTTGACTGAAGAAGACTCAATTATGAAAACCAGGAAGATGACAGACTTAGCATGACGCCAGATCACATAGTGACAATGAGATTGCCCCTGACTTAGAAGGCAATCCATCAGTGAGGAGGAAACTTATTTTTGATAGAGATTTCTAACTTTTACAATCTTACTAGTAGTATCAATCTATCACCTAGAGGGACAAGTATCCTCTAAGGTGATAACTTTGGACCCTGAAAGGGAACCAGAACCACCCCCAAAAAAAGCTAAGTAATGTTTAGTTTCATTTTTTGGAACATTAGGAGCATTAAGACAATGGGTGCTGGTGAGAGATTAAAGAGTCTCAAAAATCAGTACAAACTCCCCTTCATATGTATTCAAGAACCTAAAAGGAAAGCTAAACACATCTCTACGTACATGATGAGACTGGGTTACCAGTACTCACACAATAACCTTAACAACAAAATTTGGCTATTTTGGGACTCATCACTTACTGTTCATATTATTGACAATGCTCAGCAACACATTACATGCCATATTTCTTGTACACAATCTTGCACAAACTTTTATCTTAGCTGTGTGTATGATGAATACACCAATGCTCTTTGGAAACCTCTATGGGAGGAACTTCAAGTCCTGTCTACCAAGCTGAAGGGACCATGGGATGTCATGGGGGATTTCAATGTGAATACTAGTCCTGAAGAAAAGCATGGTGGTTCTAGTTACAATATGCAAAAGAGTGTAGATTTCTTAGAATGCTTAACAGAATGTGGCTTGATTGATGCAGGTTTTAATGGTGCTTAGTATACTTGGTGCAACAATTAGGGACACCCAAGAACAATTTGGAAAAGGCTAGATAGATTATGTATTAATGAAGAATGGTTTGACATGTTTAATGACACTAAAGTTACTCATCTTTCAAGGACAGGCTCATACCATGCCCCACCATGGTCAATATTGAGAAATCAAGAATTGACACTGTGAAATAATTTAAGTTTCTAAAAATTTGGTGTTGAAATAATTTAAGTTTCTAAACATTTGGTGTAATCACAAAGACTTCATTGATACAGTCAAAGATGCTTGGACTGTCAATATTCACGGTACTACTATGTGGCAACTACATAAAAAGATGAAAGCTGTAGCAACAAGACTTAGTTCTTGGTCTAGAGACGCCTTTGGAGATATCTTTAAGGATCTCAAAGAGGCTGAGTAGCATATCACTGAATTGGAAAAGAAACTTACAGAGAACAACAATGAGGAAAACAGAGCTAATCTCAACAAGACAAAAGTTGAATTCATTAGACTCTTGAAGAATTAGGATGAAATTTATATATATATATATATATATATATAAAAAAAAAAAAAAAAAAAAAGGCCAAGGCTAGGTAGTTACAAGATGGTGATAAAAACAACTCTTACATTCACAAGGTGATTAAAGACAGGATAATAAAGTTGAATATTCAAAGCATCCAAGATAATGAAGGACATAAGATTGAAGGTCAGCATAGTATTGCTAATGCTGCTATCAAGCATTCTGAGGGCCTGTTTAGCTATCAAGAAGTCAAAGGAAGTTTCAGAATTCTGGATATAATACCCAAATTAGTTTCAGAAGAAATGAATACATTGCTGACAGCCACCCCAACTCCTCAAGAAGTAAGACAGGTTATTAAAGACATTGATCCTGATAGTTCTCCTGGCCCTGATGGGTTTGGAGCTAAATTCTACCAAGTCTGCATAGATATTGTTTTACCTGAAGTATATGGGGCTATTAAAGAATTCTTTGAAGGTGCACCTATACCAAGGGATGTGTCCTAGACTTGTCTAATTATGCTTCCTAAGTGCCCCCAACCCCAATCTTTCTCTGATATAAGACCTATAAGCTTGTACAGCACCTTTAGTAAGATCATTGCTAAGATTCTAGCTAGTAGAATAGGGAAAATCATACTTGCTATTATTTCTCTAAACCAGAGTGATTTTGTACAAGGTAGATATATTACTAATAACATCTTACTTACTCAAGAACTTGTTCAAGATATCTCTAAACACAACTTACATGATAATATTTTCCTAAACCTAGATATGGCCAATGCCCGTGATAGGGTAGATTGTATAACGACCCGTCTGGTCGTTATTGGACCTTCCGCAGCTCAAGTATGAAAACCAAGTGCATCATCATGAGATCGATCCCTAGGAGAGTTTTGACTGTAATATTTACTCGTACTTGAATTAGATAACAGTTATGGGCCCAGGGGGAAATGTCTTCGCTACCAGCTATGGTGGTCGCCCATCCGCTACAGTGGCGTATGTGAACTAAAACCCGTGTTTAATGACCTTAATTTTGGATTTAAACCCTCTTGTCCACAAAACCCCTCTCCGCAATCGTCATTAGGGTGTTCCCTGAGTAAAACTCTTGGAAACTAGGGAGGAGTAGCCCTCTAAATATCCTTCGCGTTATCTTGCCTGAGGATTCCTCTATCACGATTTTCGGCTCAAAGAAGGGATGGTGGATATTCCAGGTACGTTCTTGAAAGCTGCTCGACAATGAGGTAGGTTCTGGTTTACTTGAGTTAGACTTTGATTAGTAAATCGTATATATGCTATAGAATTGATGGGAGAAAGCATGATTTAGGTCTTCGGACACGGAGTTCGGTTGAATATTGCTTAGGTTAGGATGCTGATTTCTATGGGCATCGTGCCATTAAGCGAATAAGTGAACCAAGATGTGTAGTTTATATGCCAAAAGGGGAAGCAAAGTAGTGAATATGGTTTGTTATTAATCTAGTTAGAAGGTGGGGTGTGTGCAATTCTCGAGTTGACCTTAACAGAGTATTATTGTACCATGATTGGGGGTGACCTGTTGTTGAATTATAGGTGTCCTTATTGAGGTTCATGTTATCGTTATTCTACGTACGGAGCATGTGAGAATATTCAGTGTTTACTTTCTTGTTGATTCAGAGTGATTCCTTACTTGTACTATTGATGAGTCGAGTCCGAGCCTTAATATGGCTGTTGTATGATGACGTATATTCATATTTTATGTATTCTTGTGGGGCAGTCCTATTGTTAGGAGGTTGATTTCTAAAGTCTTGTTATGACTCGTGGCATGGTGACTTATGTTCCCTGATATTGATTTATTGATTGTTCACATTCCTTATTGATTGTGGAACGGAAATGCATTATGATAAGAAAGATAATATAAATATGAAAAGGCACATTTGACAGGGGGTGAGGATGGGGCCAAGGTATGGGCTCGTGATCCGAGGTTAGTTCCGGAGCTAGTGGTACATGAACACCATGGGTCCCCTACAAGTCATGGCTATTTGTGCAAACATTACCATTTAGCATGTGTGTAAGGATATGATACTAATTTTGATTACATTGCACTTGTGTGTTCGTATTTTGTATGGTGGCAGAGCTGGTTCCTGTTGGATGACATATAGTCATGTTTCATTCTAGTAAGTTACAATTGATTTCCTCATGATTGTGGAGATGAGGCGTTTACAAGTAACCTCATAAGCTGCTGATAACTAAAGGAAGATAGGTTGAGTTGACCCTACCGGTGGGGCTAAGTGTTGTGAGTATGTTGATTTGCTATCATTGAATGCATTGCTAGCTTGTTCTTACTTGATACCTAATAAGTGGTTTGAGTGTGATGTCCATTGTGGGTTATGTGTTGATTAATTCTAATCGTTAAATTTCGAGCAAGTTAAAGCAAAGGGGGAAAAATGTAAGGATTAGTGGTCCTACTGAGTGTCGGTTGATAGAGAGGTTGAGGTCTATCCTTATAGTTGCCGGGGTCTAATTGGTCCAGGGGTTTGGCTTAAATGTAATTGTTGTTGTCTGTTGGTCCTTACTATTTAGTGTTGCATTGACATGGTAATGGGACACGAGTATGTTTATGTCTGAATTGTTTAAGTGTGGGTAGGACTTAAAAGGGGTGTTACGACTATACTCATTTTTTTATTTTGTTTGATTTTAATATCGTGTTGTGTGAACTAATCTTCGTCGACCATTAATGCTTACCAGTACGTGTGGTGTACTGATACTACTCTTGCTACGTCCTTTTCGGGTGTAGATGTGTTACAGGTTTTTTCTTGAATGTTTCATTAGTGTAGCGGCGAATGTCTTCCTGCAACTTCTATTCATCTTATTCCGAAGGCGGAAGCTGTGTCTTTTATTTGTTATCTCTGGGTAACTCAAAAGCTCTTGTACCTGTCTAGCTGTATCTTTTATTTGAACTGTTTTTAGAGAATTAAAATATCTTCGAAATGTTTATTTTTCTTACTACTGTTTGTTACATTGTTTTCAAAGAAACTTTACGAAGGGGTTTAATTGGTAAGGGTTCGCCTATCTAGTAGCAACAAGGCAGGTACCCGCACGATCAGGAATTTGGGTCGTGACAGTTGGTATCAGAGTCTAGGCTACCAGTGTCACGAGTACAAGAGCAATGTCTAGTAGAGTCTTGTGGAGTGATACGATGACGTTCGTACCCATCCCCGAGAGGCTATGGGGCATGTAGGAAACTTTCTTTCTTTCTTTCTTTCTTTCTCATCGTGCTATATCAGTCAGTTTCACCTCTAAGTTGAATCCAATAGTTATGAGCCAAACTAGCCAAGTCGTGCGGGCACCTACCTTTCCCACCTCGGTATGCAAACCCTTATCCCAACAGTCTCAAAATACACGATTTAATATATAAACAAGCAGAAGAGATAGAAATATGTAAGTCTGACATAATAATAGATAGAATACGCGGAATACATCAAACCTCCCCAGATATCTATCTCATCATACAAGAGCAACTAACTAGATACTATAAGTCTGGAAAAAAAAATACATCAAATGTCTGAATATGTCTCGGAATGTAAATAAGCATAGAATAAGGAAGAATCTCCAAGGTGGCGGACGTTCCCATGCTCACCCTATAATACTCTGAGCAGCAACTCTTGCACAAAGATCAGCCACAAGAAACGGAGGTCGATCCTACCGGGAACTCTACATTCATAAAAGAATGCAACAAGTGCAGGTCAGTACAAACAACAAATACTGCTAGGTATCATAGGCCGACTAAGTTTAGCTAACACATATCAAGTCAATAAAGTAAGATAAGCAGGTAATCAATCAAGGTATAAGTCAAAATACAAGCCAGAAATCAAGTACACATCATCACCTATGTTATAGCATCTAAACCCAATTGTGTCAAGTCTCAAATACTCAGTCTGAATCCGTATATCATAAGTACATGTCACGCCCTAAAACCCACCCTAGACGTGACCGGCATCCGACATCATGAACAGCACCGGAAGAGCCTAGAAGATGCACAATAACACTTGAACCCGCCAGGTTCAATAATCACCTCCAACAGTTTATAAAATAAATTGTTACAAGTCATGATGTAAGAATAAAATCAGCGGAAGTCTTTAATATCATAAAACTTAATCAAAACATATCACATGCCCAAGATTTAAACAACTCGACAACTACCCACAATCTAACAACTATCTATGGAGCTTCTAAGATAATAAAGACTGTCTAAAGACATCGGGACGTAGCCCGAAACTAAAATACGAAAAATAAGATCGAATGGTGCCCCACGAATAATCGTGTGGGCTCACCGAATAGTCTCGAAAGCAGCAAGTTCTCTTAAGTCGTAGGTGTATCACGAACCTTCTCCTCAATGATACCTAACATACCATATAAAACAACAATGGTATGCCTGAGTACTGGGTACTCAGTGACTGTCTAAGGGGCAATAGTTAACAAAACAAGATATAATGAATAAAATCAATAAAATGATATCAATGAAAATAACAGTTCAAAACCCAGGAATGAAGTAAGTCAACAACATTAAAGAGTCATCAGAGAATCCAACAACAGAGGACACATTAACTTAACTCCTTACCATTTACCATGCCACGTATTTCACTTACGAATTCAATATCACCACAAGCCACTCACAGGCAACAAAATATCAATCACTCAATACTCCGGCTAAGAAGACACGGAGGCTAATCGTCCTCTGGACTAGCACAGCAACAGATGCACCGGGCGACATACCTCGGAGGTCAATCGTCCTCTGGACTGACACAACAATAGATACTCCGGGCTAGGAAGCAACGGAGGTCAATCGTCCTCTGGACTGACACAGCAATAGATACTTCGGGCTAGGAAGCAACGGAGGTCAATCGTCCTCTGGACTGATATAGCAATACTCGTATCGATACGTTAGGATCCATAACGGCTAATCGTCCTCTGGATTAGCACAACTTGCCCATACAGGCCCAAACACCAACAAAATACAAATCATGGCATATTACCGAATCATCAATCATGGCTTAGAGCCGAATCTCACTTCTCAAGTCATCATCTCAAAATAGAGGCATTTCAAGTACCGATTTAGAATCTTATTCAAATCTCTTATTCAATTTCAAGTTCAAGAAACCCATTCAACAACAAAACAAGTTTAAGGTCCAACCTTTAGAAAAATAAGTTTAATCATCCAATAATGGGAAAAAACGAGTTTCACAAAGTAGTATAGTGCGTATAAGATTCAATGCGGGCTTGATCCTACACACGCATGACCTTGTCTAAAAGAAATCATCTTTAATTCCAAAAGAACTTCCACCAAACAAGAGTTATAACTTATACAAACAATCAAGGAAGGATTCTCAAATACAATTCATGCTTTCACAATATAAACGTACTTCAAAAGTAGACATACTTGAAAAGACAATTTTTGAAATATAGACATACTTCAAGAATGATTTTTGGAAATCTAGACACCTCAAATCTCGCTCAAATGTACTTCCCAAGATTCAATAATCACACTACAATGGTTTTAGATGAGAAAGATTAGAACTTTAATCTAATTCTACTCATATACCCCTTTTATAGAAAAACTAGGGTTTTCATGTCTAGAATGTGTTCTTGAACACTTCCATGAATCACTAGCGGATTCTAATCTTGTTCAACTTTCTACTCTAACCCAAACTTAACAATAAACTCGTAAAAACTTAGAAGTCTTACCTTTTAGAAGAAATCCACACGCCTCTCTTCTTTCTTTTCTTGAATTTTCAAGAACCTAGGGTTTGGAGAGATGATTTATGATTAAGAAGAGATGAACTTTGGTGTATAATTGATAGAGATTGAGTATAGACTCACCTTAGGGTTAGAGAGACTTCTTTGGTGTTCTTTTCCTCAGAAAAATAGGTTTAAAACGAATTGGGAATGAATATAACGAAGTTAGGGCTTTAAAACGTCATTTTTAGTGCGCGGCCGCGCAGCTGATAGCACAACGAAGGCAAGAATAACTCGCTTCCTGGTGCGCGATCGCGCGCACCGAAGGGCACCCGTGCAACACTTTGTGCGGTCGTATAAGCGTCTAGTAAAACGGGCATAACTACTAGCACAGAGCTCTGTTTGAGCTCCATAATATATGGTTGGAAAGCTGTTCCAAATACCTACAACTTTCAAGTTTTGAGATTTCTCAAATTCCTAACGCAAATACCCGAAACCTGGCTATAAGTACAGACTATCTTAGACTTAGACAAATTTAGAAGGCCTTAAAAACTTCACTCTTTGGTTTGACTTCAAAACGACCGTTTATCACCCGAATTCATTCCGAATGGATTCATATGGATAAAATATCAATTTAATACTGGTTTTCATACATTCACACATAACTCGGATTTACGGGATGTTATAGTACATCACAAGAATATCACAACGGAAGCCAAGTGCAATGCAATGCAATAATGTATGAAATGTATATGCAATGCAATGCTGTGTACACATGTACTCCGGACGGAAATATCGACGTCTCGGTAGCATAACCCCATAGGGGATTTGCGGTGTGCATGTACCTCACAGCTTCGGCACAAAACTCAGCAACCGCTACCTCATGATTCTGGCAAAAACCTCGGCAATCTCTTAGCACAACCTCGATTCCGAGACAACCATCAGATATCGGTCCTCACGTCACTCTCATCCAACTGAGCCCAGCTCGTCACAGTGTTTTCTCAAGTATTATCAGTGTGTCAACTATATATCATGAAGGATGAGAATGCATGCAATGTATGAGTTCAATGTCAATAATCAGATCAATATCACATGTACCAAGCATGGGTACGCCAACAATATCATGAAAAGGCTACACAAGCCATATAGAACACTATTCTCGTATCAAACGTCAACAAATAAGATGATACAATATCATGATCAAGATAGATCAATAGTCTCCAATATCTACTATCATCACGTGGCATCAAGCCAACAACAATAGAACAAATCAAATCACAACACAACGGGCTGGCTAGCCCCAATCACACAACAGGGCCCAACCTAAGACAATATCCAACCCAACTTCACACCTGAAGGTTTACATGCTTTCTCCGACAATATTGTCTATATTTATGCTTCGCTAAACGAAGCCTCACCGCAGAGTAAACCGTAACCTACTTGGAAGGCCAAATAGCAATATCACCAACAATCACTCCTTAGCCTTTCCTTTCCTTTGAGCCTCGAGATCAAGAAAGCCTAAGCATATTCGAATCATGGAATTAGAATCAAGAAGAACATCAAATAAACATTACCTCTATTCAAGACCCAAATCCCCAACCTATGTAATAGGATTTATGAACTAGAAGGGAAAAATTAGGAATCTAAATGTCCCAACATGAAATTAAACCTCTAGGAGACCAACTCCCATTAATAGCAAGCTAGGATAATCAACAATTCACTAAATTTGGGATTCTAGGCAAAACCCCAAATTTGGCTATAAACCCTAGCTTCCAATTCCACAAATTAGCCTCTAATTAGGAAGAAGTTATGAAATAAAGGATTCTAATCATCAATTCAATGCTTGATGAAGCTAACCCAACCAACAAATCATGATTTAAAAGCCTAGAAAGAATATTCATTAAACCCCTTCTTAATCTTCAATCACTTAATGAATTATCAAGATAAAGGGATTCTAAGATTATTAGGGATAATGGAATAGCAAAGGGACTAGAAGGACTTACCACCAAGAATCTTTTCCAAGAATACCCTAGATTTGCTCCCAATAACTCAGATTTCAAAATAGTAACAAATGAGAGACTAAGGGCTTTTAATACACAATTAATGAAATAACAGGCTCGATACCGTTACGGCGGCAGCGGGATAGTAACAGTGGTTCCGCCCCAACAGCCTCTCAGGTCGCCGTGATAGTAATCCCACAATTGCTCTTGGCCATTCTGGCTTTCCGCCCAACTGCTACGGCGGTACTGCTGGGGCGGTAAGGATGCCGCCATAGTGGACACCAGCACCAGAAATTCCCAAAATAAACACAATCTCCATCCGAAATCCCGACTAATACTCGAGGCCATCTGCTCACAAACCACATACACAGACACACATAAAAATACGCTACGAACGCACTCGTGGCCTCGAAATTCCCAACGGAGGTCTCATTGACCGAGTCAACTCCCGATACCTCAATTTCAACTTCGCAATCCAAGTCATAAAATGCACCTGAGTGCATTGGGAAGCGAACCAAGTATGCACACAAGTTCTAAATGGCCATCCGGACTTGTCGAAATTGACGAATTTCTGAAAAAGGTCCGTTTACCCAAAAGTCAACTTTGAGCCTACTATTTTTTGTTTAAAGCCAATTTTTCCCAAAAAGTCGATAAAATCAACCCCGAACACCTCGAAAACTTGTCAATAGTTCCCTCAGGTCAAAAGTGAGTTATCCGAGCTCCGGGAAGGGTCAAAAGTGCCGAAAAGACTATAACGACCAAGCGGGTCGTTACATCAGATACCAATTGAACCATCGCTCGTCCTTGAGCGAAGAAGGGAAAATAATGGAGAAGTACCTGAATCAGCGAACAACTGAGGATAACGGCTATGCATATCGGACTCAGTCTCCCAAGCAGCTTCCTCAACAGGATGATGCTTCCATTGCACCTTCACAGAAGCAATCTCCTTGGACCTTAACTTTCGAACCTGCCTATCCAAAATAACAATGGGCTCCTCCTCATAGGTCAAATTCTCATCAAGCAATATCAAGTCCCAACGAATGACATAACTACCATCGGCATGGTACTTCTTCAGCATAGATACATGAAAAATTAGATGAACTCCCGCCAATCCAGGCGGCAAGGCTAACTCATAAGCAACATCACCTACATGGTCAAGAATCTCAAATGGCCCAATATATCTCAGACTCAACTTGCCTGTCTTCCCAAACCTCATAATACCCTTCATGGGTGAAATCTTTAATATAACCTGGTCACCAACAGCAAACTCTAAATCACGGACCTTCCGGTCCGCATACATCTTCTGTCGAAGTTGAGCTGGCAAAATCTTGGCCTGAATAACCCTCACTCTCTCAAGAGACTCTCTCAACAGATCCGTACCCCAAGGTTGAACCTTAAAAGCATCAAACCAGCCAATCGGAGATCTACGTCTCCTACCATACAAAGCCTTAAAAGGAGCCATGTCGATACTCGAGTGATAACTGTTGTTGTACGCAAACTCTGCCAAAGGCAAGTGTTGATCTCAATGACTACCAAAATCAATAACGCAAGATCTCAACATATCCTCGAGCACCTGAATGGTCCGCTTGGACTGTCCATCGGTCTGGGGGTGGAAAGTTGTACTAAGATCCAATTGAGTACCCAACTCCTTATGAAAAGCCTTCCAGAAAGAGGAAGTGAAGATAGTACCCCGATCCGATACGATAGAAATAGGAACCCCATACAATCTCATAATATCACGAATGTACAACTTGGATAACTTCTCCGTGGTATAGGAAATCTGAACTGGAATGAAGTGAGTGGACTTTTAACCGATCAACTATTACCCAAATCGAGTCAAACTTACCCAGGGTCTTTGGGAGACCCACAACAAAATCCACGACAATCCTCTCCCACTTCTACTCGGGAATGGCATCCTCTGAATCACACCACCAGGTCGCTGTTGCTCAAACTTATCTTGCTATCAATTACCACACTTAGCCACAAAAAAGGCTATATCCCTCTTCAACTGACGCCACCAGTAGTGCTGTCTCAAATCACGATACATCTTAGTAGCCCCCGGATGAATGAAATATCGAGAGCTATGAGCCTCAGGCAAGATCAACTTAATCAAATCACCAACCCGAAAAACGCACACGTGCCCCTTAATCCTCAAGGAGCCCTCAGAATCAATCATGGTCTCCTTGGCATCACCCCTTAGAACCCTATCTCGAATTTTGCTCAACTGAGCATCTTCAAACTTATGAGTCCTGATCTGATCTAATAAGGATGATCTCGCCTCTACACAAGCCAAAACTCTGCCTACGGCTGAAATATCAACACGAACGAAACTATTTGCCAGAGTCTGAACCTCCATGGCCAACGGATGCTCAGAAACAATCAAATAAGCTAAAATCTGCCTTGAAACTCAAGGCATCAGCAACAACATTAGCCATCCTTGGATGATAAAGAATAGAGATGGCATAGTCCTTCAGGAGCTCCATCCATCAGCGCTGCCTGGAATTAAGATCTCTCTGGGTAAACACATGCTGAAGGCTACGGTGATCGGTGAAAACCTCACAATGGACATCATACAAGTAATGCCTCCAAATCTTCAAAGCAAAGACCACGGCCAACAAGTCTAAATCATAGGTTGTGTAATTCTTCTCATGGATCTTCAACTGACGTGAAGCATAGGCTATAACTCTACCCTCCTACTTCAACACAACACCAAAACCCATACGGGATGCAACACAATAGACCGCAAAATGCTCACCCCTCATAGGCAATGCTAGAATTGGGGATGAAGTCAAATAGTCTTGAGCTTTTGAAAGTTCTTCTCACAATCATCAAACCACTGAAAGGGAACATCCTTCTGAGTCAATCTGGTCAAACACGAATCAATAGAAGAAAAACCCTTCACAATCGATGGTAGTAGCTGGCCTAACCCACAAAACTATGGATCTCGGTCACTGTAGTGGGCCTCGCCTAACCCCTCACAGCCTCAATCTTCTGTGGATCAACCATAATCCCATCCTTAGACACCATATGGCCCAAGAATGCCACAGATTCCAATCAAAACTCACACTTTAAAAACTTAGCAAATAAGTTATTCTTCTTCAACAACCCAAGTACAGTGCGAAGATGGCTCTCATGCTCCTCTCTACTCTTGGAGTACACCAAGATATCATCAATAAACATAATCACAAAGGAATCAAGGAATGGCCTAAAGATGCCATTCATCAAAGTCATAAATGCAGTCGAGGCATTGGTAAGCCCAAATGACATCACCAGAAACTCATAATGTCCATATCTCGTCTGAAAGGCTGTCTTCGGAATATCCTTAGCCCTGATCCTCAATTGGTGGTAGCCTGAACGCAAGTCAATCTTCGAAAACACTGAAGCACCCTGAAGCTAGTCAAACAAATCATCAATACGAGGCATAGAACACTTGTTCCTAATAGTAACCTTGTTTAGCTGACGATAATCAATATACATCCTCATAAATCCATCTTTCTTCTTCACAAATAACACATGAGCAACCCAAAGGGAGACACTCGGTCTAATGAATCCCTTGCTCAATAAATCCTGCAATTGCTCCTTAAGCTCTCTTAACTCGACCGGTGCCATCCGATATGACGAAATAGAAATAGGACGAGTGCCCGGATACAAGTCAATACAGAAGTCAATATCACGATCGGGTGGCATACCGGGCATGTCCGATGAAAATGCCTCCGGGAACTCACTCATAATAGGAATGGACTCAAGGGGTGAAGATCCAGCAGTAGTGTCACGCCCATGGGCCATATAAGATAAACACCCCTTGTTGACTAATTTCTTCGCCAGAAGGAAGGAAATGATCTTCTTCGAAGCGGGGCTAGGAGTACCCCTCCACTCAAGTCAAGGAATGCCCAGCATGACTAACGTGACTGTCTTGGCATGACAGTCCAAGATCGCATGATAAGGAGAAAGCCAGGTCATACCCAAGATAATATCAAACTCAACCATATCAAGAATTATCAAATCTACCCAAGTGTCATACCCCATAAAAGTAACCAAACATGACCAATAAACTCGCTCAACGAAAATAGAATCTCCAATCGGAGTAGACATATAAACAGGTATAGCTATGCTATCATAATGAAAATCCCAATCAATGGCATGATATGTAGACATATACGAATAAGTGAATCCATGATCAAATAACAACAAAGCCTGCTCTTTATGTCGGACGTAAACGGCACCGAAATAACGACATTCGAGGCCTGCGCCTCGGGTCTACCCAAAAATAAGTAACACTGGGCTTCACCACGTCCAGACTGAGATCTACGTCTCGAACCCTGGGACCCACCTCTGGAAACCTGAGAACCACTGCGGCTTGACTGGGCACCGCCTCTCCGAGAAGCACCTCCTCGACTACCTGACGATGTCGGATTCCTTTGAGACTGATGATCCTACCTGGATCGGGGACATCTCCTAGAAATATGACCAAGCTCTCCATATATAAAACATCCCGAAGGGCGAGACCGAAGTAACCGAAGTTGAGGACCCTCTTTGGAATAACCCCGCCACTTTGCGGTCGAGAAAATGAGCTCTCAGGAGCTCTCTGCTTGGGTGGCTCACTAGAGGAAGCCTGCAAAGTTGAATGTACAGGGTGGTTGGAATATGGCTGATACGGCCTAGAAGACTGACTGGCACCCCTCGAACTAAAACCACCATAACTCGCCATGCCGCTGCCTCTTCTCACTACCCTTTCTAAATGCACGGGCCTTAGCGACCTCAACCAAAGAAGCATGCACAATGATGGACTAGACAGAAGCCCCCATAGCCTTCATATGAAGGCAAGGAATCTGAAGAAAATTGACGAGCAAGCGCCTAATCCTGTCTGTTATACCCCATTTTAACCGAAGTCAAAATGGTTTACAACATTCCGGTAATTTCGGGGTTAATTAAAGTTAAGGAGTCGCCACCTAATTATTTATGGTGAATTAGGACACCTAAAGTTTATTAAAGTAATTGTCTAAAGTTGACTCCATTTTAAAGTCTACGAAACCGAAAGATTCTAGGTAAGGGTTCAACTAATCTAAAGGGAAGATATTAAGCATCCTTTAAGATTCATTAAAATGGTTAACCGATCGGACTTAATTATTTAACTAAGGCGAGTGTAAGGTTATAAAAAGTTATGTAGAAATGTCAAGTATGGACAATCCTCAAAATCAATGCTTGGAAAATATTTTAATTCAAATCCATTTTAGCATATCGGACGATAAAGCGAAAATGGTTTTGTAAATAGAAAAGTTTCTTTTATGATGAAACAAATACCCTCGAATTAATAACCTGAAGACACATTTTGGATTAAAGAAAGCCATGAGTTGTTAGAAAAAGAAAGAAAAACAAAAGGATAGTCTTTAGTAAAACACTTGTACTAAACTACAACTGGGCGAATATGAACTTGGAGAGCCAATTTTTAAACCAGGACAATGTGGTAAACTGATCACTTATTCAATTTCCCTATATCTAAATGGCATGTTCCATATGAAAAAGTAAGTAGTCTTATTACTAACTGAAGCAACACTTCAAATGAAACTTAGTTACAAATTATGAAGTAACTTAAGTCTTAGCGATTAATTACACAAACAATACGTAAACAAAGGTTAGTCACATAAGAAAACTTAATCACATTATTAGACAAACAAAATGGTAACATGAAATGATAAGAGTTATTTCGGTTTGCACGAAAGAGTGGCAATGTTCTGCAAATTTCTGCTCAAGCAAAGTAAGAGAGTAGACAGTGAATGAAGTGCGGACTTCCGTAAGCGGTGTCGTTGAGTCTCGAAGTGAAACTCTTCGGCTTCGGTGTTCGTGCAGGTCAAAGAAAAAAAAGCAAAAACAAGAAAAGATTAGAAGCAGGACATCTACCTCTCAAACATTCATAAGAAAGAGAAAGTAAAAATCACGCTATTATGTAATTCCAATAATCTTTAAGTTACATCATCATTCACGTTAATAGCAAGCGTTATATGCACTCAAAGAAAATTCAATACCTCAACCAACGGCAAATACAGTGAGTGGCAAATAAACAAAGGGCTCCTTCGATATGAAATATACATATATATATAGGGATATTTCCTATTCAAAATGATTTCTACTTAAAGAAAGGATTAAATGAACCTACTAACATATAGTAGCTAATCAAAATTAAACCTTTTAAGACATTAACAGAATAATACAAATCCCAATTTCGGAGAACAATGTACATATACTTCTCATTTTTATAACATTTAAAGTGACTTAACAGATAGCATGCCACAGTTGCTTTTCATTAACAAAAAAAGTTCACGAGCATTTTGTCAAAACATATATCATTCATGTTTTAGAATTAACAAATCCGGAAAGTATGATCCTACACCCAACTCAATGACATGATTTTTGCAATATCCAGGAACGCAAACACCTAAGACAAAGCTTCTTCATAAAGTTTTTTGACATACATGGTTTAATAATAGCACAATACAAAATCTAGCTTAACCAAATAAATTAATGGTCATGTTCACTAATAGTTATCTCCTGTGTTCCATTTATCTATTTGGATGGACTTTAATCTCAAACAAAGAAAAAAATGAGTAAAGAGATTGGATTTACCTCTTATGGGTGTCGTGAATGGGACGACGATCTAGATCTACTCTCCTTCGAATAAAGTCGAAATGGACAGAGATTGAGGATAACAAAATGCTAAAATTTTGTTTTAGAAATAGTAGAAAAAATAACAATAGCTTGAAGGAGAGTTTTCCTCGTTTGGGAATTGAAGTGTTAAAGAGATATTTATAGGAGTAGAAAACTAGGGTTTGTCTCTCGTTTTTGGGCGGGATTTGAAAGTGAGATTTTGAAAAATAGAATCCCCGGCATTTTGAAATCCGAACGTTTTTTTTTTATATTGGGCAAACTTGTAGATCTTCACTTGATGGTTCAGGCATTACCCTAAATGGTGAAACTTGGTTTGAATTCGGGCCTGCTCTGTTTTGGCTTCATCTGATTTTTGATATGCTGGGGTAAGTGTAGGGAAACTTACACGAAAATAGGATGGTCAAAGTCTGTCATGGCTGTGACAAAGGTTTGGATCTTGTGTAGAATAGGAAAGAGAGGAAGAAGATAGAGTGTGGCTGCTGTAGGGTTTAATTCTATATATGATGGTAAAACTTAGGGCTTCTGTTTTGGGCCTTTCATTTGGGCTAGACTGGTCCGAAATTAATTCAAAGTGTGGGCTCATTTTGAGGTAAAAGGTGGGCTTGTGGGATCCGAATTTTGGTCCTTTTCCTCTTATCCTAAATCATTCTTTAAGCTTCTTTATATCAATAACTTGGGAAATATATGGAATAATCATGCAATTAGTATTTAATAGTAATAAGCTATAATTCAATAACACTAAGTTACCAATAATAGCAAAACTAAAAATATATAGGCAATGTAATAATAGAGTAAGAAATATTATCTATCTTAACTTTATGATTAATAAGTAGTAAATAGATAGTAATGTGAGGGTAATATGAAGTAACGATACTCTAAATAATTGCAGTAATAGTAATAACGTAATAGTGAATAGAAAGTATATAGTTTATCAATAAAATTAGAAGCCAGGAAAATAAATTGGAATAAAGGAGGGACAAAATTGGGAGTCAACACTGTCAGGCTCAGTAAGGATCAAGAGAGTGGAATAACGGGCCAGATACAGATAGCGAGTCACATAGGCCTACATAGATAAACCCTTCTACTGAAGATGTAGAAATTCATCCCTTCGTGCCTCTCTCTAAGCCCGGGGCATATAGTTCTTAAGGAAGGCCCGTTAGAACTGAGTCCAAGTCAGCGGAGGAGCACCCTCAAGTCTGCAAGACACAAAATACCTCCACCAAGGCTTCACGTCTCCACGAAACTGGTAGGACACATAGTCAACTCCATGAGACTCTATGATCCCCATCCTATGTAACAACTCATGCATATCCAAGATGAACTCATAAGCGTCCTCTCCAAAAGTACCTGAGAACCTCGGCGGCTCCAACTTTCGAGACCTCCCAACTTGGTCCTGATCAGTCAAGGTCATAACAGGGTCCACCATGGGTCTAAGATCATCCCCCGGAGCTGGCACTGCATTAATATCGGGAGCCATAGCTACATCGGAGTGTGCTACTCGAGTAGGTCTCTGCTCAGGGGTCTGCGCCCCTACTCTAGTCTGCGAACCTCTACCAGGAGTAGTGACACCAACGGCAGCTTACTGGGCAACTAGTTGGAGTAGAACACTAGCTATAGTATCCTGTATAGTCTGCTCAGAAGTGATCTCGTCGTGTTTGTGCTGGGGACACATCATCCTTGGTGGTCTGGTCTCGAACCCGCCGATCCTCAGGCTCTAGAAATGGAGATCTCTTACGCCGTTGTCCTACTGTAGGAGCCCTACCCCTGGCTGGGGCAGCCCCGCGGCCTCTAGCTCTACCTGACCCTCTAGCTGTCACTTGCCCTCTGGTGCCAGCCGTAGCTGCGAACTCTGGCACCTGGTCGGCTATAGTAGCTAGAGCCCTCACCATCTAAGAGAGAAGAGATAAGAGTTTTATACCAATTTGATTGTTCCAGATACCAATTTGAATAAAGTAGCACAAAAAAAGGAAAGAAAGTGAAATTTCCTAAAATGTCCTATAACCTCTGGCGGATAAGTACGACGCTCATCGTACCGATCCACGACTCTACTAGACACGCTCTTGTATTATAGACCGGGTAACCTAGGGCTTTAATACCAACTTGTCACGACCCAAACAAGATAAGTCGCACGGGAACCTACCTTTCCAACCTCGGTAGGCGAACCCTTATCCCAATAGTCTCAAAATACATGATTTAATAAATAAACAAGCGGAAGAGATAGAAATACGTAAGTCTGACATAATAATAGATAGAATATGCGGAATACATCAAATCTCCCCACATATCTATCTAATCATACAAAAGCAACTATCTAGACACTATAAGTCTGAAAATAACAAAATACATCAAATGTCTGAATATGTCTCAGAATGTAAATAAGACATAGAATAAGGAAGAATCTCTAATGTGGAAGACGTCCCCATGCTCACCTTGTAAGACTCTGAGCAGCAACTCTCGCACAAAGATCAGCCACGAGAAACGGAGGTCGATCCTACCTGGAACTCTGCATTCATAAAAGAATACAGCAAGTGCAGGTCAGTACAAACAACAAGTACTGGTAGGTATCATAGGCCGACTAAGTTTAGCTAACACATATCAAGTCAATAAAGTAAGATAAGCAGGTAATCAATCAAGGTATAAGTCAAAACACAAGCCAGAAATCAAGTACACGTCATCACCTAGGTTATAGCATCTAAACCCAATTGTATCAAGTCTCAAAGACTCAGTCTGAATCCGTATATCACAATTACATCACAAGAATATCACAACAGAAGCCAAGTGCAATGCAATGCAATAATGTATGAAATGTATATGCAACGCAATGCTGTGTACACATTTACTCCGGACGAAAATATCGACGTCTCGGTAGCATAACCCATGGGGGACCCTCGGAGTCCATGTACCTCACGGCTTCGAGACAAACCTCGGCAATTGCTACCTCAAGATTTCTGTAAAAACCTCGGCAATCGCTACACCCAACCTCGATTCCGGGATAACCATCGGATATCAATTCTCACGTCACTCTCATCCAACTGAGCCCCACTCATCACAATGCTTCATCAAGTATCATCAGTGTGTTAAGAGTATGTCATGAAGGATGAGAATGCGCGCAATGTATGAGTTCAATGTCAATAATCAGATCAATATCACATGTACCAAGCATGGGTACGCCAACAATATCATAAAAAGGCTATACAAGCCATAGAGGACACTATTCTCGTATCAAACGTCAATAAGTAAGATACTACAATATCATGATCAAGATATATCAATAGTCTCTAATATCTACTATCATCACGTGGCAGCAAGCCAACAATAATAGAACAGATCAAATCACAACACAACGGGGTGGCTAGCCCCAATCACACAGCAGGGCCCAGCCGAAGACATTATCCAACCCAACTTCACACCCGAAGGTTTACATGCTTTCTTTGATAATATTGTCTAAATATATACTTCGCTAAATGAATTCTCACCATAGGGTAAACCGTAACCTACTTGGAAGGCCGAACAGTAATATCACCAACAACCACTCCTTAGCCTTTCCTTTCCTTTGAGCCTCGAGATCAAGAAAGTCTAAGCACATTTGAATCATGGAATAAGAATCAAGAAGAACATAAAAAATAAAAAAAATAAAAACTTACTTCTATTCAAGACCCAAATCCCCAACCTATGTAATAGGGTTTATGAACTAGAAGGGAGAAATTCAGAATCTAAATGTCCCAAAATGAAATTAAACCTCTAGGAGACCAACTCCCATCAATAGAAAGCTAGGATAATCAACATTTCACTAAATTTTAGATTCTGGGAAAAACCCCCAAATTTGGGTATAAACCCTAGCTTCCAATTCCACAAATTAGCCTCTAATTAGGAAGAAATTATGAAATAAAGGATTCTAATAATGAATTCAATGCTTGAAGAAGCTAACCCAACCAACAAATCATGATTTAGAAGCCTAGAAAGAATATTAATCAAACCCCTTCTTAATCTTCAATCACTTAATGAACAATCAAGATAAAAGAGATTCTAAGACTAGTAGGGATAATGGAATAGCAAAGGAATTAGAAGGACTTACCACCAAGAATCTTCTCCAAGAATACCCTAGATTTGCTCCCAATAGCTCAAATTTTAGAATAGTAATAAATGAGAGACTAAGGGCTTTTAATACACAATTAATGAAATAACAGTCCCGATACCGTTATGGCGATAGCGGGATCGCAGCAGTGGTTCCGCCCCAACAGCCTCTCAGGTCGCTGTGATAGTAATCCCACAGTTGCTCTAGGCCATTATGGTGGTCCACCCAACCGCTGGGGCGGTAAGGGTGCCGCCATGACGGACACCAGCACCCGAAATTCTCAAAATAAACACAATCTCAATTCGAAATCTCGACTAATACCCAAGGACATCTGCTCACAAACCACATGTACAGACACACATAAAAACACGCTACGAAAGCATTCGTGGCCTCAAAATTCCAAACGGAGGTCTCGTTGACCGAGTCAACCCCCAATATCTCAATTCCAACTTCGCAATCCATGTCCTAAAATGCACCCGAGTGCATTAGAAATCGAACCAAGTATTCACACAAGTTCTAAATGACCATCCGGACCTCTCAAAATTGATGAAATTCTGAAAATGGTCCGTTTACCCAAAAGTCAATTTTCAGTCAACTCTTTTTCGCTTAAAGCCAATTTTTCCCAAAAAGTCACAAAAATCAACGCCGAACACCTCGGGAAGCTTGTCAACGGTTCCCTCGGGTCAAAAGTGAGCTAACCAAGCTCGGGGGAGGATAAAAAATGATGAAAACACTAGAACGACCAAGCGGGCCGTTACTCCAATTGGTATCTGGATGATCCCAATTGGTATCTGGTCGATTCCAATTGGTATTTGGTGGGGACATCCTATCGAGGATCTTTGAAGTATGTGTGTGTTACGGTTATTTAAGAGGAGTTCCCTGTGTTGTACCATCCTGTTGGGTGGTAGAAAAAATTACTCACTAGCCCGTAAAACCTTCACCCCAGCGGTTTACTCATCGCCATAGCGAGTTCGCTGTAGCGGATTCGTTATGGCGAGAAGGGCTTAACATCTACGAGGAATCCAAAATCATAAAGGCCCATTGTAGTGACCGGATTTCCCTGTTTCAAAATTTCTCAACCTATGCAATTCATCCAAAACTAAAAAAAAAAAAACCAGAATTTCCTAACACAATAAATTTATAGAGGCACCTAGCCCAACGAGGGCAAGGGCCATTCGATCTGCCAAACATCATTATCCAAAAACCAATTCAGAAAAATAAAAGAAAATGTCTAAAACATCGAACCAAAGCAGCCAAAAAAAATAAACCATTGTCATATAACAAAAGCCCTACAAGGGAAACAGAAATCATGTTTAATAGGGGAGAGGGGAAAGGACACTAGGCCACTAATCTGCTGGTCATCATGTCACCTCCGATACTGGAACTGCTGGAGTCATCACTATCGAGCTCGGACCCGCTCAGCAAGGAGAACTACTGGGCATCTCGCTTGGTCACCTTAGGCAGCTTCCCCTTTGGGTGCAAGGTCTTCCGGATTCCCTTCCACATCTTCGCAAATAATTTGTCCCGGGATATCCTCTTCTTCTTCTTATCCAAATCCTCCTGGAGCTCCACATGGGCCTGGCACAAGCACATCATAAGGTAGGGAAACATCAGACTCGGCCCGGCCTTAAACATGAAATTCCTCCACTCCTCGATCACTTACTTACCCACATTTACAAGCACGTTATCCATGATGCAAGCAATCACAAGGGCCGGGAGTAGGTGACATCAGTAGTGTTACTCAAAGGGCAAACCCTCTGGGAGACTAGGTCCAGCCACCTTCGCGCATCGGCAGTAAAGTAGGTACTATTGATCTTAGTTCGGCTAATAACCCAAGTGACCTTACACCACTTGTTCTCCTTCACCAGCATATCCACCAACTAAGGACTATTACTGTCATGGTCCCTAGCAAGCGTCTCATCCTCGGGAGGATTGGGCAGCCTGTAAACTTTATTTATCACCTCCGCCTTGACCTTCGCCTGAACGCCCTGAATTGTGATCTCTGGGTCTGGAGAGGACCAATCAATAGTGGGGAGCATGGCATAAAACTCCCTGATCGAGTTGGTGTTGCAATTGCCGGGGTCCCGGACCAACCTGTTCCACCTAATTTCCTGTAAGTGGTTGTAGAAGTCCGAGGCAAGCTTGTCCACCCGTTCCATGATAAAACCCCTCTCGTGCAACAACCCCTTACTATGCTACTCTATATAGTGCCTTCGGCACTGGCGGGTTGACGAACCGGGTTTAAACAGGAGCTGCTTGCTGTTGTTGTTCGGCCATGGCTTAGTAAAACTGTGTACCTAAAGAAGAGACCGCGTTAGTTCAATGTTGCACCAAGTTCAGTTAGCTATAAGACATGTACAACCCAAACAAGGCCCAAACAAAACTCAACCTAGGTAGGAAAATGCCATAAATTTGATTCTGCCTGAGCAGTCTTCACTACAGCGGTAGTATAACCGCTGCAGCAAGGCCGCGCCTGCGAAGAGGGTCTCGTTGCAGCTGACCCATCTTCCCTAGCGAGAAACCCTTTTCTAACAAAAATGGTGGCCCAAAATTTTGGCCAAATTTTTATAGATTTCGACATAGATCGGGCAATACATTAGCATGCATGTCGTTTACACCCTATGAAACATCTTTTTAACAACAAATAGACCCAAAATTTCAAGCATTATCAAAACACTCATAGAAAATTGCACCCACTATCCCAACAAGGTTCTACCCCCATTTTCAAGAAGATCTTAACTAATCAAGAAGCTAACACTTTCTGAACATCGAAATAACATGACATAATTCGAAATCTCCTTTCTCCAAGGAATCATAAGCCCTTGTTTCAAAATCCCAACATTTCAATACTACCCAGCAACTTAAGCATGGAAAATTTTCAAAATATTGGGGTCTAACAGTCTAACAGAGAAGTAGAGGAGAGTACATACCTTGAGTTGGCAAAAGATTGCAAGATTTTGCTAAAAAAAAAAAAATTGACCTTGTTATTTCCACTCAAAAATCTACCTTTTTCCTTTGTGTTGAAAGTATGGGAGTTGACCGAAGTAGGTGGGGAGTTTAAAAATGGGAAGAGGGGGAATATTATGAGACTAAGGGATTGAATGAGGGGAGAAATCGTGCGGAGTTGAGAGGTTTTCGGAAAAGAGGGGAGGTATGAAATGGGAGGGTGAAATATCACCTCCCCCATTTTAATTCTGCTTGAATAGTTCTACTGCAACGGTCCTCAATCCGCTACAGTGATACTGCTATGGCAGGGAACTAAAACGCTGCAGTGGCCCACGTGTTATTTCAATTTTCGAGTCGCGACAACGGCTCATACCCCCGCCCTTTCCAACCATAGGGATTTAAATCTTGTATGAGTCCTAGGTCCTTGATCGTTCCAATTTTCATGGACTAAGATTTCCAGAGTCTGGTGCTTCATCCCCTCGTTAGTATAACTGTTCTAACCATGCGTGTTCCGTATGGCCAAGGTATTGATACCTAATGGCAAGTGAACTCGAGTAAGGATTTAAAACTTGAAATTTGGCATGAGGTGTATAAATTTATAGCATCCTGTATAATATAGCCTTGCAACCCTAATCTGCCTGACGCCGTTCTTGGACGAATGGTTATTTAATTGTTATCTGATGTAATGACCCGCCTGGTCGTTATTGGACTGTCTGAAACCCGAGTATGAAAACCAAGTGTATTATCATAAGATCGATCCCTGGGGAGTTTTGAGTGTAATATTTACTTGTAGTTGAATTAGATACAAGTTAAAGAGTTGTGGTCCCGGGGGGAAATGTTTTCGCTACAGGGATGGGCGGCCGCTATAGCTAGCCCACTGTAGCGGACGAGCAGTCCGCTGTAGCAGCGTATGTGAACTAGAACCCACGTTTAATGACCTTGATTTAAACCCACTTGTCCACAAAACCCCTCTCCGTAACCGTTATTAAGGTATTCCCTGAGTAAAACACTTGGAGACTAGGGAGAAGTAGCCCTCCAAGCATCCTTCATGTTGTCTAGCCTAAGGATTCCTCTATCACAGTTTCTGGCTCAAAGACTAGATGGTGGATATTCTAAGCACGTTCGTGAAAGCTGCTCGACAATGAGGTAGGTTATGGTTTACTTAATTAGACTTTGATTAAACTTCGGACATGGAGTTCGGTTGAATATTGCTTAGGTTAGGATAAATGCTGATTTCTGTGGGCATCGTTCCATTAAGCGAGTAAGTGAACCAAGATGTGTAGTTGATATGCCAAAAGGCGAAGCAAAGTAGTGAATATGGTTTGTTATTGATCTAGTTAGAGGCTGGGGTGTGTGCAATTCCCGAGTTGACCTTAATAGAGTATTGTTGTACCATGGGTGGGGGCGACCTGTTGATAAATTATAGGTGTCCTCATTGAGGTTCATGTTGTCATTATTCTATGTACGGAGCATGCGGGAATAGTCAGTGTTTACTTTCTTGTTGATTCGGAGTGATTCCTTACTTGTATTATTGATGAGTCAAGTCCGAGTCTTTATATGGCTATTGTGTGATGACGTATATTCTTATTTTATGTATTCTTTTGAGGCAGTCCTATTGTTATGAGGTTGATTTCTAAAGTCTTGTTATGACTCGTATGGTGACTTGTGTTCCCTGATATTGATTTACTGATTGTTCACATTCCTTATTGATTGTGGAACGGAAATACATTGTGATGAGAAACATAATATAATTATGAAAAGGCACATTTGACAGGGGGTGAGGATGTGGCCTAGGTATGGGCTCGTGATCCGAGGTCAGTTCCGAAGTGAGTGGTACATAGATACCATGGGTCCCCTGTAGGTCATGGCTATTTGGGAAAACATTACCATTTAGCATGTGTGTACAGATATGATACTAGCACTGATTGCATTGTAATTGTGTGTTCTTATTTTGTACGGTGGTAGAGCTGATTCCAGTTTGATGACATATAGTCATGGTTCATTCTAGTAATTTACAATTGATTTCCTCATGATTATGGAGATGAGGCGCTTACAAGTAACTCATAAGCTGCTGATAAATAAAGAAAGGTAGGTTGAGTTGACCCCACTGGTGGGGCTAAGTGTTGGGGAGTATGTTAACTTGCTATCATTGATTGCATTGCTTGCTTGTTCTTACTTGATACCTAATAAGTTGTTTGAGTCTGGTGTCAATTCTAGATTGTGTGTTGATTAAGTCTAATCGTTAAATTTCGGGTATGTTAAAGCAAAGGGGGAAAAAGGCAAGGATTAGTAGTCCCATTGAGTGTCGGTTGATAGAGAGGTTGAGGTCAGTCCTTATAGTTGTCGGGGTCTAATTGGTCCAGGGTCTGCCTTAAACGTAATTATTGTTGTCTATTGGTCCATACTATTTAGTGTTGCATTGACATGGTAATGGGACACGAGTATCTTTATGTCAGAACTGTAAGTGTGGGTAGGACTTAAAAGGGATGTGTCACGACCCGACTAGGGCCATGACGGGTATCCGGGGCTAACCACCGAGCACCACTCATTCTATTACTTATCCTGCCTTTATTCATATTTCTCATCATTCGTAACCATAGAAAACGACTTTCATTTAAAACATATTTACTTTATAAACATCAGCCCTTTAGGCTATCAAAATAATAATATACATATACATACATATACATGAAGACTATGAGATCATAATACCCACACTGCGTATCTACGAGCCTCTACTAGAGTACTAAATATATGGACGGGACAGGACCCCATCGTGCCCAAAATATGAATATACATATATACCAAAAGAATAATCAATGGCACCTCCGGAAAAGTGGAGTGCTCTCAATCGACTAATAGCTCCTAGTGGATTTCACCTCCCTATCTACTTGTGGGCATGAACACGGCGTCCAAAGAAAACGGACGTCACTACGAAATATTGTACCGAGTATGTAAGGCGTGAATGAAATGAACATAATAGAGAATTCATAAGACATGGATGAAGATATAACCTTTGAATAGATACATTTTATACATATATCATATCGTAGCATATCATATGAATTACCATATCTCATATACATCATCATCGTTACCATTCATACCATCATCATACCACTAGTGGTGTCATACATCAGGCTCGGTGTTAACCGCGTTAGGTGAAATGCCCGACCATCTAGGCGCGGTGTAATATATGCACCCCGCTAGTGGTGTCATGCCCGTCCATCTAGGCGCGGTGTAATCTATATCGCATATCATATACTTATCATTATATTCATCTCATAGCATATCATGGTTTTATCATAATTTAACATCATTATACATACATAAAACATCATAAACATACGGTGTAATTGCTATCATCGTGACATAAGGTCATAACTTATCATTATGGAGTAATCATTGTAGGCATCTCACCTTGAAGGGACTACATTTTAAGGTTGTAACATCAATAACAACATCATTAACCTTGTAGGTACGTCATATCGTAATCCCTATAATCCTTAGGCTTGAACTTAGCATTATCATTATCGCACTCATAGCGTATTTCTTATCTCGTATGACTATTCATGAACATAGGCTCTTAGTCTTTCAGAACATAGGAAATTCAAGAAGAATGAGGAAAATCATGCATAGGATTCATGCCTTAGGAAGAAAGGTTGAGCCTTACATACCTTTGTCGTTTAACTACTCCATTGCTTATTCTCCTTTAATGCACTCGTTTATACCTTCAAGGGAATTCATATCGACATTAGCTAAATAATCATAAGAACGTACTTACTAAAGCTAGAGAAAATTGGGCAGCATTTCCTTTGTTTATACGACTTCCTCCATATTCCATATCAACTCCCAAACATTCATAATAACAATCACCATATCATATACAATAATCATCGTTCACTTGCATTTTTTCACATTTCACATTCCACTCCAATTCTCCATAATCATGACCAAAGTCCGTTATCGTCGTTCTTTCTCATACAATACTTATTCCATGTTCTAAATGTCATTTATAACGTATTTATAATCTCAACATATCCATTTTCATGATTCATTTCAACTACTACTCAACATTGACACTATTCACCCATTTATGACCCATTTTCTATACTCTTCTACAATCCAAGTGTTTCAACCTATCAATACTTCAAACAACATGGAAAGATCATGAAACTCACCTTAGATGATGGAGGAATAAGCCTTGAATGGTAATACACCTCTTGCACCAAAACCCTATTTCACCTTTCTTGGGATTTCTTGACTTGGATGACTTTAATGGGTTTCACACTCTTGATTCTTGTTGGTTTGATGAAGTTGATCATCAATTTCCTTGGTGTTCTTATGGATGAAGTGTATGGAGTGTTCTAGAGATTTCTTGAGTTGTGGAGATGAAAGAGGAAATGAATTAAAATGAAGGAGAGGTCCCTTATATTAATCCCAAACCTGTCCCGACCAAGATCTACGGACCAACATACGGTCCGTATGTTTTCTACTGGCCGTAGATCTGGTCCAGTGAGACATGTTATGCTAGGCTGAATCTACGGTTGGACATACGGTCCGTAGATTTTATACGGCCAGTATATCTAGCCGTATGTTTGCTCGGCTTTCCGAGACTTGTTCTCGTCGACTCGTTTGATCTCCGATCCTTATGGAACCTTCTTAACACTTGTTTAACACCTCAATACCAATCTAAGGGACGTTATAACTCTTCCTCAAAGCATCATTAAAACATCATTAACTCGATACTCGAAATCATGTCCGACACACGACATATGACTTGCTTTCCTTAACAACTTTCTCTCCTTATCTTGAATGTCTTTGGAAATCTTAATTAGGACCCTCAAATGCTATTTCTTGCTTATCAAAACATCGTATACATCATACTCTTCGATGGCCTATTCACTGTACGCTAACGGGGAATTTTCCAAGGTGTAACATTCTTCCCCCCTTTTGGAACATTCGTCCTCGAATGTTAAGTCATCGGGGATTCTAGAAAAATTTCGTTAGAGTTTCCCCTATAATATGGCGCTACCATCCTGTCACAACAACCCATAATAACCTTGCCTCACAGGGCCACAACACAATAGCAATATAAATTGGCCACACACGACCCATATGCATAAAAGAAAAGTATACATACCTTATAATCTCGATGTCTCATCATAGATCTCTTCCGGGGACTGAAATAAATGCGGATATGTGGATTTCATCTTCTCCTCCGCTTCCCAAGTCATCTCTTCTCGATTGTTATTTCGCCACAAGACTTTGACTGAAGCTACTTCCTTGTTCCGAAGTTTCTGTACTTGCTCGTCTAGTATGGCAATAGGCACCTCTTCATAGGCTAACTTTTCCGTAATCTGAACATCATCGACTGGCACAATCTTTGTAGGATCTCCAACACATTTGCGGAGCATTGAGACATGGAAAACTGGATGGACTAATTCAAGTTCTGAAGGTAAGTCCAATTCATAAGCTACTTGACCCACCTTGCGAATAATTTTATAGGGTCCAATATATCGAGGGCTTAGCTTTCCTTTCTTACCAAATCTCATCACCCCTTTCATTGGCGACACCTTCAAAAATACCCAATCATCAACTTGAAATTCTAGATCTCGCCGGCGGTTGTCCGCATAAGATTTTTGGTGACTTTGGGCTGTTAACAATCGATCTCGGATCACCTTGACTTTTTCTACGGCTTGTTGAATCAACTCAGGGCCTATTAATTGTACTTCTCCTATTTCAAACCATCCAATTGGAGATCTACACTTCCTTCCATATAAAGCTTCATACGGAGCCATTTGGATACTGGAATGATAGCTATTATTATATGCGAACTCAATAAGGGGTAAGTGGTCATCCCAACTACCACCAAAATCTAGTACACATGCTCGTAGCATATCCTCCAAAGTCTGAATGGTACGCTCGGCTTGTCCATCAGTTTGCGGATGAAATGCCGTGCTGAGCCTTACTTGAGTACCTAAACCTTCCTGGAAAGATCTCCAGAACTTGGCTGTAAATTGTGCTCCTCTATCTGTAATAATGGATATCGGAATACCATGGAGTCTCACAATCTCCTTGATATACAACCTTGCATAATCTTCTGCTGAGTAGGTGGTTCGACTGGAAGAAAATGAGCCTTTTCGTCAATCTATCCACAACTACCCATATAGAATCATATTTGCCTCTAGAACGAGGTAGTCCCACAATAAAATCCATATTGATCACTTCCCATTTCCACGTAGGAATTTCCATCGCTTGCAATAATCCTCCTGGCTTTTGATGTTCTATCTTCACTTGCTGGCAATTTGGACATTGGGCTACAAATTCTGCTATGTCTCTTTTCATGCCACCCCACCAATATATCATCTTAAGGTCGTGATACATCTTTGTCGTTCCCGGATGAATATAGTACCGAGAATAATGAGCTTCCTCTAGAATTCGGCGTCGTAACTCTGCAACATTCGGAACACATAGCCTGCCTCGGTATCTAAGAATTCCATCTATAGAAGTTTCAAATGGAGACTCCTCTTTTGCATGACACATATCTCTATAATGATTCAATTGAGGATCTTCATACTGTCGCTCTTTCACTTCCGTATTCAAGGACGAGACTGTGGGATTATTAATACTAACTCCTGCATCGCCTGAATCAATTAGACGTACTCCAAGATTAGCTAGCTGATGGAGTTCATGAATCATTTCTTTCTTCTCCGAGGGGACTTCACATAAGCTACCCATTGATCGGCGGCTAAGCGCATCGGCTACTACATTTGCTTTCCCGGGGATATAAAATATTCACATCATAATCCTTCAATAATTCTAACCACCGCCTCTCGCCGTGCATTCAACTCCTTTTGTTTGAAGATATATTGAAGACTCTTGTGGTCTGTATAGATATCAATATGCACACCATGCAAGTAATGTCTCCACATTTTTAATGCATGAATAACTGCGGCCAATTCAAGATAGTGAGTTGGGTAGTTCTTTTCATGTTTCTGCAATTGTCTCGAAGCATAAGCGATGACTTTACCGTGCTGCATCAATACACATCCTAACCCCACGCCAGAAGCATCACAATACACAACATAGCCATCTGGCCCTTCTGGGAGTGTTAAGACTGGAGCTGAGGTTAACCTGTCCTTCAACTCTTGGAAGCTACGCTCACAAGCATCATTCCACTGAAATTTAGCTGACTTCTGGGTTAATTTCGTCAATGGGGCTGAAATAGATGAAAAGCCCTCTACGAACCTTCTATAATAACCTACCAATCCCAGAAAACTACGAACTTCTATAGGCGTCGTAGGCCTTGGCCAAGTCTTCACGGCCTTCAATTTTTTCTGAGTGTCAACTCTAATACCATCATCTGAAATAACATGACCCAGAAATGTCACAGAATTCAACCAAAACTCGCACTTTGAAAATTTTGCATACAACTCCCGAGTCCGAAGAATTCCAAGGACAATACGTAAATGGTCTGCATGTTCTGATTCCGTGCGAGAGTACACCAGAATATCATCAATGAATACTATTACGAATAGATCCAAGAGAGGCCTGAATACATTATTCATCAAATTCATGAACACTGCTGGGGCATTAGTTAGTCCAAATGACATCACCCGAAATTCATAATGGCCATATCTCGTTCTGAAAGCTGTCTTGGGAATATCTTCTTCTCTAACTCTCACTTGATGATAACCCGATCTCAAGTCTATTTTGGAAAACCACTTGGCACCTTGTAGTTGATCAAATAAATCATCAATTCTCGGAAGAGGATATTTATTCTTTATGGTCACCTTATTCAGTTGCCTGTAATCAATGCACATTCGTAGGGAACCATTTTTCTTTCTCACAAATAAGACTGGGGCTCCCCACGGTGATGAACTAGGTCTAATAAACCCCTTCTCAAGCAAATCTTTCAATTGTGCCTTTAACTCTTTCAATTCTGCCGGAGCTATTCGATAAAGAGGAATAGAAATGGGCTTGGTATCCGGCAATACATCAATAACGAAATCAATTTCTCTTTCTGGAGGAAGGCCTGGGAGTTCATCTGGGAATACATCCGGAAATTCATTCACCACCGAAACGGATTGGAAAGTTGGCGACTTTGCTTCGGTATCATGAACTCGAACTAAATGATAAATATAGCCCTTGGCTATCATCTTTCTTGCCTTAAGGTAGGAAATAAACCTACCTCTGGGAGTTGCCGTATTACCTTTCCATTCAAGCACGGGCGCTCCCGGAAATTGAAATCGGACCACTTTCCTTCGGCAATCAACATTAGCATAACATGAGGCCAACCAATCCATACCCATAATCACATCAAAATCTAGCATTTCCAGCTCAACTAAATCAGCTTTAGTTTGGCGGTCACATATCACAATCACACAATCTTTATATACTTGTCTAGCTATCACGGGATCACCAACCGGAGTAGATACCTCAAAAGGTTTGATTGGCTCGGGTTTCACCCCAATACGATTAGCAACATATGGAGTAACGTAAGATAACGTAGATCCCGGATCTATCAATGCATACACATTATGGGAAAATATGGACAATGTACCTGTAACCACATCTGGGGAGGACTCGAGATCCTGTCGTCCGGCTAAAGCATACAAGCGGGGCTGAGTGGCACCTGAAGTAGATGCTCCCCCTCGGCCTCTACCCCGGCCTGCTGGAAACTGGGGAGTCTGCCCTACCGGGCGCACTGAAGAGGAGCCAGCTGCTGATCCTGTGGGCTGAACCCCACCTCTACCATACCTCGAAGGGCAATCACGCATCAAGTGTCCGGTCTGTCCACAAATATAACAAGCATCTGTGCCCTGGCGACATGGCCCTGAGTGTAATTTTCTGCACTGGCTGCATCGGGGAACCAGTGATCTCTCCTGACTGTAATCTCCACCAAATTGAGAACCTGGGGCCCTCGAACTCTGGCCCTGTCCTGAACGAAAGGAGCGATCAAATCTCCTGCCCGTAAATCGGGGAGGTGCACTAGTCACCGACTGGCCTGAGTGCCTAGAATGTGTCTGCCTTGATCCATCTCTATAATCACTGCCTATGCCCATAGATCTGGCCCTTTTGCTTTGCCCTCTATCAACATCACGATCACCCCTTTGCGGAGGTTGTTGTCCTTCTAGATTTTGGGTATGAGCTTGAATGCGGGAGATATCCATCCCATCTTGCAATGAAGCCGTCAAACAATCTTTGAACAAATGTGGCCCTAAGCCACTCACAAACCTATGCACCCGATCTCCCATATCGGCCACCATAGTAGGGGCATACCTAGCCAAAGAATTAAATTGAAGGCTATACTCCCGGGCACTCATGTTTCCTTGTTTCAAATTTAGAAATCTATCCGCTCTAGCTCGGCGGACCTCGGGTGGCAAATAATGGCGAATGAAAGCATCCACAAATTCTTGCCAAACGGGAGGCGCATTCTCTTGCCTCGATGCTATCCAATTATTATACCATAAAACCGCCACATCCCGAAGTCTATATGATGCCAACTCCACGGATTCGGTCTCGGAAGCATGAATGATCCGCAATGTTCTCAACATTTCATCAATAAAGCCTTGCGGGTCTTCATCCGTCTTTGACCTAAAGAATTCCGGGAGATTCAAGCTCATGAAGTCACGGGCTCTAGTACTAGCTGACCGATCACTTGGGCCCACATTCTGCCGTTGTGCCTGAGCGGCAACTAACTGTGTCAATAAGTGAATGGCCTCGGTCACTTGTTGACCCGAAGTAGCCGGTGGAGGAACTGGAGGCATAGGAGCTGGAACGGAAGCCCCTTCTTGCTCTTCCGTAATAGGCGGAGTAGTGGAGGCATTAGATGGAGCCTCGTTATGTGATTCATCCTCATCTACATTCATAGGCGGCTCTCTTTCTGCCCGCCTTTTCATCGTAGTCTTGCCCTTCTGGGCGGCTTTAGCTTTTCCTTTTGGCGGCATTTCTGAAATCACAGCACACTTATTAGGGAGGATTAAATCTTATACACGGCTCTATCGCACGATCTTATAAGAAGAAAGATGGTCATTTTTCCTAAATGCCTTGTAGCCTCTTGTTTATTAGCGTGGCGCGCAACACACCATAAACAAGACTCTACTAGACACGGCTCGTAGACACTTCCTAGGACTGAACTGCTCTGATACCACTTTTGTCACTACCCGACTAGGGCCATGACGGGTACCCGGGGCTAACCACCGAGCACCACTCATTCTATTACTTATCCTGCCTTCATTCATATTTCTCATCATTCGTAACCATAGAAAACGACTTTCATTTAAAAACATATTTACTTTATAAACATCAGCCCTTTAGGCTATCAAAATAATAATATACATATACATGCATATACATGAAGACTATGAGACCATACTACCCACACTGTGTATCTACGAGCCTCTACTAGAGTACTAGACATATGGACGGGACAGGACCCCGTCGTGCCCAAAATATGAATATATACATATATACCAAAAGAATAATCAATGGCACCTCCGGAAAAGTGGAGTGCTCTCAAATCAACTAATAGCTCCATGGATCCGCATCCGTCTCCCCGTCTACCTGTGGGCATGAACACGGCGTCCAAAGAAAACGGACGTCAGTACAACATTGTACTGAGTATGTAAGGCGTGAATGAAATGAACATAATAGAGAATTCATAAGACATAAGATGAAGGCATAACCTTTGAATAGATACATTTTATACACATATCATACGTAGCATATCATATGAATTACCATAGCGTATACATCATCATACCATTCATACATCATCCTACCAGTCATACATCATCATCGTTAACCCGCGTCCGGGTAACCATCATATGCAGCCCACTAGTGGTGTCATGCCCGGCCCTCTAGGCTCGGTGTAAATATAGTAGCCCGCTTTAGCGGTGACATGCCCGGCCATCTAGGCACGGTGGTGTAATCTTATGACATGCCCGCCATCTAGGCGCGGTGAATCGTATCATCGTACATATCATATACTTATCATTATTATTCATCTCATGCATATCATGGTTTTATCATAATTTAACATCATTATACATTTATCATCAAAACATACATTAGAACTTGAGGGCAATATATTATTCATGACATAAGGTCGTAACCCCCGGTAATCATATCATTGGTCTTGGAGGGACTACATTTTAATTTGAGGAAAACATCATCATTCAACATCATTGTTGTAGGTACATCATATCGTAATCTCTAGAATCCTTAGGCTTGAACTTAGCATTATCATTATCGCACTCATAGCGTATTTCTTATCTCATATGACTATTCACGAACATAGGCTCTTAGTCTTTCGGAACATAGGAAATTCATGAAGAAGAAGGAAAATCATGCATAGGATTCATGCCTTAGGAAGAAAGGTTGAGCCTTACATACCTTTGTCGTTTAACTACTCTATTGCTTGCTCGTTCTCCTTTAATGCACTCGTTTATACCTTCAAGGGAATTCGTATCGACATTAGCTAAACAATCATAAGAACGTACTTACTAAAGCTAGAGAAAATTGGGCAGCATTTCCTTTGTTTATACGACTTCCTCCATATTCCATATCAACTCCCAAACATTCATAATAACAATTACCATATCGTATACAATAATCATCGTTCACTTGCATTTTTTCACATTTCACGATTCCACTCCAATTCTCCATAATCATGACCAAAGTCCGTTATCGTGTTCTTTCTCATACAATACTTATTCCATGTTCTAAATGTCATTTATAATGTATTTATAATCTCAACATATCCATTTTCATGATTCATTTCAACTACTACTCAACATTGACACTATTCACCCATTTATGACCCATTTTCTATACTCTTCTACCATCCGAGGGTTTCAACCTATCAATACTTCAAACAACATGGAAAGATCATGAAACTCACCTTAGATGATGGAGGAATAAGCCTTGAATGGTAATACACCTCTTGCACCAAAACCCTATTTCACCTTTCTTGGGATTTCTTGACTTGGATGACTTTAATGGTTTTCACACTCTTGATTCTTGTTGGTTTGATGAAGTTGATCATCAATTTCCTTGGTGTTCTTATGGATGAAGTGTATGGAGTGTTCTAGAGATTTCTTGAGTTGTGGAGATGAAAGAGGAAATGAATTAAAATGAAGGAGAGGTCCCTTATATTAATCCCAAACCTGTCCCAACCAAGATCTACGGACCAACATACGGTCCGTATGTTTTCTACTGGCCGTATGTCTGGCCGTAGATCTAGTCCAGTGAGACATGTTATACTGGGCTGAATCTACGGTTGGACATACGGTCCGTAGATTTTATACGGCCAGTATGTCTGGCCGTATGTTTGCCCGGCTTTCCGAGACTTGTTCTCGTCGACTCGTTTGATCTCCGATTCTTATGGAACCTTCTTAACACTTGTTTAACACCTCAATACCAATCTAAGGGACATTATAACTCTTCCTCAAAGCATCATTAAAACATCATTAACTCGATACTCGTAAATCATGTCCGACACACGACATGTGACTTGCTTTCCTTAACAACTTCCTCTCCTTATCTTGAATGTCTTTGGAAATCTTAATTAGGACCCTCAAATGCTATTTCTTGCTTATCAAAACATCGTATACATCATACTCTTCGATGGCCTATTCGCTGTACGCTAAAAGGGAATTTTCCAAGGTGTAACAGGATGTTACGACTATGGAAAGTTGAATTGTTTTTAAAGAATTAAAGAATGTCTTTAAAATGTTAATTTTTCTTACTATTGTTATTTATGTTGTTTTCTAAGCAACTTTATGAAGGGGTTTGGTTGGTAAGGGTTCGCCTATCTAGTAGCAATAAGGTAGGTTCCCCCACGATCCGCAATTGGGTCGTGACAGCTTAGCCTTACCTTTGTAGAATAATGAGAAAATTTGGTTTTAGTGAACAATAGATAGATATTATTTATAGGCATGTTTCCAATAATTGGTATTCTATAGTCTTAAATGGGACTAGAAATGGATTTTTCAAATCCAACACAGGTTTAAGGCAAGGTGACCCCTTGCCACCTCTCTTTATTATACTATTCAGGACAAATGATTAATAAGCACAAAAGCTGTATAGCTTTTTCTCCTAAGGCTAACATGGAATTGATGCATAGAGCGACACATATCACTGGAATGACTAAAAAAGAATGGCAATCAAATATCTTGGTTGCCCCATTTTTGTTGGAAGAATGAAGATTATATATTTCTCTGAAATGGTTCAATCAATTACAACAAGGCTATATAGTTTGCATGCAAAGTTTCTCTCCATGTGGGCGGGGGGGGGGGGGGGGGGGGATCATTCTTATTAAACATGTTTTGTTGGCAATGCCTGCTCACTTATAAGCAGCCACGAAACCTCCTAAAAGAACATTTGAACAAATTGAGGGTGCAATTGCTAGATTTCTGTGGAATGGTAGTGAAAATATGAATAAGTATCACTGGTCTAAATGGGAGAGTATGTGCTTACCTTATGAGGAGAGTGGGGTGAACTTTAGGTGTTTGAGAGATGTCAACAAAGCTTTTATTGCAAAGAAATGGTGGAATTTAAGAATCAAAGAGTCTCTTTGGAGAGATTACATAATGGCAAAATATTGTTCCAGTTCCAATCTGTTATCAGAAAAGTTATAGGGGTCCAATGTCAAACTTGGAGAGCCATGTGCAAGATCATATCACAGATGGAGAATAAGATCATTTGGCAAATTGGACATGGACATGACCAGGGAGGGTTTATTGTACAAATTTCTTCCTGATGATGATTCCTAACAACATTAGACTTAATGAGATTCATGATAATGGTACTTGGTACTGGAATAGAGCAGGATATAGAATGCCCTGGGCTATTAGACTGGCTATTCAACATATTACTGTCCACTTCACTCAAGACAGAGAAGATAAAGCTACATGGACCCCAAATCAAGAAGGCAAATTTTCTATATCCTCAGCTTGGAACCTGCTCAAGAAAAAAGCTCAAGGAGATTGGCATAACAGAAGAATATTGCACAAAAACATCACCCTCAAAATTAACTTCCATTTCTGGAGGGTGGTAAAAGATAGATTGTCTACAGATGATAAGATTGGTAGATTTCAGGTACATGGACCATCAATATGTTGTTGTTGTTCAGTTCACAAGATAGAGACTGTGTAGCATTTGTTTGGTCAAAGTAAATTGGCTCAAGAATTGTGGACAGGAACTTGCCATCCTCTAGGCATCAAAGTTCAAAATATTCCTTTGAGACAAATTATGGTAAGTTGCTGGAAAATTCAGGTTAAGAATCCAATAGCTAAACTAGTTAGAGGGATCCTACCTCAAATTGTTTGCTGGGAGATATGGAAGGCAAGATGCAATATTAGATTCAGCTTCTTAAACTTCAACTTCATTCAGTCTATTAAAAACATAACTTCCCAGCTGATGCAGATCATTAGTAATCACTAAAAAACCTTTGATCACCAAGGAAACTGATTGGTACACTATATGTAATGAACTGAATAACAACTCTACAAAGATTAGCATCAAAATTGTTAATGGTACCCACCTCCGCCAAGCTTCATCAAACTTAACAGTGATGGAAGCTATAGAGAAGATGATTGTAGAGGTGGGGGGGATTATCAGAATAGAAAAGGGATTACTAATAGCTACATATACGATCAACTTGGGTAAGGGAACAAGCATCTGGGCCAAAGCTAGAGCTTTGCAGTTTGGTGTTGCATGGTGCTTGACTAATGGATGGAACAAGATAATAGTTGAAGCTGATTCTTTATTATTAATTCGGGCTATCCAAGGGAAAATCAAATCCCCTTGGAACATCAACCCAATAGTGAACTGGATGCAGAAGTTGTTGATCTAACATTAGATACAAGCCAAACACTGCCTAAGGGAGGCAAATCAGGCTGCAAATAAGCTTTCTCAGCTGAGTCACAATGCAAATGAGACCATGATTTTCAGAAGCTATTAGGAGTTGCCTAAATCTGTTTAAGGTATCATCAATATAGATAGATGGGGTTTGCCTAGCATTAGAAGCAGAACTCAAAACAGTTCTTATTTTTATTTTGATCCTCCTTGAATTGTTGTACTTAAGGTAATGTAGGTTAGTATTAGAAGAACAATTGTAATATAGCCTCCATTCACCACTAATTAAAAATAAGTGAGGGATGGAAGTTGTAAATAGGAAGCATGCATCATTTAGTATTCATATAGGGAGACAGTTTTTGTAAATTAGAATCATGCATCATATAGTTCATATAGGTTCTGTATATAAGCATGCATAAAACTGGAAATGTCCAGTTTCATGTACATAGGGGTAAGGTTTAAGTCCCCCCATTGTACTCTTTTTCTCAATTAATAAAATATCGCCTAAGTTCTGATTTTGGAATTGGGTGATTCCCCTAAAAAAAAAAAGTACTTAATGATGGGATATGCATCATCAAAATCCTTATAGGCCGCTAAATAAAAAAAATATTGGCCTTTTCTTGAGGATGGAATTTTTTTTAATATATATATATATATCATATTTCCTGTGCTTTATAAGAGGTCGAAATCAGCTTGATTATATGGGAAAGGAAGAATTGTTTTAATTTTGAAAGTCAGTGTGGTCTAACATTTAAGATCGAAACAAAAAAGAAGATGAAATAGATGATTAAATAATAATATTGAGTTATCCGGCTTTTAAAAGTTTTAGTTGTTAGTAGTTTATTGGATAGCCATGAAAGGTCTCATTAAGCAATCTGGTTATTTGGTCAGGAAAGTCAGTCCATTATTTTGTTGTTAAAGAAGATTTTGACCATAGTAATAGTATTCCAGGTTAGGTTTCTTATTAGTTGTGCTAGGTTAATTTCTCATTTATGTACTCGACATGATGATGATATGTTTGGCTTCATTTGGTAGTTCTTTGGACCAAAAAAGATAAATTACTGATGCTCATCATACGGACAAATGATGGAGAGAAATATCTCCGGTCCAATATCTAACTTGCTAACATTACTTCATGGATCAAGGAGTTTAAGGTGATGATGCTCTCTGATTTTTCTTGTGTAATATACAGAATTGTCATGTCTTCGGCCATATCTTCAATATGGCTGCTTCTTGTCGATAAATTTTAAGCTGACAATATATTGGACCTTTTAGCTATTTACTTATAGATGCCTATTATCCTGGAACTGAACAGCCGCGTAGCATACTGCTTTCAGTTTTCTTTTTATTCGGCTCTAATATCTTCTACAACTTTCATGGCCATCTAGCTTGAGTAGTTTTCTCTCTGAGCTCTTTCATCGCTCTGTTGGCCGTAAATTGTTGATTTTATTCATCTATTTTCTATTTTAGGGTCGAGCTTTGAGTTTTTTCACATATGTGGAGCACTCCAATTATTGAGTTTTAGTTCAGGTTTTCTTCTTCAATTTGATTCCCCCTTTTTTTTTTCTTTTTCTGAAGTAACCCAATTTATCTTCCCGTTTTTCGATCTGGATAGAATTTTGCTGAAAAAATACCTTGAAAATTATTCGAGATTTTTGACAATTTTTTCTGTTTACCCATTTATAGGGACGCTCCCAGATGAGAAAAAAAGTTAAGAGCCCAAGAGAAGATTCTAGGTGGTATCTGCCTATGTCGTTAAGTATGTTAGTAGCTCGGATGCCAGAATTCGAGAGCCAACAAAGGAGCTTGTGAGAACAAGAAGCTAGATTTACCCCGACATGTTGTTAGATCTCCACTTATTTATGTCTATATGGGTAAGGCCTAAATCTTTGCACGCAGTATTGAACCAACCAGTGTTGGTGGTGCTTCCTTTTGTGCTTTAATTTTTTATTTCATCGTTTTCAAATTGTAATTACAAGTCTAAAGATAAGCTCTTTTTTTAATATATGGACCACATATGGTGTAGAGGAATAGAAGAGGCAGTTAGCAACAAAGGAGCGAGCATCAAGAAGAGGCAGTATTCTAATTTATGTAATGAAATGATGATGACATTTCACATTCATATTATGGAAGCTTTAGCTTCAATATCTCCTGAAACGTAATTATAATTTACCACATGGGATTTATCCTAAGGAAAAGCTTGCAGTTGGATTTGCTTCAAGAAAATTAGTAATTACTCCTGTGATTTATCTCTACAAGGATTTAATTTAACTCTATTAGCTGATTCTAATTACATCTAAAGTGCATATTTGAGCTATTTCTTGATACAAAAGTGATTCTAAACTAATATTAGAGTACTGTGCACTTTATATATCACTCCAGTTAGCAGCAGTTTCAGCCTTTCAGGTGATGCTCGCTCTGCACTAGAAATATGTCAGCAAGGTGCGATCCTTAGGATTATCATGCTAAGAAAATATTCATACCTCCAGTTCGGCTGCATCAAGTAAGAGCTAAGCCTCATGCTTCATAGACATTACTAGCATGAAATAAATATTTGGACTTCCTTTAGAGTGTATACATCTTTATGTGGTCATCTTTATTTGAACTTCCTCCAGAGTGCATACACCTTTATTATCTCCTTATGCTTTGTTTATTGAACTAGGGATACATGTTGAGCAGTAGATGACCTCTTTTCCAATATTTGACCAATAAAAAAGTGCTAATGAGGATATTGCGACTATTTATCCTTAAAGATGTAAACAATTAAGCAAGCAATACCTTATGAGATCAACACAATTTAAAATTAAGATCGACGGTTTGCAAATGATAAACTAAATGCCAACACCATTTCTATTTTGCAGGATGAGAGTGTTGATCATGTGGAATTTGTAAAGCTGAATAGAAGGGACATGTAAGATTGGCAACCATAATTATGAATAAAAGAGAACCTAATTAAATTAGAAATGACTGAGAGTATTGCTATTCAAATTGTTGGGTTTAATGGTACATGAACTTAATTCATAATATGCCTCTCCCTTCATATAGTCATTGGTTATGCTTTCAGATTGTATGGGGGTATCGACAACACCTCCACTATGCTTTGCTTGGCTGGAGCATCAAGTTTGGTGACAATTTTTTACATAACCTCTCTGGGATCCATAAGTCGAACCATTATGATTGAATATGATAGACTGTGGTGATATAAATCTTGGGTAAATTATTATAGGTGTTTTGACTTGAATTACTTGATGGAAAATATTTCGCCGAATGGTGCTGGGCTAATTTTCTTTTTTCACATTGAACTGGGTTATGGTTGAAAGATTAAACTGTTAACGTTCTTACTTGGTGCATGTTAAGCTTAGTTCATTAGACTTTGTTTACAGATACCAAGTTTCATCATTCGGTTCAATTTTGGAATAGTGAAAATTCTTATTAACTGAACGTATAGGACTTTTGGATAAATTCTTCTTTTCTGATGCACCTTTATTATCTTATCGGAAAAGGCTCAAATATGTCATCCAACTATCAGAAATGACTCATTTATGCCACTCATCAATAGTTTGGCTCATTTATGCCATCAAATTATAGGAAATGACTCATTTATGCCATCGAACTATAGAAAATGACTCATTTATGTCACTCATCAATAGTTTGACTCATTTATGCCATCGGCTATTATCAAAATGACTCATCGATGCCATATTCATTAAAACTGATTTTACAATACCATATATGACACTTGGTCTCCAATTAGATTATGGTTGTGGGTGGGTAAGGTGTATGGATCGGGTTTCTTATTAATTTGGTATTTAAAATTGGGCTGGTTTAATTAAACGACGTAGACCTCTAATTGGAGCCACGTGTCATATCTGGTATTATAAAACCGGCGTTAATGAAAAATGGCATGAATGAGTCATTTTGGTAACGGGCGATGGCATAAATAAGTCAAACTATTGATGAGTGGCATAAATGAGCCATTTCCTATAGTTCGATGGCATAAATGAGCCATTTCCTATAGTTCGATGGCACAAATGAGCCAAACTATTGATGAGTGGCATAAATGAGCCATTTTCGATAGTTGGATAGCATATTTGAGCCTTTTCCGTTATCTTATTGAATATTAGATATAGAAATAATAAGAGAAGTCCATTCAATTGAAATTCTGGAACCAATCGACAATATGGTGTAAAAGTCAAGTTGGTATATGAAGTTGTGTGCCATGAAAATATGTTGTGGAAAATAAGAGCACCTACAAAGGTAGCTTGTATTGGCTGGATTACAGCACTGAGATTGCTTATGTAGCAGATGCTTCTTCTGTGGACTCACAAGAATCTGCAAGTCATCTGTTTTTGCATTGCAGACAGACAAGGCAGACTTAGGATCTCTGTCTAACCATTTCTCTTTTTATTATTTAGACTATATGGTTGGAGAGGAATAAGAGATGCTTTGAGGATAAAAAAAAAAGTACATAAGTACATTTCTTTTTTGAAGATCATATACATACAAATCGTGTAGTATGATGGAAAATATCAATGTCCTTATTGTCTCGACTTTTTGGGAGTGTAATTGTAATAAGAAATGTTGTACTCGTTTCTTTTTGAGTACTCGATACTCTATTAATGAAATTTATCTTACCCCATCAAAAATATAAAAAATTTCCATACATTAGTCATGTGGCAAAACTCTTTCCGGTGTACGTACAAAATAGACAGAAGTCATGTAACATTTGTTAGGGATACTATTGGATCTGTTATGTTAAGAAATAGTAATCTATTTGTTACATCTCGAAAATTTTTGCGTCGTTTCCGTTGTAAGTAAACTAACGTAAGCCGAAGAGGTTATGGAACCCTTATAAGCTTAAGGTGGACTTATAACAAGTGCTAAACAAAGGTCTAAAGGTTTCGGGATCAAGCGAATCGAAGAAGTTAAGTTTGTCGAAAACTTGACAGAATTTTGGACAGAAATTTTGGGCTAACTTGAGAGAAGCATATCTCCTAGAATATGAGGAGATATGGAATCCATAACCTATGTAAATTCAAGTTAGAAAGTCTTCTTTCCAATGCAATCGAAAAATCGCAATTTTGAAGTACGAGATAAAAGTATGGGACGTACTTTGAAGTATGGCCCGTAATTTCTGCCCGTACTTGGTCCGAAATTTCCAGAATGTTGAAAGTCGGTGGAAACTTCTTGTAAATTGATTTTCACAACTTGGGGTCATTTTATTTCATAAAAACAGATCCTTCTAGACCCCTTAAGCTCTCCTAACCATTTTTAATCATCTCTAATCACCCATAAACATCCCAAATCAAATCAAGAGAAGATCAAACCTTGAAAACTTAAGTTAATTTATGGAAGATGGATGTTCTTGCTTTCACGTGGAGTCGTGGGGATTAAGTCTTGGAGCAAGTTGTGTGAGTTGAAATTCTTCAAATACAAGGCATGTTCTACATCTTTTCTCTTATGTTAAGTTGATTTGAACATTTAGCAAGTCTTAAAAAGTGGAAAGAGTTATGGGGAAAAGTTCAAATATGAATTTGATGATATTTTGAGTTGTAAATTAACTTGAGCTATAATTGTTAGCATGTTATGAGTATAATCTTAATATGAGAGGTAACAATGATATTGAGAAAGTGTTGTATACAAGTGTAAAAGGGGTGTATTGAAGTTGTTGTTATGGATTGATTATGAAAAGATGTTTTGGGATTGAATTGAGTTTAATTTGAAGGTAATCTTTTGATTATAGAATTGTTGATGTTTTATTGTGGTTTGGGAGTTGTTTTTGAGTTGGAGGAAATAGAAGATATAAAGAGAAATGCTGTCCAATTTTCATTAGCTCATTTATTAATTTAGTTTGACTGTATAAGCGTTTCAATGACTTACCGTAGTGCGAATCATCTTGAATGTAGATTTACGAACTCGGGAGGATAGGCGTTGAGTAGTTAAGGAGACAACAATATATGTTAAGGGTGTCCCTGTCTTTCTTATGGAATGATCTTATTGATACAAATCCACACAAATGCTATCCATAATGTCCCTATTCAAAAAAAATACTAAAAGCTCATGGTACTTGATGTGCTCATGGTACTTGATGTTCTTATGATATTGTTGACATTTGTCTCGTGATTATTGATTTTTATCATATGATTATTGATTTTATTCATTGATGTTAATCTCATCTTATACTATTGTTCCTTCAAGGTGAGATATGAGGATGATGATAGTTCCATAACGATAATCGGAGCTTTACCGACCTTACGTCACTCCGATAGATTTATAGCTTTTATTTGGGTTCTCATGCATGCTTTATATATATGTATGTATTTTCTCACACCGAACCACGTTATAGTCGGCCGGGCAGGCACGTAGATGTGCACACCATTGTAGTGCACAGGTTATGACATTACCCCGGACGCGGGATGCCCCGAACGCGGGATGATGATGATATGATGATAACACTGAGCCTATACTGCCGGGTACGGTATTATATATGTATATATGAAAAATGTTTTTTTTTAATAGCTAAGCATGCATGACTTCCACCTTAAGAGGCATTCAGATGTACATGTTATCTCTCTTATCTTATGTTACTTTCCATATCTTTTTATTATGTTGTTATTCATGCCTTACATACTCATTACATTATTCGTACTAACATCCTTTTGCTTGTGGACACTGCGTTCATGCCCGCAGGTAGATAGGGAGACGGATCAGACTCTTAGGCTGCCATCTCAGCGGTTGTACAGGGGCACTCCACTTGTTCCGGAGTTGCAGTCCAGTTGGTATGGTTCCTTGGGTACAGATAGGTATGGCAGGGTCCTGTCCCGTCCTTATCATATTATGTACTCCATGTAGGTGTCTCGTAGACAGATGTGTATAGTTAGATGTCGCATGACCTCTTCGGTCTATATTTTGTTACATCTTTTGACAGCCTTGTCGGCTTACATATGGGCACACTTGATGATGTACGTTTATATATGTATCTCTTAGGGGCATGTGTCCCTCCCAGCTTATGATATATATGAGTTAGTCTTATGGCCCACTCAGATATGACTATGAGATGTATGTTTTGAGGTGCTCAGTAGGTTAGCTCCGCGTGCCCGTCATGACCCTCCGGTTGGGTCGTGACACTATTTTAAATTCTGTTTCTTTACCAGTGATTTATAATAAGTTGCAACATCATTTTCTTAATTCTATCACACTTTTGCTTTGAAGGATCAGCAGGATTCGCATCCGGATCAAGGCTGGTGATCCGATTGTCCTAGCTGCTGGGATTTATCACAGGTTCGCTCTGAGATAATAGTCAAAATACCCCCCAACGTTTGACCAAAATGCCAACTACACACCTAACCTTTGCGTTGGACCTATTACCCCCCTGATATTTTTTTTTTCAGTATTAAAATGCCCCTTTTTTGCTGATGTGGCAGTCCAGTATGCCAACCCCCAATTATGAAATGGCGCTTGTCCACACGCGCCTGGCCACGTGTCACATATTTAATTTCAGCCCATTTTTTGACCCGGAAGCCGACCCGTAGCCCTAAATTAAATCAGCCCCAATTCTCTTATTCACAAAAACCTAGCAGCCATCCCAAGGGTTAGGGTGAGGTGCAAGGATGGTTGTACATGGTTATTGTATGCTAGGCTTGATAAAATCACAGATGATTTCCAAATTAAAACTTACATTCCAAAGCATACTTGCCTCCAAAGTAGCAGAAACTACTTGTGTAATGCCAAGTTTATTGTCGAGACTTATAGAAAGAGAATAAGCGAGCGACCAAACATTAAAGTTGTTCGGTTGCAAGAGCTAATTAGGACAAAGTTTAATCTTCATGTTGGTAAGACCACGAGTTAGAAGAGCAAGAGCAAAAGAAATCTTGAAAGAAATCATGGGAGATCACATTCGGGAGTTTGGAAAAATCCTTGACTACGGGGATGAATTGTTAAGGACTAATCCTGGTTCCACTTTGTGTAGTTAAACTTCTTTGAACCAAATGCTGATAGTAGGCTTTGTTTTTGAGCTTTTATATCTGTTTTGATGCTTTGAAGAAAGCATTTCAGCACTGTAGAAAATGTATTGGTTTAGATGGTTGTTTTCTGAAAGGGGTTTGTAGAGGACAGTTGTTGGTAGCTGTGTGTAAAGATGGTAATAACCAAATGTTGCCTCTGGCATGGGCTGTGGTGGAGTATGAAAACAAGAGCACTTGGACTTGGTTTATCAGAATTTTGAAGGAAGATTTGGCACTTGGAGATGGGACACATTTAACATTGATAACAGATATGCGAGAAGGTATGTACACTAGAGATTTGTTGCAATTTTTTTTTCATGAAAAGTCATGTGTTTTCATCTATACTAGCTTGCTACTATTTCGGGGACTATTTGTTGCTATTCAAGATCTTTTACTGCTTTGTTGAACACGGAAAGTGTGCTAGGCACATCTTAGCTAACTTTAGCAAAGGCGGAGAGGGCTACAAGACGAAGTTTGGAGAATTGCCAAAAGCACCTTTGAGTCTCAACTAAGGAGAAATATTGAGCGAGATGAAGTTGCTTGGTCCAACGAAAATGATGGACAAGCGATGTATTACAACATAAATTATTGGTGTAAGGTCTACTTCAACACTAATGTAAAAGTAGATTTAGATAACAATATGGGTGAGTGTTTTAATGCTTGGATCATGGTGCTGTATGAGTAATGCATATTTACCTTCTTTGTTGCTCTGTTTTGACAAAGCTTGTTTGTAGATAACAATATATTTGTTTGTTTATTGGCTAGCTGGTAGGCACAAAACTATAATAACAATGCTTGAGGAGATTAGGGTGAAAATGATGGCAAGGATTGGAACATTAAGGGAGTTTGTAAACACTTGGAAATGTAACTACTCTCCGATGTGTACGAAGGTGTTAGAGGAAAATGCTACACTTTCAATGCAATGTAACATTGAGTTTAATGGAGTTCTTTGGTTTTGAAATTAGGGAAGGACTATATCAACACCTTGTGGATATTTCTAAAAGGCGATCTTGTTTGTAGGGTGTGGCGACTAAAAGGCATCCCATGTGCACATGCTTTAGCCGCAATTCGATTCGAAAAGGTATGATCCCTTGGCTACATTGACCATTGCTATAGCAAAGAGACTTACATAAGAACATATGAGCATGTTCTTCAACCGATCCACAAACATGGAAATGTGGCTGTCTCTACCCGCCCTAGTGTGGCTCCACCGGACATAAAAAGCATGCTGGTAAGCCTCGAAAAGACCGGAAGGAGGGAGCGGGGGTGAAATTCAAAGTCCGGGAAGATGCCAAGAAGCTGGAATGGCCATGACTTGTAGCAAGCTTGCCATAATAGAGGCCACAACAAGAGAGGTGTCCAAAAAGACTCGGCGGCATGGACGGAACCAAATAAGCTCTAGCAGTGGAAGGGCCAACACATCACAACCACCATCTTCAAGCAAGGTCATGGGGAGACCAAAGAAACCACCAACAAAACTACACTGTTGAAAAGAGGCCAAAGAGGAAGACCTAGGAAAAGCGCCCAAGAAGTAGGAAATAATCCTGCACCCGGCTCGGTTCATGCTTCATGTTACGTCCTGCAACAACTAGTGCACGACCAGTACTAAAAGAGGAAGAGGAAGTGGCACTAGTGCACCATATAAAAGGCCTAGAGTAATGGGAATGGGTGTTTTCCGGGCGAGAAAATGGGTTCAAAAACGATTAATGTGAGTGCCTTAATACGCACAAGTGTTCTTTTATGTGTTGTTTCCATTACTAAGTGTTATTTTATGTGTTGTTTCCATTACTAACTCCTTGGTATAATTTGCGTGAACGACTGGCATGTCAAGCAAGCGGGGGATTGTGTCAACTAGTAAAGCAAAGGTGACCGGATCGCGATTCAGCTTTGGTGACATTGGCTACAAGCCAAGTGCAAATAGTAAGTCGAAATGGAGAGGCAATGAAGCAATCACAACCAGAAACTACAAGAGATACGGGAGAAAATGACAAAAGGTAGAGGTAAATCGGCAAACCCAAGCCAAGAAAGCACAGTTCACGGTCAACTGACCATGGAAAATATAATTATGATGAAAATGTCCCTCAGTTCTTCAATGTACACATTTATGGATTGACATTTTAGTATTTTGTCTTGTTCGTTTAATCAAAACAACATATTAGTAATATGGTCAACAAAGACGATTAAAGGCACTAAATACGACATGGTCAAGGACCATTAAATGGCACTAAATCCAACATGGTCAAGGACCATTAAATGGCCTAATAATTCGGTTGAAACCAGGGCAAGCCCTTCTTTTGGGGTGGTCTTTAAATTTTGCCCTTCATATTTGAAATCTTTAAATTTTGCCCTTCGCTAAATCCCATAGGTTTCAGGTTCGAACCCCCACACAGTCAAAATTTTAAAAAAAATTCGCAAGGCAAAGTTTAAATTTCGCTATGCCCCCATCGGCATACAGTTGTGAAGGAATTAGCAAAGTTATGCCGGACCCGGCATACTTATGCCTTATGGGCAGACTTGACATAAGTATGCCGGTTCCGGCATAACTTTGATAATTCCTTCATAAGTTTATGCCGGATCCGGCATAAAAGTTTGCCCATTAAAAGTATGCCCCCATCGGCATAAACTTGTTAAGGATTTACCAAACTTATGCCGATGGGGGCATACTTATGCCTTATGGGCAAACTTTGCCTTGAAGCATATATATGTATTTTTTCAAGCATATATACCAAAGTTACATGGAAAAGTATTATGCTACAACCAAATGTCCATCCCGGATACAAATTCACACTTTGGTGGCAATACAAGGTAGATTAGCTTGTTGATAGACTTCGTAAATATTTTCCCATCTTCGTAGGCACTCAAGAAATATTTTCCCATCTTTATTTTGAATGCTCCATCACAAAAGGATTGTGGTACAGATTGTTGGTATGGTGGGGTACACTAGAAGAATCATTTTGGCAAGATGAAATCACATGGATCTCACACATTGCTAGACACAAATCGGTGCCACCGCTCCATTACAGCTGCATTTTTGGTATGCTAGTGGCATTGGTTTGGAGAGAAAGGAACCTACTCGATTTCAAAATACTCGGTTTCTTCCGATAGACTCGAGAGAGATTGCACAACATATTCACATCCAAGGCAGAACAATTTCAAATGGCAGAGAGCTCTTTCTTTGCTATGAATTGCTATCCCTAGCTAAGTGTAGTTGATTAAAAGGCTGGCCGTTGTTTTTTTAATGTAATAGTTGCTCCTAGTTTGACTTATACAAGTTAGTGAGTAGGAATTTTATCATGTACAGTTGAAGGTCAGCTTCAACTTTGTGCTGTACAAGTTTTTTGGATGGAATAAAATAGACTTTCAACCAAAAAAAAAGTTTGCCTTATAAGGCAAAGTTTAAATTTTATATGCCCCCTCCGGCAGACTTTGCCTTGAGGGGCAGACTTTTAGTTATGCCGGATCCGGCATAACTTTAACTTTTTCTTAAAGATTGTATGCTGGATCCGGCATACACTCCCCTAGTCCTGCCTTGCGAAATTATTTTTTTATTTTATGCCTGAGCGGGGGTTCGAACCCGAATTTCATGTATTCGCTCATCTTTCCAAGCAAAGGGCAAAATTTAAAGACCACAAATATGAAGGGCAAAATTTAAAGACCACAAATTTGAGTGGCAAAATTTAAAGACCACCCCAAACGAAGGGCAATCCGTGCAAAAAAATGTTGAAACCATCTATATAACACAACATACACACACACACCATATCACACATTCACCACACTAAACTACAACAACAACATCAACGTGCAACCAGTAGCAAGCACAACAAACACAACAACTAGTGCACCAAAAGACAGCAGCAAGCACAACAAACACAACAACATATAACATCTACATCATACCAAAAGAAGATGCTAGCTTTCTTTGTGAAAAAGTTAACCCGTTCTTACGTGCAAACCGATGATTTTGTAAGTTTTTTTATATTTGTTATTATTATTTGATTTACGTGAAAACCGACGATGTAAACTTTCTTTTTGTTCATTGAAGATACTTTCACATGAACATCATGACATTTTTCCAACGACAACAACGCATGCCGTGTTAAAGTATCAAGATGACACCGTTCACAAGATGACGTTCAGAATTGGGAAAAAAGCTCGTTTATGCCAAGGGTGGAAGGCATTTATAGATTCAAAAGGTTTGAAAGAGGGAGACACACTAGAGATTTGGGTGTGTAAATGTGAGTGTGGAGATGGCATAGGATTTCATGTATTTAAAAAAGAGATAGAGATCATAAATATTGATTAGTAGATCTCTATTATTCAATTGTCTATGTTTAACATGTCCATGTATGCTACTATTTTGATTAAGACAATGATTAATGTTATGTGGATGTGATTTTGATTTTAATTTTAATTTCGGATAAATACTTCAAAACACCTTAACATCAAACTTCTTCATTCATACATGATAAAATAGATGTATATGTTAGAAAATTTGCCATAACAAAAGGCAAACAAAACATAACATAGCCGAGACACTACCACCACTACCACTATCTATGGCAATTTGATTTTTCCATTGTTTGAATTGCCACTACGGAATACAAAACTTATGAACACAACAACAACACAAACAACAAAACAAAAAATGAAATTCCTATGGAACCTACCCCTTTAGTCTTCCTTGTGTCTTCTTTTTTTGGTCCATCAACCTCGACCAAACCCATGTCAACACTAACCGAATTATTATCGTTAGTAGTGATCTCATCCAATTCCATCTTCAAACTCCGATATTGCACCAATTCCTTCTCTAAATCTCTAATTTTGTTAACCAATTTTGGGAGGATAAATTTTGATCTTGGATCAACTTCATCTCCGTCCCTCCAAATAAAAAACTTGCATTTTTGAGCACGAAAAATAGCAAAACGAGCATAATTTTACAAATTTAATTTTTCAATAAATCAAAAAATGGGAGCAAGACCATACACCATAATAGGGACAAGACCAGTATCTTCTTCCAGGGTTGTTTTTAGACCAAGAAGTTTGCATTTGCAACAAATTCCCGTGTTGACATTGGACCACGGTTCTAAGCATAGGATCACTCTCATCCATACACAATCGACCAAGGTCAATTTTTTCCATAACAAACCCTAAGAAATGAAAAATGACTAAATATGAGCAAGAATCACTCAAGAAATTTAAAACAATAAATTTCACATGAACGAAAATTTAAAGAGAAATAAATGAGAAATAAACCCTAGCTAACGAACCACTTTCCAACGATTGGAGCGATTAAGGTGTTGATTTTTAGAGGTATAACGATTGGAGTGGTTGAAGTTATGGAGCTGTTTGCTTTTTTGACAAAAAAATGGAGATGGGTATTAAATGGGTGAAGAAGAAGATGAAGTAGCCGTTTGGGTGTAAAAATGGAGGGAGTTCAAATTAATCTACATGGCATCTACGTGGCGATCCGGTTGGCGCTCCAAAACACGTCACATGCTCTTTTTAAAGGCTATAACGCGCCACCGAGCGGTGTATTCACGCTCTTGTCCACATCAGCAAAAAAGGGGCATTTTAATACTGAAAAAAAAATTTCAGGGGGGTAATAGATCCAACGCAAAGGTTAGGTGTGTAGTTGGCATTTTGGTCAAACGTTGGGGGGTATTTTGACTATTATCTCGGTTCGCTCTAGACATCGCAAACTATGTCAAGGTGTGCAGGATTTTTGTCTTTTATTAAACACAGAATAATAGTTTCCACTTGCTGGTGACATTAACAAAGATCATAGAGTAATAGTGAAAAGTAAACACCCATGAAATTGGAGTGCATTTCTCTGTTTGAGTACTTGCATATGTTGTTAAGAAGCCAGATTCAAAATAAGTGAATATGTCACCACATAATTGATAATTTAAAATTGTTAATTCAATGGCTCTATTTGGTATGTTTGTAAAGGGAAAAGTTTACATGTTAAGTAATTATTTGTGTCACTAGAGCTATAGCTCAGACACATAAAGGCACTGTGTTAAATAAGTGAGAAGTTGACTTTGTTAAATAATTATTATGGTACTTTACTTCATTTTGTTACTAAAATTGTTGGATTAAAATGGTCTATTGTACTTTAGGTACATATTCTCTTACTTTAACAATAGGTTGCAAAGACTCTAAGTGCTGGTAAACTTTCCTGCACATTGCTAAGTTTTACGGTTCAAAAGAATTAAGCTAAAATCCCAATTTTTCTCCCAAGTTCTTAGCTGATTTCAATTGTTTCTCTATCAACATTTGTTCTATTCTTTGTGCCAGTAAGCAAAGTAAGAGTCATTAAACTTTCTTTATGTTTACAGTATTACTTTGCTATCTACTAGATTATGTAAGTTTATTCCTTCGATTTCTTCCCTGGTCATGAAAGAGTTTTATCTTCCAAGAGCATACTTATGTTCAATTGCTAGAACTCAGATTCCAGTCCAATCTCATATAGATGTTGGAGCACCTACAATCTTTCTACCAAGCTACCTATGTAACTTTGTTCCACAAACTATGTCTCTGTTTTGCCTTTCCTACAAACTACTCTTGTAACTTTATTTCACAAATGAATGTAATATACTATGAAGCATGTCATGTTAATATTTAGTTTAATCATCTCTCCTTTATTTGCGTCGCAGTAGTAACAAACGCCCGTGCCTTGTACGGGCACAAACCGTCTAGTTTTATATAGAAATATGAAGAGGTGGGCGACCAAGGGAAATATAGGTGTTTCATCCTAACTCATGCTTGCTTCAATAAAAAGACACGTGTAAGCCATCGTCTTCCATCTTTTAATTCCTGTCAGTCATATTTAATGCTGGCTTAAGTCCAGCCATAGTACTAATATCTACATGTCAATAGTTGGTTTCATTTCCACACGCCATTAATTTGTGGCTAAATTTGTTTTTTCTATTGCATTATTAGGGGTAATTTTACACCCCTCTCAAGTATATCCCAAATAAATAAATAAAAAGTGCTTTAGTAGTAGTATGTAATTTTTCAATTTCACCTCAAGATTTTTGAAAATCTATAATTTCACTATTTACTCGAATTATTTGTATGAATAAATGACATGACAAACAATGTTAATTTGATAAGAGAACCAGATTGAGCAAATATATTAAACAATTTGTAAAACCTTATTACTACATATATGCATATTTGGAAATAAAAAAAAAATTGACTTAAATGATTTCACTTAATAATTAGTATAATGAATTTTTGACGTAGAATATAACAATACAACCCTCGGTTTATATTATATGATTAGTCTCTACGGATGTGCCTCACACGATATCCCCCGTTAATCATAACAAATGTTAGGTAATGTTATTTATTTATGAGGTACAAAAATATTACTTGATCGTATACACATAATACTTCCCATTAAAATGTTGTTTTTGGTATATATCATTTATGCAAACCTATGTGAAAAAATATGTTAGGACCAAAAAAATCCATCATTAGGAATTAAGCTAGTGACCACATAAGGTGTTTATCTTCATTACATATTGAAAATCATCACTAAGAAAAATTAAAAGAATATTAGTATCATACAATTTTAAACAAGAAAGATATAATCCTAGACATAATTATAAATGCAAGAAACATACCATTGTAATTGCGTCTTCTTATGGAGCCAGTATGGCGTTCACTTTTGTCTTTCCTTGACCATAGTATTCCTGTTCTGCATTCTGCACTCAAACCAAAAAAAAAAAGTATTCCACCGGTTGACTGAAGACTTGATTATTGGTATATCGATCGGTCCAGCACGGATTGAAAAAAAAAAAAAACACACACATCACCAATGAGAATTATAGAAGTAAAAACATATGTTTCCCCAATAAGGAATAAACCCTACTGACATCATGAGAGAAATCATCTACCCGCCGGTATTTGCTTCCATTCGTAAACCCATTTTTTGGGTTAATATGTTGTATGCAGTGCAAATTTTCTAGTATTAGTTAGCCACTAAAATATTTGGTAATCTTTTCCCTTTGTAATATCAATTATGTTCGTGCCTCGTGAATTTTGAAATAATCAATTGTTGGTTAAAGAGTTTTAAAATCAATATATAAGTTTAGGACTTCAACAATAAATAGGATATAATATCTCAAATAACCAAAAAGTTGAAACTTAATTAGGATTAGAACTCCATGATTCGTACTAAAAAAGTTGTAAATATATAATTTTATCCATCATAGAATTATCTTTTGAATAATTAATTTAATTTGTAAAGGGTACAAAAGTCGTTCAATATCAAAAGGATATTTTGGTCAACCAATATTTTTATCCTATGTACATTCATTGCACGAACATCCCTTGTCGGTTGCCATAATATTTGTGTTAAAATAATAAATTGTACTTGCATGTTATGCGGTCACCTAATGTCGAAATTCAATATAATTAGATATTGTTAGAACCTTAAAATATGAGTTCTCTGGTTTTCTAATTATAGGATCTTATTAAAAGAGTCAGTTAGTACTTAAAATAAGAAGAGTAAATAGTAAACAAACTCCAAATAGTAAAATTTGCTTAGAGTTTATAAAGTCGGCGTCAATGATTTAATTGGTTTTTCGCCTAGATATGATATTTACGTGGCAAACATCAATGGCCTAATTTGACGAGGAATGCACTTGGATCAATTGATTAAAGAAAAGCCTTGGCATACTTAGTTTCGATAGTACTAAATTTAGATATAATCCTAAGTGAACATAATTTTAGTCCAATTTAAAGTCTAGGCAATTAATCTAGATATTACAATTGTATCCAATGCTGAATTGATTCACTAAAGAATATTTTAACTTCAAAGGGTATAAAAGTCATTTAATATTTAAAAGATATTTTGGTCAACCAACATTTATATTCATTCTTTTAAAATACGGAAAAGGGTCAAATATACCCCTGTATTATGAGAAAAGGTTTAAATATACCTCTCGTTATACTTTGGGTCCAAATATATCTCTGTCGTTATACTATTGGTTCAAATATACCCCTCCTCCGTTAAGTTTGTCCAAGATAGACATCCACTCCTATGTGGCACTGAGATTTGATAAGGTAGATGCCACATGACATGCCACCTCAGCGCCCCAACCCATTTTCCCCCTTACATCTATTTGTTCTTCCACCACTAAAATTTCCTTCCCTCCACCACCATTACCACCATTACCTTACAAATAACTGATTCTTCCCGGGATCCTTTCGTTTTTCTTCTCCATCAATTCACCAACTTTTTTCTTCAACGTCACTAGGGAAATCACGAGACAACGTGTGAACTTGTCTATAAAACTGGCCCAATTTTCTTCGAACACCCAACATGATTTATTGAGAAATTGAATAAATTAACAATGGGATACATTACCATCTGCCACAATTCCCTAGACAATGCATCTAGCATTTGAAGAGAAGAGAATTTTCAGATTGAAGATTAAGGTATTTTATGAATATATTCTGGAGGAATCTGTTAAATCAAATAAATTCAGCAAACTTTTGACCTTTTTCTACAGTAATTAAACAGGAAGGACCAATTTCCTTTGTGTTCTGGCAATTTTATGCGTTTGTTCAAGAGTATCTGGGCAATAGTTATTGTCATTGTTCCATCAAATATTTAACAACCTTGATTATTAAAATTTAATGATAATCGTGGTAGGGGAAGGAAATTTTAAGTGGTGGAAGAACAAATAGAGGGAAGGAGAAAAATGGGTTAGGGTGCTGAGGTGGCATGCCGCGTGGCATTCACCTCATCAAATCTTAGTGCCACGTAGGAGTGAATGTCCACCTTGGACAAACTTAACGGAGGAAGGGTATATTCGAACCAATAGTATAACGACAGGGGTATATTTGAACCCAACGTATAATGAGGGGTATGTTTAAACCTTTTCTCATAGTACAGAGGTATATTTGGCCCTTGTACGTTTAAAATAGTATAGATTATTTTAGTTTGGGCATACTCCTTAAGAATTCACCCACCCCTATATAGTAAGAGGTACTTTCACTAAATTATTCTTAATAAAATAGTACATATTTATAAACACTCACTTATTTATCTAAATATTATTGGAAATCTTACGGAAAATACTTGATCAGGAACCTTGTCAAAAAATACTTGGTCACGAATCTTGCAGGATATTCTGGAAAGCTTGAGGCATGTTAATTAAAACACTGTCCTTAAGGATATTTCACCCAGTATAGGTGTATCCCCCACGATTCAATAAGTTGTTCTAGTACAAAACTAAGAGTCAGAATCTAACAAAGATTAACCAAAAGAAAACACAGCACTTAACTAATATGAGAGAAGAAAGTTTGTTTATGTAACTCTTTCCGGCACTATCGCCTCTTTCTGAGCTTGGTTAGCTCACTTTTGACCCGAGGGGACTGTTTACATGCTTCCCGAGGTGTCTAGATTTGATTCAGATGACTTTTTGTGAAATTTAGGCTTAAAGCAAAAAAGAGTTGACTCAAAGTTGATTTTTGGGTAAACGGACCTTTTTCGGAAATCCGTCGATTCCGAGAGGTCCGGATAGTCGCTTAGAACTTGTGTGTATCTATAGTTTGGTTCCTAATGCACTCGGATGCATTTTGGGCCTTGGGTTGGGAAGTTGGAATTGAGGTATCGGGGGTTGACTCAGTCAATGAGACCTCCGTTGGGAATTCCGAGGCCATGAGTGCGTTCGTAGCTTGTTTTTATGTGGGTCTACGTATGTGGTTTCTGAGCAGATGGCCTCAGGAGTTAGTCGGGATTTCAGTTGAGACTTGGGGAATTTTGGGGATTTCTTATACTAGTATTCACCAGGGCGGCACCAGTACCGTCCCAGCGGCACTGCCATAGCGGTGGGATGATCGATGGGGCAGCCAAGCTATTTGGTGGACTGACTGTCCTGACGGTTTGAGTGGACGTCGGGGCGGTCTTGATGCCGCCGTATCGGTATCAGGCCTGTTATATTTATTAAGTGTGAATTAAAAGCCCTTAGTCTATCATTTATTACCATTCCGAAATTTGAGCTCTTGGGAACTATTCTAGAGGATTCTTGGTGGTAAGTCCTTCTAATCCCCTTGCTAATTCATTATCCCTAATCATCTTAGAATTCCTCTGTCCTTGTTAGTTCCTTAGTAATAGAAGATAAAAAGTGGATTTAATGGATATTCTATCTGGGCTTTTTAATTATGAAATTGATTGGATTTATGCTAGATTATGATTTATCAATATATCATCCATTATTAGAGTTGGATTCTTGAATCTAAGAGCTAGGGTTTACACCCAAATTGGGGGGTTTGCTTGGATTTCGAAATTGGATGAATCCTTGAGTTAATTTATAAATTAGTTGATGGGTTTTGATCACATAGTGCTCAATTGGATATTTTGACTCCCGAATTTCCCGTTTTGACCTTGTGGGCCCCGTTTCCCCAAATTCTACGGTTGGTTTTTGACCTAATTCGAATGATAGCAATATAGGTATCGATCTTCATGATTTCTAATCTAGATTTCAAATATGCCTAGACTTTCTTGATCTTGAGGCTCAGCGGAAGGGCAAGGCTAAGGAGTGATTATTGGTGTATTATTGTTCGGTCATCTAGGTAGGTTATGGCTTACCCTTGGTGAGGCTTCATGTAGCAAAGCATATATTTAGATGATATTGTTGGAGAAAGCATGTAAACCTTCGGGTATGAAATTAGGTTGGATATTGTCTTAGGTTGGGCCCTTTTGTGTGATTGGGGATAGCCACCTCGTTGTGTTGTGATTTTGTCACTACCCATTTTACTAGGACGCGTAGGCACCTACCATTCCCACCGCAATAGGCGAACCCTTATTGCAATATAACCATTTTAAGTAAAGGTGGAAGTAATAATATAGAATAAGTCTCAAATCATCCATATAAGATAAAATACGGAAATACTAAATACAACCCCACAGATCTGGTCTAATTCATACAGGAGCACTAACTAAATACTACAAGTCTGAAAGATGATAAAGTCTCATAATACAACTATCTCGAAGTAAGAGTAAGATAAGTAAGTAAAGGAAAGAACATCTGGGCAGCGCCATCATCGTGCTCACCCTGGATTGACTCTACAGCAGCCTCGCTAATTAACTACGAGGGAAAAGAGTGTAACCTGTCAAATACTCTGCATCCGTAAATGAATGCAGCAAGTGCAGATCAGTACAAGCCACAGTACTGATAGGTATCATCGGCCGACTAAGCATAGCTAACATAATTAAGCCAATAAAGCAAGATAGGCAGAAAAATCAACAAGTATAAGTCAATCATAAACGAATTCAAGTACATGTCATCGCCTAAGTAGAACGTCTAATCTCAAATGTGCCAAGTCTCAATGTATCAAATCTGAATCCAACATCACCAGTAAAAACACCAAATCATCTCAATGTAAGTCATGATGCAATGCAATGCAATAATGTACGAATGCAATGCAATGCGATGCAAATGATGTGTACACGTGTACTCCAGACGAAAATATCGACATCTCGGTAACACAACCCAAGGTGACTCGTGAAATCTAAGTGCCACTCATCCCGGATCTTTTCCCAACAGATAGGCGAGACCCTGGATCTTTGCCCACTGGGGGTTCTTACTGGCACCACCCTGGGGGGCCCGCGGAATCCATGCACTCACTCAGTCCACGATTTCGGAACTAACATTGGACTCTCACATCACTCTCATTTAAAAATCGAGCCCAGATCATCACAGTATTGTAATACCCCGTATCTTAGAACTCATGTTAGACTCGTATCATTAGAGTTTTAGCAAAAAAATTTGAAAGTTTGTACGTATTACGAAAGTGGTTGGTTGACTACTTCGAGCACCCGTAACTCCTTGATTAGTTGATAATTTGAGAAAACTTAAAAAATGAAAGTTGTAGCCCTTTGAAATATATTTCCAGCGGTATCTTGTGGAGCTCAAATGGAGCTCTGTGATAAGAGTTATTCCTGTTTTACTATCACTGGTCGGAGCAGAATTTTCAGATTTTGGTTTACGTTTTTAGCCTTTTCCTACTCGAATTGGGACTCATTATTTTATTATTTTATGAATTAAAAACGTCCCTAACACTATTATAAACCCTAAGAGACTATTCGTTTTCTCTCTACCTCCATCCCTAAAGAACCTAGACACTTCAATCTTTCAAGAAACTCATCTTTGCAATCAAGAAGAATCAAGAAACCTTCAAGAATTTGGTTCAGCAATCTAGTTTCCTAAGGTTTCCTCCAAGGTAAATATTTTAATCAAGAACCTTTGTATTCTACAAGATTTATCATTTATAAAGACTAGAATAAATCCATCTATCCCGTTATCCTATAAAAATCAAGAGTTGTAAAAAAGTTGGAGAAAACTCTAGTATTTTCTGTTGAGTTTCATTCCGACCAGCCATATTAATTTGGTGTTTCCCGATAATCTAACCGTTGGATCAAGCCCAAATTTTAACTGAGTGTTCATAACACATAAGTATAAAATGTGAATGGTGAAGATTGGATTTCAAGGTCCGGAGCAGTAACCTTTGAGACACGAACAGTAGCTACGAAAATCAGTGAAAACTCTTCTCAAGGTTTCAAATTCAAAGCTTTTGAAATTCTTCTTCAAAGATTCAGACTTTTCTTCAAGTTTTGGAGTGATTAAGGTATGTCGAACCTCTATCCACGTGTGGGAATCTCTACGTTCTTCCCCATACTCCGTTTCTTGATATCCATAAAGTTCAAACCCTAGGGCATTAAACCCAACATATTGGTAGCCCGTATTTATGTATTTATGAACATGAATTCTGTATGTATATTCGTTATTGTATTCCTAATCTTCCATTACGGTTATTAGGAACCCTAGCGTAATCCATGAATCATGAATTCTTCCTCATGTGTTCTCATTATGTTTATATGAAACTTTATGATTTTTATCTAGCAAGTTACAAGCATGTTTTCAATTCAATTATATATATAATTATGAACTATTATTATTACTCATGAATCAAGAACATGTTTGCAAGACTATGACAAGTTATCTCATGAAACCATGTTACAAGATATTTCATGAAACAATGTTACAAGTTATTTCACGAAAATCATGGGCTTCTTAGCCAACTATATCATGTTCATGTTTTTGGGATTTGCTTAGTTAACCGAGAAGGCTCAGTAAAGCCTGAAACTACGTAGCCACCGTAGGATAAGGGTTGTCAGCAAGGAGGCAACACCTTCATTATGCAGTTTGGATCCTTACATGCTTATTATTACTTAAATCTCATATTCCTGGCAAGATATGAGTGTTCTGCTGGTAGGACGCAAGTACCAGATCATGTTATCGGTTATACTATAGCACTCCCCATGTTACAAGCAGTTATATATACATGTATTTCCATTGATTTACTGTTTTCAGACTTTACTTATATATATTCATGCTCATGTTCATGTCCAGGTTTTCAGTTTCACATCTTATCATGTTATTTCATGTCCCATGTTATTTCTTTCAGTTATTTTATATACCAGTACATTTAATGTGCTGACGTCCCCTTTCTATTGCCCGGGGGCTTGCGTTTCACGATGCACGTATTGATTGACAGGACAACAGATTTGCTCGTTAGGACGTTGCTCGTGTCAGCTTTTGGTGAGCCCCATCTCATTCGGGGTTGTGTCTTTACTTCTATTTATGTCAGTTATGCATTTAAGGTATGCCGGGGGCCTTGTCCGGGTGAACAGTTTATCAGTCAGATTTGTGTTAGAGGTTTCATAGACTATTCAGTTGTCATGTTCGGTTGAGTTAGCCTCAATGGCTACATTACCATAGTTCCGCGTGTGTGATAAAATAATAATATTTTCAGACTTATGATTATTGAACTCCATGTTTTCACAATTCATACATGTTTACTTTATATTCCGCATTAGTTCATGTCCCATATAGACTCAGCAAGTCATGTGGTTCGCTCGGTCACATGCAACAAGGCACCGAGTGCCATGTTACGCCCAGGCCATGGTTCGGGGCGTGACAAAGCTTGGTATTAGAGCCCTAGGTTCAAGTATCTTAGGGAGTCTATGAAACCGTGTCCAGTGGGGTCACTTTTGTATGTGTGTGCACGCCATACATATAAACTGTTGATCACCAAGACATTTAGAATTGTCTCACTTCTTTCAACTCTAGATCGTGCAATAGAGCTGTGTTCTCCGAAATCACTTGGACTTGTATGTTGTTTCCCGTTCTACTGAATATGCCTCGTCTTAATGAATGAGAAAGATGTAAATCTAATCATTATCGGTGTGTTGCTTTTAGATGGAGTCATAAGGAATTATTCTAACTCGTGCCATGAAGTTTAAAGTAGTAATTAACATTCTCTTTCCATCGAATTCTGAATGTATCGAATGCATAAGCAGTGAGAGGGAAAATTCGAGACCCAAGACTTGTCAAATGGTGAATGGTGTGTTTATCAGGTGATAGTACCATTTTAAAGACACGTTTCGGTATGGTAGTGCACATAGGTTATATAACTTACAGAATAAGTTTATTTGGATTCTTTGACCATGGAGCTATAGTATAAGGATGATAGTTCAGATTTAAGACCCTACAAGGTAACATGTTATGAAGTTAACCACGAGTAGATGATATTGAATTTCTAGGGATAGTTTTAGATTATTTACGCTTATTCAAAACAGACCTAGAGAGTATGAGGTTAGTAAGTTACTACAAGAAGCAAATATTACTATGAGATAAAAAGATATGACAGTTCCCTCTTAGGATTATGTGATTAAGTATTTATCCCCGATGTGTATAATATGATATTATTTTGAAAGTGTATAGGAAGTTTGGGATTAGTTGTTCCAATTTCTCGTTTGAGACAGATGAAATTTCCCTAAGTGTGATCCATCTCTATAGTTCAGATGAGCAGGAAAAGTTAGAAATAACCTTATGTTTCACTTTGTACTCAGAGAAGAATTAGAGAATATGATGCTAGCAAGTGGTTAACAGAAGCCTAGTAAATAAGTTTGAGTAGATACAGTGAATTAGAAATTTTCAGCAGAGTTAGTAGAAGTATGATTTGAGTTACATAGTCAAGTTAACACTAGTGAGTGGGTAACCGTCTGAATACACCGAAGGTGTATTAGAACCCAAAGGGTTTAAGTTAAATTCGAGGTATAGAAATTGGTGAAAGAAGAAACCCATTCATTTAAGTAATCCAGTTTTCCCAGTAAGTAAGACTTGCTTGAAGTAAGCCAAAGAAATGAGTGGAACGATTAGATTATCACTTATCGCTAACTCGAGGGATCCACAGGCTTTAAACGTTAGCTTTTGAAATAAAGGAGATATCATGTGATAAGGTGCCGATATAGATTATGTGTTGCATAAGTTGATGGGTGTTAAGGATATTATGTCACAGGATCACAGTTTCATGTAGCCAAGATACGGTGCGTAGAAGCCTATTTTTGTTATGCCCGTTGAGATCAAGTACTAGGTACTTATGTTATGAGATAAAGTTCTAGATCGAATAGCGGGTTTCAAGGGTGTAACGGTTCCAATTCCAGCGTAATTCATGCACTATGTGGTACTAATGCCCAGACGTCCTCTACTCGTGCCTTTCGTACCTATATCATGCCCATGTTAGAGCTTTACACTCTACGATTAAGATACAAGAATTAAGACTATATATGATACTAAGCTATGCAAGGGAATGTCCTTTCATGTTTCGCATATTAGGTTGTGCTCATGCCTAGAGTTAAAAACTGCGTTCATGGCCCACTTATTTATCGTGCTTTTATACCCATGTCCACGTTTTAACTTCTAAGTGATTTTTGAATGTGATGGTGATTTTGATAAGGATCAGGGAGAATGTAATGTCAACGTTTAAAGACAAAAAGGCCTATGCGATCTACACCTATCCCTTGAATAAGAGGAGAATGCCTAAGGTAAATGTCTTATTCTGACCCTAATGATTTTTCTACCCACGTTTCCACATACTCATACCCCAATTCATTTCTTCATGCATCTCACTTGTAGCGGTATCGTAACAATGTTTGTGAGATCATGATGGATGACCTACCCACGATTCTACGTAACTCATGCTTATGTTCCTCTGGCTAATGTTATAAGCCATCTCATATCTTGACACAAAGGATTCCTTTTTCTTTCCCTTGAGTACCTATGCCCTGCTCATGTCTAGAGCGAATTCATACTCATATCTTAGGTGCTTGATAAACGAAGTATTCGTGCCTATAATCCATTCTTTCATGAGTTGTATTTTATAACGGAAGTGTCGACTCGTAGTGATAAGAACTAACTATATTAAACCATGTACCATTCTGTAAGTATATATAAGTTCCAAATATGATACCTTATTTGTGCCCTATGTCCCTGACTCAAGAGTGAAGCCTATAAGTTGTACTCCATGCAAGTCAGATTTATGCCCTAGTCTTACTTCAATGCTCATAAACTTATGTCTAAACGCTATGGTATGCAGCTTCGATGTACTCACGTAAATGTCAAGTTGCTCATGTCCCTATGCCCCCATGTCATGATATTCCTGTTTTATGCTATATTAATCACGTTTCTATGTACGCATGCTCCAAGTTATGTCCTTTCATGTTGAATGTACCCCTGCCCTACCTATACTCTAAAATGAAGTATTTCACATGATTTGCACCTACGAATTTCATTTTCTCTATGATCCTTCATAATCCGCTCATGATAATAGGGCTGATCAATAAAAAGCAAGATAATCTAAGGTATTTGCATCTAAGTCTCAGAGCGAACAATAGTTCCTTCATGCACCCTATGGTACTTACGTCAGAAGTATTCTATTCAGATTTGACGTACTCATATCATGCCCATGATCGAGTTCACGCTATACATTGGGATCCTATTTCTGGTTTATGACTCATGTCGGTCTCATTCACACTGAGTTGCGCTTTCATTCAAGGCCTAAATCGTACTCTTATCTCGTATATCTACCGTGGTGACCTACAAACATCTATGATCAAGCCTCTAAGTGTTCAGATCTCATCTCCGCTCAACATATAAATCTCCTGCTGTAACAATCATGTTTTCGACATTCAGATCTCATGTTATGACATCCATGTTTACACGTAGTTGTATCTCATGATAGTTTAGCACTCATGTTTTCATGCCAGACAGTTTTCATGTATTTATGTCCCATGTCATGCTCCTCATGCCCAGATAATCATGTAATGTTCGTGCTATTTTCCAGTACTCATGTCATTCGTGCCTATAAATTCTCTTTTGAACCTCATGTATAGTAATCATGTAATCATTCAGCCAATATCCATATGTTCAGGTCAGCTCAGTATTCATGTTCCCCACATTCAAGATTCAGTAATGACGCTATATCACATCATGTGTATTAAGATACCTGATGAGGTTTGTGTTGGTACTTTAGTTAGCTAGCAGGCATTGGAGAAATGTCATGAGAGTTCGAATTACGAAGGAAGTCCTGCCATAATTTTCGTAAATTCCAGAGTTAGTAGTAACTCTTAATCATTATTTATGAATCGAGGACAATGGTTTCATGATTCTAGTTCATGTAGGTACTACTTAGTTTTATGTTCCCACGTACATGTTTATATGTAATCACGTACTAAGTTCTCATGATCCATGACCATGTTTTCATGTAATCATGTCAAGCTCTTATGTTTCAGGTCATTTTCATCACATTCATGTATTCATGTCATGTCCAGTCCCATACCTAACCAAGACCCATCATTCGAGGACGAATGATCCCAAGGGGGAGATATTGTAGTACCCCGTATCTTAGAACTCATGTTAGACTCGTATCATTAGAGTTTTAGCAAAAAAATTTGAAAGTTTGTACGTATTATGAAAGTGGTTGACCAGCCTACTTCGGGCACCCGTAACTCCTTGATTAGTTGATAATTTGAGAAAACTTAAAACATGAAAGTTGTAGCCCTTTGAAATATATTTCCAACGGTATCTTGTGGAGCTCAAACGAAGCTTTGTGATAAGAGTTATTCCTGTTTTACTATCCTTTGGTTGGAGCAGACTTTTCAGATTTTGGGTTACGTTTTTAGCCTTTCTCGAATCGGGACTCATTATTTTATTATTTTATGAAGTAAAAACGTCCCTAACACTATTATAAACCCTAAGAGACCCAAAAGATCCCCAAGATGTACCTTTTTCTTATTGGTTCACAATCAACTATACATTTTCTCTGCTCGTCAATTTCTCAATTCTAATCAATTCACGATCATCAATACCGTAGTCAATCCTCTAACCCACTCAATCGAATACCGAATAATCATAAGCATTGCAAGCTAGCCGAATCAATTTGAGAGATAGGATCGTACCTGTCATGACCCAATCGAAGGGCCATGACGGGCACGCGGAGCTAACCCACCGGGCACCTCTCACCGTACATTCACATTCATATCTAGGTGAGCCACATGGCCTATTAACAATTCTATGCCTCAAAAATGCCATTTTTCAATGGCTAAAACACCTTTATATCAACGTCAACAACTATGCCCATATACATATACATCAGCCGATGAGGCTAACAAAATAATGTACCAAAATAGAGTCGACAAGGAAAAAGACATCTACTTTACATGACTGTCTACGAGCCTATAAGAAGAGTATGAAACATCATCATAAGGACAGGACAGGGCCCCGTCATGCCCATATGTATATGCACAAAAGAATAGTACCAACAACTGCAGCTCCGAATCAAATTGAGCTCCTCTATGCTGTCTCTGAACAAGCAGTCTACGGGTCAAGTCTATCTCCCTGTCCACCTGTAGGCATGACGTAGTGTCCACAAATAAAAGGACGTCAGTACGAATAATGTACTGAGTATGTAAAGCATAATCAATAACATAATGGAGACATGAGAAACAACATAAGATAGAATAGTCATAGGATAAAAGAGCCATCTATACCTCTAGCGACATTCATCATATTTACTTACCCTCTTTTTAATGGGAAACCTCCATTTCATACATTTATACATATAGTAGTATCATACCCGACCATAGAGGTTCGGTGTTATACCTACCTGGCCCTACTAAGGCTCAGTGTTATCCGTACCCAACCCCAGTGGTGCGCGCGCAATAGATATCATACCCGGCCATATAAGCTCGGTGTTCTTAATAATCATACTTTGATATATATATATATATATATATATATATATATATATATATATATATATATAGGAGTACATACATATCCTCAACATCATCATCATCATCATTACATTATTATACCTTTCCTTAGAAGATCAACTATTATAGGATGGGACCAATAGTGTCACGGGAATATCAAGAACTGTGAGCTTTAATGATTCTGGGAAATGAAGTCATCATGGAAAACGTTACGAAATTCATTTGAAGGTATATGAAAAATGGGAACATGCCTTAAGAAGAAGGGTTAGCCTTACATACCTCTTTGTCTTCTCAACTATCTAACGTTCACCGCCAAGGCTTGAGAAATCTACATTTAAAAGGATTCATACCAAGGTTAAGTTCTAAGGACACTCTTCAATTCAAACTAGAATAACTTATGAGCTAACAAAAATTGGGCAGCATTTCCCCTGTTTCATCGACTTCACCATATCACAACACAACTCCCAACCAACCATAATAACATCCACAATATCATACTCAAGTAATCATATTCAATTAAGTCTCGAAGTTTATTCTCATATTCAACTTACATCAACAACTTCACATCCACCCTTTGCATAATTTCATACAACACTTCCTTGTCATCATTAATACCCTTCATAGCAAGATTATATCCATAGATACTAAGAATCATGACTCAAGTTAGTTTACTACTCACAAATATCATGAAATCTACATTTAGAACTCATCTTCTACTTTCTTCTTTCACCCAAGTTATTCAACAACTAAGCATTCTTAATACCATGAAGTAAGCATGAAAACTAACCTTTTATCTCATAGAAAATGAGCTTTGGAGAAAGTTATCAACTTGTGTGAAAACTCTAGCTTCAATACCTAAGAAATTCTTGAAGTCTACTAACCCTAGCAAGTCTTCCAACATACGGATATCTTGATTCTTGCCTCTTGATCTTTGATTTCTCTTGGATTTGTGTTGATATGGTGTGAGGAATATTCTAGAGCTCTCAAGAGTTGTGGAGAAGATGGAAAATGAAAAATAGAACATAGGTTATCTATTTATAACAAGTAAAATAAAGCTGCCTGTCGAGATTATACGGACACTTATACAGTCCGTATAATTTTATAAGGTCCATATAAGTGACCGCATAATAACACCAGGGATTGACCTTTCTCTGTAATTTTATACGGACCATTATACTGACCGTATAAAGTTATACGAACCGTATAAGTGGTCGTATAACCCACTATTTTTCTGAACTTTCTCTCGTTGATTCGTTTGACTTTCAATCCTTATGGAACCTTACCCGCAGGATTTTATTGATCGAATGGCAAGAACCTTGCGGGTGATGCATGCTAATAATATAAAGTCTTTTGAGTTAGTGTCTTATCGGTTGCGAGACATTGCTACAAGTTGCTATAAGGCTTAGGAACGGTACAGAAGGCCAAAGGCACCTTATGTAATATGGAGAGAGTTTTTTGAGGCATTTATACGTCATTATTTGCCAATAGAACTTTGTCGGGGGATAGTAGATCGATTCTTGAACCTACGTCAGGGAAACATGAGTGTGAGGGATAGTGTACATCAGTTTATGAATAGTTTGGGCTGCATTTGATTAATGAGTGTTATATTGCCACATTCCTTGAGGGTATGGATATCCTGCGTATTCAAGTGTATGCTAAGAATTTTAGAGATAGAAAGCGGCAACAACGTGAGGATCATGATAGGGGTCATCACAAAAAGAGTAGGTCCGCTAGCCAGCTTGAAGGGTCACAGAGTGATTTTAAGCCCCAGCAGTCGAGGCACTCAGTTCATCCTACAGCTAGTGCGCCTGCACAGTTTTAGAGGCCCTAGTTTGATAGGGTTGCTTATTCCGGACAGGGGTAGAGTTCTCGGGCTTCAGGCTCTCAGCAGCGGAGGGATTCTGGATAGATGATGCCATCTCCTCGGCGATGTGCTACTTGTGGTAAGAACCACTTAGGGTCGTGTCATCAAGGTGCGCGTTTTACTTGCAGGGATCCTGGACATTTTGCTAAGGAGTGTCCGAAGAGGGCTAGAGGTGGTATGTTCAGACAGAAGGGTCAGTTACTACATCATTATCTTCAGTATATCCCTTAGAGTGAGGACCTCAGGCATCCTCTGGCTGAGGTAGAGGTAGAGGTGGAGCATCTAGCTGCGGCGGTGGTTAGAACCACATTTACTCTTTGACAGGACGACAGGATTAGGAGTCGTCACCTAACGTTTTGCTGTGTACATTGTCCGTTTCTGGATTTGATGTATACGCATTGATGGATTCGGGTGCTAATTTATCTTATGTCACTCATTTTGTTTCTAATAAATTTGGTATAAAACCTGAGTTGATAAGTAGACCCTTTGAGGTAGCTACCCATAGGTGACTTTGTGGTAGCTAGGAAGGTGTATAGAGACTGTGAGGTAGTAGCTTGTAATTGATGTGCCTTAGCGGATCTTATAGAACTTGAGGTGGTGGATTTTGATGTGATAATGGGCATGGATTGGTTAGCATCTTGTTATGATAGTGTCGATAGTTGGGCGAATCTTGTCAGGTTTCAGTTTCTAGGTTAACCTGTCCTTGAATGGAAGGGTAATGTTCCAGCACCTAAAGGTCAGTTTATTTCTTACCCCCGACCTTGCAATCTATTTCGATAGTGAATGAATTTCCAGATGTGTTTCCTGATGAACACCCAGGTCTTTCACCAGAAAGAGAAATTGAGTTTGGTATTGATGTGTGTGTGATACTCAGCCAATATTTATCCCTCCATATAGAATGGCTCCAGCCGAGCTACGTGAATTGAAAGAGCAGTTACGAGACTTGTTAGAAAAGGGCTTCATAAGCCCTAGTACTTCTCCATGGGGAGCGCCGGTGCTATTTGCGCGTAAGCATGATGGGTCGTTGCGAATGTATATTGATTATTGCCAACTGTATAAGGTCACGATAAAGATTAAGTATCCACTCCCTCGGATAAATGATTTGTTTGATTAATTGCAAGGTGCTAAATGTTTCTTAAAGATAGACTTGCGATCCGGATAGCATCAGTTGAGAGTGAAAATGAGGGACATTCCTAAGACTGCTTTTAGAACGAGATATGGACACTTCGAGTTCCTAGTTGTCCTTTGGGTTGATGAATGCGCCAACAGCTTTTATGGATCTGATGAATAGTATGTTTTGTCCATATCTAGATTTGTTTGTGATTGTATTCATAGATGACATCTAGATGTACTCACGATCGGAAGATAAGCATGCAGACCATTTGCAAAAAGTGTTGCGAATATTGTAAAATAGGATGTTATATGCTAAATTTTCCAAATGAGACTTCTGGTTGCACTCACTAGCCTTTCTTGGCCATATTGTGTCTGATGAAGGTATTCGGGTTGATACTCAAAAGATCAAAGCAGTAAAGAATTGGACGAGGCCTACAAAACCATTCGAGGTTCATAGGTTTCTTGGCTTAGCAAGTTATTACAGGCGGTTCGTAGAAGGGTTTGCTACTATATCGGCACCCTTGACAAAGTTGACTCTAAAATCGGCTAAATTTAAGTGGTCTGATGCTTACGAGCACAGTTTCCAAAGTTTGAAAGATAAGCTGACAACCGCACCTGTCCTTACTCTTCTTGAAGGCGCCGAGGGTTATGTTGTTTATTGTGACACTTCAGGAACAGGTCTGGGATGTGCGTTAATACAGCATGGTAAGGTTATCGCCTATGCTTCAAGGCCTTTGAGAAAACATGAGAAAAACTACCCGACGCACGACTTGGAATTGGCAGTGGTAGTGTATGCCGTGAAGATTTGGCGACATTATTTATATGGCGTTCATATTGACATCTTTAAGGATCACAAGAGCCTTTAGTATATTTTCAAAAAAAAGGAATTGAACTTGAGGCAAAGAACATGGCTTGAACTATTGAAGGATTATGATGTGGACATCCTTTACCATCTCGGAAAAGCAAATGTAGTAGCGGACGTGCTTTATTGTAAGTCAATAGCCAGCAAGCTAAATGTGAAGGTAGGAAAGGAGGAAAAGATCAAAGGTTTAACCAATTATCCAGTTTAGGAGTTCGGATGATGGAGGTATCGTTGTTCAGAATACCGCAGAATCATCTTTTAGACCTGAGGTGAAAAGACACAATATGAAGATCTGATTGTAAAGAAGATTAGGAAAATGTTCAACAAAAGACGATTTCGGCATTCAAACTTGACGATGAAGGGGCTCTAGAATATCAAGGTCGCTTGTATGTTCCAAAGGTAGAAGGATTATGTGACAAGATTATGACGGAGGTTCACAGTTCTCATTACTCTATACATCTGGGAACTACGAAGATGTACCATTATATTAAGGCACTGTATTGGTGGCTTGATGTGAAGAGAAGCGTGGCTGAATTCGTGGTTCAATGTCCTATTTGTCAGCAAGTGAAGGTTGAACATCAAAAGCAAGTTAGCTTGACTTAGAATATCGAAGTTCCAATGTGGAAGTGGGAAGTGATTAATATGGATTTCGTGGTGGGTTTACCTCGCACATATTGCAAGTTTGATGCTATATGGGTTATTGTGGATAGGTTAGCGAAGTCAGCTCATTTCCTACCCGTTAAGTTAACAATCAACGCCGGCGATTATGCGAAATTGTATATTAAAGAAATTGTCCGATTGGATGGTGTTCCCGTTCTATTATATCGGATAGAGGTGCGCAGTTTATAGCCCATTTTTGGAATTCGTTTCAAAAGAGTTTGGGTACCCAGGTTAACCTTAGTACAGCTTTTTATCCCCAAACAGATGGACAGGCAGAACGTTCTATCCAAACACTCGATGACATTTTGCGAGCTTATGTATTAGATTTTAAGGGAAATTGGGACGATTATTTGCCGTTGCTTGAGTTTGTTTATGTTACACCTCAGAAATTTCCCCTTAGCATACAAATGAATGGACTCACGAAGGGCATGATGAATACGAGGTTTGGATAAGTAAGAAATGGTAATTGATAGTCCTAATCAAGATTTCCAAAGACATTCGAGTTGAGGAAAGAAAGTTGTTGAGGAAAGCGAGTTATAAGTTAGTGTGTCGGGCGACATTATGAGTATTGAGTTAATGAAACCTTAAGGATGTCTTGGAGAAGAGTTATAACGTCCCTTAGATTGCTAATGAAGTGATAAACAAGTGTTAAGAAGGTCCCATAAGGATTGGAGATCAAACAAAACGACGGGAACAATTCCGATGGAACTGTGAGTTCCACGGCCAAGGTTCCACGGACCATATAACATTCCACGGATCGTGGATGTGTCCGTGGAACTGCCAGCAGAGAAGGTGGCTGGCTGGTCATGAACCACGACCAGTTTCATGGCCAACACCATGATCCATGGACCGTGAAGCTATCCGTGGAAGTCCCGCCGACTGAAGTTGTTCCAAGTCTTTAAATGTAATCCCACTTCATTTTATTCATTTCCATCAACGTCTTCAACCTCTCAAGACCTCTAGAACCTTCCAAATACTTCATCCATAAGAAAACAAAGGGGATCAAGGATCAATAACAAGATTTGAAGTGAATCAAGCCTATGAAACTTCATTAAAGCCATCAAAGTCAAGAAATATCAAGAAAGGTGAAATAGGGTTTTTGTGCAACAAGGTGTATTATCATTCAAGGTCCATTCCTTCATCATTTAAGGTAAGTTTTATGGTCTTTCTATGTTGTTTGAATTTTTAATGAGTTGAAACACATGGATGGTAGAAGATTATAGAAAATGGATTATAAATGGGTGAATAATGTCATTGTGGAATAGTAGTTGGAGTGAATCATGTAAATGAATGACGATTGTTGCTAGCGATATTGTGATTGTTGGGAGTTGATATGGAATATGGCGGAAAGTAGTATAAACAAAGAAAACGCTGCCCAATTTTCTTTAGCCTTAAGAAGCACGTTATTGTAATTGCCTAGCTAACGACGATACGAACTCTCTTGAAGGTAAAGACGCGAGCGTTAGGGGAACGAGCAAGTGATAGAATAGCTAAGCGACAAAGGTATGTAAGGCTCAACCCTTCCTTCTAAGGCATGAATCCTATGCATGATTATCCTCCTCCTCCATGAATTTCCTATATTCCCTAAAGGCCTACGTTCATGAATAGTCATATGAGGTAAGAAATACACTATGAGTACGACAATGAGAATGATAAGTTTAAGCCTAAAGATTCTAGAGATCACGGAATGATGAACCTACGAAGCTAATGATGACGATTATGATCCATTGATACTCTTCCCTATATGCACTCACCTTAAATATTAGTCTCTCCAAGGTGAGATATGACGCTTATGCTTATTCCATAACATGATCGGGGGTTCACGACCTTACGTCACCCCGACATGGATACAGTTGTCTTTGAGTTCAAACGTATGTGTTGATGATATGTATATGTATATGCACATAAGAATGCTAAAAAAGGGTAGAATCATGATATGCTTACGATGCGATTATGACATGAATAAAGATGAATGTGTAATATGTCCATGAAATGAATGATAATGGTGAGTGTATGATGTGTATAATAATGTGATTCCACCGCGCCTAATTGGCCGGGCATGTCACCGCTAAGGCGGGCTGCATACGATTCCACCGTGCCTAATTGGCCGGGCATGTCACCGCTAAGGCGGGCTGCTATATTACACCGTGCCTAGAGGGCCGGTCATGACACCACTAGTGGGCGGCATATGATGGTTACCAGGACGCGGGTTTACGACATGATGACATATGATTGATATGATGATGCATGTATGGTATGACGATGTATATGTGACATAGTAAAGTATACACTATGATAATGTACATGATATGTTCATGTATGATGAATGTAGATGAAATGTATCTATACTTACAAGAGTACACAGGTTGTATCCTCATCTCTTGGCTTATGATTTCCTTATTACGTTTATTTCATTCCTGCCTTACATACTCAGTACAATGTTCGTACTGACGTCCGTTTTCTTTGGACGCTGTGTTCATGCCCACAGGTAGGCAGGGAGACGGTGCGGATCCGTAGGAGCTATTAGCTGATTGAGAGCACCCCACTCTTCCGGAGGTGCCATTGATTATTCTTTTGGTACATATATGTATATATTTATGATTTGGGCATGACGGGGTCCTGTCCCGTCCATATGTCTAGTACTCTAGTAGAGGCTCGTAGATACGCATGTGTGGGTATAGTGGTCCCATAGTCCTTATGTATATGCGTATATATATATATATATATATATATATATATATATATATATATATATATTATTTTGATAGCCGACGGGCTGATGTTTATAAAAGTAATTATGTTGCAAATGATGATAGCTTTATATGATTACGAATAAGAGCAGCTGAACAATATAAATGAGTGGTGTTCGGTGGTTAGCCCCGGATACCCGTCACGGCCCGTAGTTCGGGTCGTGACAGTTTATAACAATAGCTACCATGCTAGTATCAAAATGGCTCCCTACGAAGCCCTGTATGAGAGGAGATGCAGATCACCTATATGATGGTTTGAAGTTGGTGAAATGGAACTTTACGGACCGGATCTCATTCATGAAGCTATAGAAAAGGTTAAACTCATTCAGGAGCGTTTATTGAATGCCCAAAGTCTCCAAAAGTCTTATGCGGATATTTGACGATGGGACCTAGAATTTCAAGTTGATGACTAGGTATTTCGGAAGGTTTCGCCTATGAAAGGCGTGATGCGATTCGGGAAAAAGGGCAAGCTTATCCCAACATATATTGGACCTTATCGAATCATCCGAAGGATAGGCCAGGTGGCCTATGAGTTAGATCTACTAGTATAACGTGTCGTATTTTTTTCGATTCGCATTTGCACTTGCCTCATTTAAGAAGGAAAGTGTCCCAGGGAAGTACGGTTGTCAATTGTACCGGGAAAAAGAAAAAAATATACTTCTACATAATGGTGCTCTAAATGGACTTATTTTTTAGAGTCGCCACCTAATTTTTAGGAAATTAAGAAAAACCGAGTCGAAAAAGGTTAATTTAAGAAAATTATTTTATGATTATTTTAAAAGAAACCTAATCTACACAGACTCTAGGTAAGGGTTCGGTAATATATATATATATATATATATATATATATATATATATTATATATATATATATATAATATATATATAGATATAAATTGGTTTGTGATAAAAATAGTTTCTGCTTAATATTTTCGCGAATAAATATTAGTCATTTATGCAAAATAGCGCATTTCAAGAATCAAAAGTGGTAAAATTTAACCCAAAATTGGGCGTTTGGGGTGTCAGACTAGAACACTTGGACTAATACCCGAAGGCTCTTAGCCTAAGTAGGACTCTACATAAGTCCACCCTAAATAGTTTTGAAACTATCTATACATATATATTTTTAGTACAGAAAATAGTTTTTAACAAAATAATTTTTAGGCATACTATTATAATTCATATATTGATAGTATACTATATAATCCATTTTTATTTTATGTTTTGGTCAAGTTTTAGCCAAACTTTATTTTTTAATCTAAGTCTAAATAGTCACAATTAGTCCCACAAGTTTAGTCCAAATCAGTCCACACGTTCAAGTCCATATGTTTCGTAATGTCCAAATTAGTCCCATAATTTATGAAATCGGTCATTTTCAGTCCAAATCATATTAAGTCAATCCGTTTGAAGTCATAAATCTTATTAAAGTTTGCAAAATTGGTTTTACATAGTTTTAGAAATTGGGTTTAGGCAACTTTGAATATGGGGTAACCTTAAGGGTTCCAATCTATAGGCAAATACACAAGTATAGAATTTAAATGCATAAATAAATAAATAGATCGGGATATTGGGCCGACCAAGCCCAATTAGAGATAAATAGGCAACAAGATATCCTTAGGGCCCAAAATTACGTATGCTCCATGCTATGCTCCAAGAAAAGTTGACTCGATCTAGATACGTCGGTGGGCCTCGTTGGGGCCCACCAACGGGTTTGGGTGGACAAAGCAAAACGGGTATGCACAATATTAGTATACTAATCAACATAGCTAAGGACTAAAATAATTACAAAGCCAAGAAAATTAATTACATTGACTTGGGCCAAGCCCACATTAATAACCAAAGTGATAAACAATATCGTAAAAGAGAAGCCCAAAGCAGAGCCCAAAAATTAAACACATAAGGTGGTCTAGCGGACAAAAGAGCAACCCTTAATCGAGGCCCAAATTTTAACTTTCCCAGATTTCCAATTAAGTGTAAGACCCAAGTTATACCTCAAATATGCACACTTAGGAGAGCAAAACAGTGTTGCATACCCTCCATATACTTGATATACACTTCATTTTTCTAACCATATTTTATTCCCAGAGCTATAACTGCACCAAAGCTTCGAAACACTTCAATTTTAAGCTTGATCCTTGACTTTTAGTTGGTTTTATAGATAAACAAATTTCGTAATTACATTAATGCTGCTAAGCGGTGTGGTCAATCTCATAAGGACTCCACAGAATCCTCTAACTCAAACTAAAAACTCTAAAACCACCCTTAAGAAACAAGTTGGTGAAGACTTGACTCAAATAATTTAGAGAAAGAAGAAAAACAATAGCTAAGTGTTACAGATATCCCAACAGGTCTAAACTATGTGACTTAAACTATATGGTCACATGAATGTCAAAATGGCATAGGACCAAGTAGCAGCAATGAATAAATAGGAAGTACAAAGCATTCAAATTAGTCAGTATCAAGGTGAGGTACACACAATATTAAGTCCTACTTAGCTTTCAACAGAATCAAGGGACAACACTAGGCAAGATACGTGATTGGCCTAGCTAAAGAGTTCCTTTTTGACCAAGAGGGAGCCAAATCAGTTTCTAGAAGTCATTCTTTTAGCCAGATTTTTCACTTAAGCAGGTTACAGAATCAAACAACAAGGTACTGAGTTATTTTAGGCTAGTTTTAGCTTTAAGCAAGTTCAAATACTCAAAGGCCAAGTATACAGGTTCATCAAGTATAGTTAAGTCTATTCATGGTAAAAGGGAAAAGTTCAGACAAAGGCACTTAATAGTTCAGGAGTTCCAAAAATATTAAAGAAGGAACATGATACTACCTTAGGTCTTTCAACAATATATCAGTCATGGTTCAGTTTCAAAACAAGCAAATAGGGATCAAGAATACATAATAGGCAGTCTCAGCTTGCACAAGCAAATATTAGGAGAGAGGTGTATCACAAACAAATAGGGGACAAGTATGCATATGAGCAATCCTAGACAACACAAGCCAATGACAGAAGGGAAATGTATCACAAAACAAGTGTCAAACTCAAACCTTTGAAACAACTTCAGCATTAGTTTAAAATCACCACACTTAGACCATTATATGATCATACCAGGCAAAGAGACCCAAGCAGACTATAAGCAATAAATGAATCAAATACAAGTTGCTAATGACAGAGCAACATGAACATGACAAGCAGGCAACCAATATGGGACAGAGTAGTGATCCACAAGTCACAACCAAGTCAAAAATTAACAAGCTAGCCAGCCCCCAGACCCTGTTATTCCAGTTTCAAGTTAAGAACACAACTTTCTTGCACATCCTATTCTTTATTCCTCTTAACAAATTCCCAGAAAAAGAAAAGAAGATCAGCAATCACACAATGTTCAGCCATCTAGACTCTTTAAGATAAACTAACAAGACAAGTTACAAGTCTTTTAGACCCTTACTTTAAACAAGTATCTAACTTAACAATCTCATAATACAACTGTGCTAGTTCAAGGGAGTCAACCTTAGATTTCAAATAGCTAACAGGATCAAAAGGGCAAATCACAGTATAAGTCAAACAAATAGTGGCCATACAACAATAAATTCCTCTTTCAAATCTTTTAAAGTCACAGAGTCAAGAACAAGGAAATTAAGGTCCATTTTAGAAATTCTCAGAACTAGCAAAGTTCTCATATCAACACCCAAAGTTCAAACAAACAACTTTTAGGAAAGAGAGAAGTCCTCAACATACCAGTAAAAAAAAAACCATTTGTTACAAATTCATATGCCAAATATTGAGAGCAACAACCGCAAATTAGGAAGATGGGGTTCAACATGATCATGACAAGCAGAGTATTAGGTCTCTTCTAGTTCAACATAGACAAGACAACACAGAATCACACAAGACACATTTCCAAGTTTTAAATTCATTTTTTCAAGTTCACAACAGTCTTCAAAGGATACTTCAAGATCAAATATACATCATGTTCCCACCCTTAGTTTTAAAACTAACAAGATATTCATAGAAACCACAAACAGACCTAGGCAGATTCTCAAACATTTTGAAAACCATTTTTTTTCTTTCTAAAGATTTTCAAACCCTTTCAAGACATCTCATGCCATCTTTAGGGCAACTCTAACCATCAGTAACAAGTAAGAGGGAAAACCACTCTTCTTTTAAACTCCCAAAATAGTTTTTAGCTAAGATAACTACCCTTTAGGTACAAAAACAGTCTCAAACAAGACCACAAGTCTTCATAATTCAATAAAACCAATGGCAATATAACAAAAATCAGAGAAAGTAGTTCTATAGCTTTTAACATCACACCTAAACTCCATAGAATCACATGACAGACTCGTATGATCAAATCAAACACCTTAGACTAAAAATCAATGGAGTAGTAAATTCAGGACACAAACAAGCCCTTCTATCCATGTCTAAAGCTATTCAAAACATCTCATCCCTCAAATAACAATAGGCTATCACTATTAAAGGCCTTAGAATTCAGAACCAAACTTGAACACCTCAAGATCAAAGGAAAAACCACTAAAACAGTAACCATAGGCATAGAATAGGTCTCCTCCCTATTAGACAAGCATTTTTAACACACTTATTAAACACTAAGATACATTAAACAAAAGCAACAGAAAATATGAACATCTAAAGCAACTCGAGTAGTGATCCACAATTCCAAGTCAAAAATTAACAAGCTAAGCCCCTGCACTCGTTATTCGTTTCAAGTTAAGAACACAACTTTCTTGCACATATTCTTTATTCCTCTTAACAAAGAAAAGAAATAAATATCACACAAATCTTTAAGATAAACTAACTGACAAGTTACAAGTCTTTTAGACCTTTACTTTAAACAAGTATCTAACTTAACAATCTCATAATTGGAGGCTAGTTCAAGGAGTCAAAATAGCTAACGGGGATTCAAAACGGCAAATCACAGTATAAGTCAAATAAGTAGTGGCCATAAAACAACAAATTCCTCTTCCAAATCTTTTAAAGTCACAGAGTCAAGAACAAGGGAGTTAAGGTCCATTTTAGAAATTCTCAAAACTAGCAAAGTTCTCATATCAACACCCAAAGTTCAAACAAATAGCTTTTAGGAAAGAGAGAAGTCTTCAACATACCAGTTAAAAAAAGCCATTTTTTTACAAATTTTCTGAGAGCAACAACCTCAAATTGTATGTTATAGATCATAGCTATAGTCTTTTAGTATTAGACAAGATAACACGAGAATCACACAAGACACATTTAGTTTGTTCATTTTTTCAAGTTCACAAGAATCTTCAAAGGATACTTCAAGACCAAATATACATCAAGTTCCTGCCCTTAGTTTTAAAACCAACAAGATATTCATAGAAAACATATATTTCATGTATATAAACCATTTTTTTTCCTCCTAGAGATTCTCAGAGACATCTTTTGGCAACTCTAACCATCAAGTAACAAGTAAGAGGATCCTTCTTTTAAACTCCCAAAATAGACTTGACTACTTATGGCAACTCAAACAAGTCCACAAGTCTTCATAATTCAATAAAACCAATGGCAATATAACAAAAAAGAAAGTAGTTCTATAGCTTTTAACATCACACCTAAACTCCATAGAATCACTTACCTCGTATATCAAATCAAACACCTTAGACTAAAAATCAATTCAAATTCAGACACAAACAAGCCCTTCTATCCATGTCTAAAGCTATTCAAAACATCTCATCCCTCAAATAACAATAGGCTATCACTATATCCAATCACAATTAAACATGAACACTCAAATCAAAGGAAAATACTAAAACAAACTATAGGCATAGAAAGGTCTCTCCCAATCGACAAGCATTTTAAAAGCTTCAACACAATTAGACAAAGTAAAATAGTACACCTAGTCATATAATCAAGCAAAAAATAAAATATAAACTAAAATTTCTAACGAAGTAGGCAAATCATACCTTTTTGGAGGGCAACCTAAAGATCAAACAAGGGGGATTGGATCAGCACTTGAAAACCCTTTAAAAGATGATATTTTTTTTCAATTTTCTTCTTGTATGTTATAGTATAGCTATAGTTTTTTGGAAGGTAGCCTATGTGTTATAGTATCTTATCCGTATTGTAGGTATTTCATGTATATCCTAGATATTTTTAGAACTTTTAGAGATTTTTCCGAAAAAAAGAGGATCCTCACAATGGCCAAAAGACTTTCTACTTATAGCCTCTCAAATAGGGTTTTAAGGATTTAAATGGAAATATCCATCCCCCCCCCATTCTTCCCTAATTTGGCTACTACAATTCAAAAACGTGAAGGACCCGGACTTTTCACAATTTTGCCCAAATTCGTACTATATCCAATCACAATTACATATTAAATCACATAATACAAACAAACTGTACCCTAAATTCTAATAAATCAGCCAAGAAAATTGAATAGCACACCTAGTCATACAATAAAACAAAAATGCAACGTTTAAGTACAAAACATGATAAAATTCCCCAAACCTAGTACCCGATTTTTGAAGGACCTATGGGAAACTACCCTAGGTATTTCACCTTTGTGGGTAAAAAGGATAGAGGCTCATATGCCCATGGCCATGCACACGTGAAGGACGCTGAGCAATATCCCAACCCACTATTCGGGTAAAAATCAAAGATCAAAACAAACAATATGATAAAATAAACCTGGTAACCATAAGATAACCCTCAAAAAGAGAAAAAGCCACGAGACGCCATGAATTAGACCAACGAACAAACCCTAACACCGTCGCCATTTTTCTTAAAGAGAGAAGAGGGGTCGGGTGGTTAAACAAATGAAAACGATGGGGGGAAAGTTTAATAAGTTAAACTTCCCCCCTTTTATTTTAATAGATTCCCCCCCCCCCCCCCCCCCCCCCAATATAAACCAAATAATAACTAAGTGATATAAACTAAATAATATAGTTATTTTAGGCTAGTTTAAATTTTAAAACTCAAAAATTTAGAAAATTAGTTTCAAAACGAGCCTAATATTGATATAGTTCCGGAGAATATTTAAAAAATGTGAAAAACGCGGTCAAAATGAGCCGTAATTCATACGTCATCTTAATTAACAATTTTTCCGAGTTAGACGGAGCGGGATATGTATTTTCTTTTTGAATTATATTTATGAAAGTAAATAACTCATAATTTCTTGTAATTGTCAATTTTTAGAATAATAATTAAACGTCAATTTTTGCAAAATTCTCGGGATTTTTGAATTTTAATTTTTTTTAAAAGGGCTCCTTACTCTGTCTTGGACTCAAAAAATTTGAAAATTAGAATACGGGTTTTATGAGGTAAAAATTAGGTGTCAACAATTGCCCCTTCGAAGTTGAAGGATGGCAATGCCATCCTTGAGCTACGAATTTGACAAACCAAATTTTTACCGAATAACAGAAATTACAACCCTTTTTGCGAAATATTTCGGAAGTATGGCCGGACCCTGGTTTATGGGTTTCCTTCATATCTCAGGCAAAATGAGAATTCAGACTGTTTGTAGTTCTCACTCTATGAGGACTATGAAATGAAGAGTTTTCTTTAAACTATCCCGGGGTGTCCCGAGATAATTATAGGAATATGGCCGAACCTCAAACTTGCGTAGCCTACATATCCCTGGCTTTGGGAATTAGGCCAATTGTAGTTCAATTCGATAGTCCGAAAAGGAATATCCCTTTATGTGGGAACCCCTTTGGCTATTTCTGGTTAAAAATCCGAATCGGAGACGATTTTTGGAAAGGACTTATTAGTGTTGATGCTTGAAATGATCTCCAATCCCTAGTGTAGAAAGCTTGACTCTCGTACACGATTTTTGACCGGTTGCCCAAGAAAAAGTTCCACGTATGCTCCGCATGTTTTGAATCCGGCTTTTGCTTCCATCTTTGGTAGCTCCTAGCTCGTTTCCAAATGCTGAGTCCTGCGTGTTAGTTTTTCAAAATTTTTGATTTTAATGTAATTATACCTGAATGGTAATTTTTCTGTTTTGCTGACATTGCAGTCATCCTCCACTATTACATTTGTCTTTTCGCAAATGCTTGTCCGTCTTCTTTCTTTTCTCCTGTAAGTGTGTGCTTTTCGTGTATTTTTTGAAAAAATAATCTACTCTGGATAATAATCACGATACTTTGACCAGCTCTTTTTTGTCGTTTTAAGATGTTTTCATCGTTCAATGATAACTTCTGCTGGGATCTGGGTCGGGCTATGCGGCATTTCTATGAACCTACACACCCCAATCCGATTTTCATTTTCGTAAGTCGATATGTCAATCATGAAACCCATGTTTTCTTGTGCGGGGCTATTTTTCTTTCTTACGACATCCACTACCCTAAAAAATTTGGCGTCATATCATGTTTGCATATCGCGATAGATCGTCAAATTCGGTGTCGCATGTCCTGTTATCCGCATACGGTGACCGCGGTATACCAGTTGGTCTAACATCACCTATAGTCAAAAATACCCAAATGTAGACTGCACATCAGAGTGCAGTATCATATTCCTCTCATGATGACCGCTAACCCCTGTGTCCAGAATTACAACATTTAGTCAGAATTTTCAAGTTAATTACTACATATTCAAGTGCGGAGCCTTTTCTCATGACTACCACTATCCCTGAACCATGATTATGTTAACTTGAAATAGACTGCAATAGCGGTTGCAAATCTTGATGTAGGAATCACATTCGTATTTCAACGATTGTGGACATCAAGCTCGGAATTATGCTACCTATTTTTGGCTATATATATGGATAATGACTCAGCCCCTTCGGCACGTAGTCGTTTAATCCATATCGTCATTTTGAGGAACGAAGCTTACCTCGGTGGCAAGACTTACACTTTTTTTTTTTTACTCCGGGGAAGAATACCCGCCCGTCGACAGGGTTCACATCTTCCAAAAGGACTAGACTCGATTGTGAATAACGGCATTCAATCCCGCTATCAACGCGTCATTTTAAATTTTTGGACGTCCACTCAGCCAATGTATCAAGGCAAGCCATGCGACGTCTAGGTCGGGTCTCAATACCTTGATACAAAACTGTTTTTAGTGGAGACCCAGCTTTTGGTATCGTGATTATATCCTTCAGTAGTCTTAAATTTTCTTTTTGTAAAATTTTCGTGTTCTGAGAATGAACAAACTTATCAGCGTAAAGGAAATTTATTTGGGGAGGGCTTCGTTACCCTTTCGTACACTCATTTGTGCTGCTATTTTTTGACGTTTCTCCTTCACTTGGCTCGTCGTCACTACCCTGTTTTAAACATTCTAGCAAACGAGTTAGTGTAAAACGTCCATGCTTGTTTGTTCCTGCATCCACAGAAAAATTTGTCAGTTTCCTATATGGTCGATCGCTCTCCCGGCACATGGACTTCCTCCTGTTCACATTTTGTCAGGAAAGGATGCTCATTTTCCTTAAAAAAATTTGTTTTCTAGCAGAGCTGAAAAAGTTTTTGCGGTGATTTTGGAAAATATGTATACATTGGTACATTATATATGTTTTGAAAAAAATATTTTACATACGCCTCTTTTAATGTCATGACATTTGTTACTCAAACAAGGTCTTGTGCCTTTTTCCTCCTTTGATCTTGACTCGTGAAATTTTTGAATCCCTTTCTAAAATTTTTCCCCAGTTTGTGTACTTCTTTGTAATAACTCGAGTCTCGCTATGTCGAAGGAATTTTTGAAACCTTGTCAAAAATTTTGCCCCAGTGTAAGTGTGTACTTGTCATTTCTTGATTTTGCCGAGCTGGAGGAATTTTTGAGATCTTTCTCAAAAATTTTGCCCCAGTGTCCTTATGGGGTTACCTTTATCTTTCTCTCGCCGAATCACTTCTGAGGTTTCCTAAGGTTTATTGGGAATTTTTGTTTGGAACAATCGAGCTCGGGAGAGCGCCTACGTATCCCGTTTCGTGAATCAGGTCGAAACGTAGTTGGGGGTAAACATTGTCACGACCCAACCCCGTAGGCCGTGACTAGTGCCCGAATTGGGCACCCAAACACATTCTAAGCAATTCATACAACATTTCAAACAATCCAACAATTTCTCCAAGTCACCCGAAACCAATCCCCAACCCGAGAACACAACTATACTCCATCCCTCACTTCCAAATCATGATTTGCACCAACAATTCACATTCTAACCATGTCATACTCATAATTATACAAGTTACATTAAATGTACAATAACCTCCAAATCAGTCCGCAACAATTACAACATCAATTTGAGTCATTAAACATTCATTTCCAACATAGAGTTCATAACGACGACGACTAAAACATTAAGCGATATTAATTCATTCTTTGTCACACAAATGGCCTACATTCGGCCAACACCTCCCACCAACATATATAGATGATTCTCATTCATTTATCCACTCTACAACAATCACAACATGCTAACTAAGATCAATTCATCACCTCGACACAACACAACATACACACACCTCACACGGCTAACACACCATACACACGACCCACTTCCAACATACCCTATTTCATGATATTCATCCATTTTAACACACTACAACATGCATACAACCTTTATAACACATAAAACATGATAAATTCTTACCTTTCTTCTTCAACTCCACACTTTGCCTAGGGTTTGCAATTGACACAACGAATGGTTGGATGACCCGAACAACGCTTCCACGCTACTTAGGGACCTCAACTTAGTGGGTTTGCATCAAAGAAATAATTTTGGGATGGCTTGAATTGAAATTGGAAAATTAAGGTTCTTGGCCGAGAGCCATGGTTTGGTTCTTCAACTTCTTGTTATTTTTGCTAAGTGTTGAAATGAATAAAGATGACTTAGAAGTCATCTTTTAAGCCCCTAAGTGAATCATACATGTGTCCCTTGGCCCACACAAGTGTTGGACCAATTAAAATTATCCACAAATTGTGTGGGCCAACTTCCACACTACACGGCCAAACAAGGAGAAAAATGTATGATTTTCAACTTCCATAAATTCCAATTTTGGTCCCAAATTTTCCTAATTGTTCCATGCCAACAATTCATGCACCACTTATGTCTCAAAATAGAATCGAAGGTCAAAAGTCTCGACTTTGCATCCCGGAATGGTTTTGTCTCTAACTTATCATAGTTAATCCGGATTGTCCCAATGTACAGAATACGGGATATAACATCCTCCCCCCCCTTTTGAACATTCATCCCCGAATGTTAAATTAACCTTACGGGATCTTATAAGCACTCGGGGGAGTTTCTTTCGCAACCAACACAACAATTCACTTATCAAACAACATAGTCAAGTAAAGAATTCGGATTACCTGTAGGCACTGGAAACAAGTGAGGATACTTCTTCTTTATTTGCCCCTCAGCTTCCCAGGTCACTTCCTCCCGGTTATTATTTCGCCACAGCACTTTAACAGAAGCCACATCTTTATTCCGCAACTTTCTTACCTGACGATCCAATATGGCTATGGGCTGCTCCTCATAAGATAGCTCCTCCGTGACCTGGATATCATCTACAGGAAATATTCTGGAAGGGTCACCAATACATTTACGAAGCATAGAAACGTGAAAAACCGGATGTACTGCTCCCAGATCAGCTGGCAGATCTAACTCATAGGCAACCTTGCCTATTTTACGAATAATCTGATAAGGCCCAATATATCTCGGACTGAGCTTCCCTTTCTTGCCGAATCTCATAACACCTTTCATAGGTGACACTTTCGAGAATACCCAATCTCCAATCGAAACTCCAAATGTCGACGGCGATTATCCGCGTATGATTTGCGTCGACTGCGAGCCGCTAACAACCGCTCCCGAATGAGTTTCACCTTATCTCTTTCTTTGGACCACATACGGGCCAATCAACTCGGTCTCCCCGACATCAAACCAACCGATCGGTGACCTACACTTTACGCCATACAACGCCTCGTATGGTGCCATCGAATCGGAGTGGTAGGCTCGTTATTATAAGCAAATTCAACAAGCGGCAAATGATCATCCCGGTACCTATGAAATCAATAACACGGCCCGCAACATATCTTCCGATTGTCCGAATAGTGCGCTCGGCTTTGTCCGTCGACCGGGGATGAAATCTTGTCCGAGACTCACTGTGTCCCCAATCCCGCTGAAACAATCTCCGGAAATTAGCTGTGAAGGCACCTCTATCGGAGATAATAGATATGGGAACTCCGTGGAGTCGCACAATCTCCTTAATATATAATACGGTATAATCCTCGGTGAGTAGGTAGTGATGGGACCGGAAGAAAATGGGCTGATTTCGCCAGCCGATCAACAATAACCCAAATGGAATCATACCTCCATGGAGTGCGAGGTAAGCCGGTAATAAAGTCCATATTAATGATTTCCCACTTCTACGATGGTATCTCCATCTCACCCGTAATAACCCGGAGCCACGGTGCTCAATCTTAACTTTCTTTGGCAATTTGGACAGCGAGGCGACGAACTAACTCTCGCTATATCTCTTTTCATACGAGTCCCACCAATATAAGCATCCGAGATCATGATACATCTTCGTCGAACACGGGTGAACGGAATAACGGGCATAATGTGCCTCGCCCGTTTGTCGCCGCGGCCACGCGGCATCGGGTACACATAATCGGCCCCCTATGTAATAATACCCCATCGGATGTAATCCGAACGGGTCTTCTCTGTCTCGGGGTGTCTGTCTTGTGCCGAACCGAATAGGATCCTCATCACCGTGGCCACCGCAATCTCTTCGTAATAGAGGATTCGCAATACCTCGAACAAACCCCAACATCTCGGAATCGGCCAAACGAACTCCAAGGCGCGGTCGATGGATCTCGCGAACCATTTCTTTCCTCTCCGATGGCACGTCCGCTGGGCGCCCGTAGACTTGCGGTGAGTGCATCCGCCTACAACATTAGCTTTCCGGATGGTAGAGAATATCAACATCATAATCTTTTAGCAACTCTAACCACCTCCTCTCGCCGCAAGTTCGACTCCTTACGCTTAAAGATATCTTTGGAGGCTCTTATGATACGTATAAATATCAACGTGAACACCATATAAATAATGTCTCCACATCTTCAAGGGCATGAATCACCGCGGCTAGCTCCAAATCGTGAGTAGGATAATTTTTCTCATGTTTTTCGAGCTGTCGGGAAGCATAAGCTATCACCCCGCCGTCTTGCATCAACACACACCCCCAAACCAATGCCGGAGGCATCACGATAAATCACATACCCATCCGAGCCCTCGGGAAGTGTCGGAGGACCGGAGCTTTAGTCAACTTCTCTTTCAAAGAATCGGAAGCTAAGCTCGCAAGCATCGACCACCGAAACTTAGCTCTTTTCCGAGTCGACCTTGTCAAGGCGCCGAAATCGAAGCAAACTCTCTACGAACCTCCTGTAATAAGCGGCCAATCCCCGAGAGAAAACTACGCACCTCGGTCGGCGTCGTAGGTCTAGGCCAATTCTTTCTTGCCTCAATCTTACGGGTATCCACCCGGATGCCATCGGCCTAATAATATGCCCCGAAATGCCCGCCTTTGAAGTCGACGGAAATTCACATTTAGAAAATTTAGCATACGACACGGTGTCGAAGTGTGCCAAGTACCGTCCTCAAATGATGTCGCATGTTCATTCGATCGAGAATAAACCAGGATGTCATCAATGAACACAATCACGAACATGTCAAGAACGGGTTCGAATACCGATTCATCGTGTCCATAAATACTGGGGCATTAGTCATCCCAAAAGAGACATCACTCGAATTCATAGTGCCCATATCGGGTCCTAAATGCTTGTCTTAGGAATATCGGCTCCCTCTCGTACCGGCCCCTCGATGATAGCACGACCGCGAGTCTATCTTCGAGAAACACGGCACCATGCAGGAATACGATCAAACAAATCATCAATCTGGGGAGGGGATTGTCACACCGATCTCACTAGGGTGTGATGGGCACCGACCCTTACTCGCAGCCGAGCGAACCCTTGTCTCGTATTACTCACGTATTCTCTTTGGATACTTAAATCAAATGAAAGTAAAATACATAGTAAAATTTGCAAAATCTTTTCGTCGTTTTTTAAACTAAACACGGTTGTAAGCGTAAGGACCCTATAACATAATGTATAATAAAACATCGGCTAGTGGGGCCGTTTTCTTGTCACTCTAGACTCACGACTCTGTCTCGCAAAGTCTCTAACTTTATTCCGTATGCCGTAGCGTAGATATTCGACTCGGCAACACTCCGGAATGAAGTGGAGCTCGCCAATCATTCGGAACATCTCTCGTAATGGCTTCTACTCATACGGTGTGTACCGCGCGGCATGAAACGCAGCGCCCACAAAAAAGGGCGTCAGTACGAGCAATGTACTGAGTATGTAAGGCATGGATGGTAACATAGAAAGAAACGTAATCATGTGCAACAACAGTATGGAGATGTAGAGTATATCATGTAAGAGAGAGTATCCTGTACATATGAGACATATCATGTGTCAGGGAGTGGTGTACATATGGATCATATCATGTAAACCGTAACTTTGTACATGTGGATCATATCATGTAAAGGCGTAACCGGTACATAGGGATCATATGCCTTTGTGGCGTAATCATGCATAGGAATCATATCGTGTAAAGCGCGGACCCGTGCATATGAGTGCCCACAGGGGCGGATGCCATGCATGCTTGTACGGTCATATGGTATCATAGCGCGAACAACATCTCACCCAAGAAAATAGCGCCGAAATACGTCGGCTCGCCCATATCCCGCGTCCCGGCATCCCGCGTCCGGGATGATAAGCAGTGACCGAGGTGGAAATGAAACATGTATCCCTTCCCATTCCCCACATATACATGTATCCCATCCCCCCAACCCATATACGGGTATGGCATGCATGAGAGCCCAAAGAAAGTCATGTATCCGTCGGAGGGACGTAAGGTCGGAAACCTCCGATCGCAATATGGAACAACCATGGGCGCTTTGTCTCACCTTGAAGGAACGATAATTATAAGGCGAGACTAACAATAAAGGATAACATCACGGGAACATAAAACAGAATCATGACATATCATTTCATATACTTTGAAACCTTGAAATAGTCATTATTCAAAAATAGCTTAACATTTCATATCGTCATATTCATGGTAAGAACAGATCCTTGACATATTCGTCATATACGTTTTCCCATGTCTAGCATCATCATTGTCGTCATAAAGTCATAGTCGTTGTTTTAGTCATAAAACTTTCAAAATCGTAAAACTTGGATTTTTGAAGAAAAATGAATATTTTGGAAAACCTTTATAAGCTTTTAAGAAGGAAAAATACCTTGGAACCATTACTTCTAACTTTTGGGAATGAGAGCGTTATGGAAGCATTTATAAAATGCGACATACGAATCATGCCATAGAAAGAAAAGGGACGAGCCTTAACATACTGTGTCGCGCCTTACTAGCTACGCTATCCATCCAAACTTGTTAGTCTACATTCAAGAGAGTTGACATAATCATTAGACTCATCACCATATACTTATCTCAATCCTTCAAACAAATTCATTTATATCTGCCGAAATTTGGTAAGATCTCTCTCTACGTAAATATACCATCCCGAGAATCTAACTCGGCAAATTTTAATCAACAATAATCCGGGAATTCAACCCGGCCAAACCAACAACAATACTAACAATCATACTAACAACATCAACAATTAATTCAAAACAACCCAACCATTATGCAACACTACCCGAACCCTTCCAATTTCAATGGAACAACAACAATACATTTCTTTCTTTCAAATTCATAAACTATACCAACAACAATTCCAACAATACCAACATTAACCATAATATTTCCAACTTCAAAATACTTCATAAACATTCCATATGGTGTTTGTCCCATATTTCCATCAAGAACCATTTTATAACGATTTCTGACTCCTTCTCAGTAAATAAACCAACATTAACACAAATAGAAAGAGATTCATACCTTTCCCTCGATAATAATGCTATATATTTACTCCTCCACCTTGAACTTAAGCCACAAAGCCTCAATACGCAGTTTTGAAGTCGCAACTATCTGTTGTCCGGACCGAAATTTGGGAATTATACGGTTTCGGGCTAAAAGTTGGTGGTGGAAGGTTGGGGAATTTTCTAGAATATTGGGAATGTTTTTTTTTTTTTTTTTTGGTCTGATTTTCTGGCTGAAAATGAGGGGTTAAGCCCCTTTAAATAGCTGCTCCGAAGTCAACGTAGCGATCTTGCTTCAACTTCTTGTATGCTTGATCTTTGTTCATCCGCGGAAATTATTTCGAGACCTAAAACTTTTATACACCGATCTCTCTATTTGCATACCTGGATATGTCCAAAACTCCATACGATCTGTATAACTTATTCAACATCCTAAACTTTTCCTTATTCCAAATTTACCCTTAACACTCCATACCAATGAAAAGATGAATATGCAACTTGTGCATTAAAACAAAAACAAAATCGGAAATTAAAAGTCTTATCCACAACTTGTCGCAATCCAACTTAAATTATTCCAACGTACAAAATACGGGATATAACATCCTTCCCCCCTTTAGAACATTCGTCCTCGAATGTTCAACTAGCCTTACGGGGTCTCATAAGCACCTCGGGGGAGTCCTTTTCATAGCTATCGCCATCCCTTATACTATCTCTTAAGGCTGCCCAATACTATTCTCTTGTCATACTCTTTCTCTTCATACACATCCATTTTTACGGCGTCGTATTATTCAAAGTACGTGCAAACTTTTCACACTACCTTAAACATTATCCGGACTTTTATCCACTTATTGTCGGTTTCCGACCTTACTAACTCACTTCGGTAAAGGGTCTCATTTGTAGCCCAAGCGTTCATATCAAACACACTACCGCATGTTGTTGTTCCTATCCCGCTCTTGCATTTCTCTCACCGCTTCCCCCGCTTTGGGGGTATGCTTATACCATTGCCCGTTTATACTTTGCCTCGTATCCTTATTTCCAATCTCAATTAATGACACTTTTATTCCGACGGTAAGCGTCCAAAGTCCTCTTGAAATGTTATATTTACTTCAACTTATCTCGGGTATTCCCTTGGTATCCTCTTATCACCTTTCCCGTTTATACTTCTTCTTCGCGAGGCCGTCCGGCCGTTCTACGCGTCCTCTTAAGGTTTACAGTCACTCACTACTCTAATTTCCTTTAGACTACTCCGATTTCTCATTTACTTCTTACATACGAATTTGTAAAATTTTGAGAAAACTTCCCAGTCGCCGTACAAATTTCCTCGCTTCGACGCTTAACTTTGAAACTTTGAGAAAATACGATGCTTTAGCGCCGTATGATTGCGTCCGCCTCACCGCACGACCTTCGGCACATAATATTGAGTAGGTCGGGATCTTTAACATATTCCCAAAATGCCCTCGCAACACATCTTTAAAATTCTATCTTATCAATACGTTCACTATTCCTTTTCCCTCATACCCTTATCTTAGTCGGTCACTTTATCCAAACACCAATCTTTCAAATCATCGCCTAGTAACACAAGTCCTTCCAAATTTCCTTACTACCATATTTCCACCGACGTCTTATTTACTATGTCATTCCACAGCTAACTTATTCCTAGAGGGAAACCGTACTTTACAGCTTAGTCAACTTTCATCGCTGCTATTAACATGACTTTTTCGAAATATCTTCCAAACTTATATCTCATTCTCGTATTATTTCCGGAAAAATTTCGGTGAGTTTCCTCACAGTATTCCTTACTATCAAAACGCACGCGGGAAATACCAACATCGCCTCGGGGCCATCATCATATATACACATCATATCATATCAAATATCGTATCATAGCCACGCGGGGCTCTCAATATTCATAAGAGTCGAAAATAATAGGCTTACCTCATAGGCCCAACATGACCACACGTGTTACCCTTTCTTGTTTACTTTCCCTTTTCAAACTTTTCAACTTTGTATTTCAATCGCATATCAATACCATACTTGACATATAACTTTCATACCTTAACTTACACGTGCTTGGTAACTCCAATACCGCATTAGTCGCTTGCTTTGTCAACGCCATTTTTTGTAGAAATCAAGGTTAGTATCCGAAATCTTATTTCCTATAACTTGGCTCTATCGCACGATCACAAGGCGAAAGAAGGTCAACAATTCCTAAATGCCCCGTGACCTCCTGTTTATAAATGTGGCGGCTTCACACCCATAAACGAGGACTGCGGGACACGACTTTGCGGACTGACCCTTAGGCAGGCAACTGCGTACCCGCTTTGTCACGCCCCGATCTCACTAGGGTGTGATGGGCACACCCCCTTACTCGGCCGAAGCGAACCCCGCTGTCTCGTATACATGTATCCCCATCCCCCGACCCGTATACGGGTATGGCATGCATGAGCCCCGAAAAGTCATGTATCCGTCGGAGGGACGTAAGGTCGGAAACCTCACGTCATGATATGGAACAACCATGGGCGCTTTGTCTCGCCTTGAAGGAACGATAATTATAAGGCGAGACTAACAATAAAGGATAACATCACGGGAACATAAAACAGAATCATGACATATCATTTCATATACTTTGAAACCTTGAAATAGTCATTATTCAAAAATAGCTTAACATTTCATATCGTCATATTCATGGTAAGAACAGATCCTTGACATATTCGTCATATACGTTTTCCCATGTCTAGCATCATCATTGTCGTCATAAAGTCATAGTCGTTGTTTTAGTCATAAAACTTTCAAAATCGTAAAACTTGGATTTTTGAAGAAAAATGAATATTTTGGAAAACCTTTATAAGCTTTTAAGAAGGAAAAATACCTTGGAACCATTACTTCTAACTTTTGGGAATGAGAGCGTTATGGAAGCATTTATAAAAATCGACATACGAATCATGCCATAGAAAGAAAAGGGACGAGCCTTAACATGCACATGCGCGCCTTACTAGCTACGCTATCCATCCAAACTTGTTAGTCTACATTCAAGAGAGTTGACATAATCATTAGACTCATCACCATATACTTATCTCAATCCAACGAACAAATTCATTTATATCTGTGAAATTTTGGCCCGTATCTCTCTGTAAATATACCATCCCAGGAATCTAACTCGGCAAATTTTAATCAACAATAATAAAATTCAACCCGGCCAAACCAACAACAATACTAACAATCATACTAACAACATCAACAATTAATTCAAAACAACCCAACCATTATGCAACAATTTACCAGACCAACCAATTTCAATGGAACAACAACAATACATTTCTTTCTTTCAAATTCATAAACTATACCAACAACAATTCCAACAATACCAACATTAACCATAATATTTCCAACTTCAAAATACTTCATAAACATTCCATATGGTGTTTGTCCCATATTTCCATCAGAACCATTTTATAACGATTTTACGGCTCCTTATAAAGTAAATAAACCAATATTAACACAAATAGAAAGAGATTCATACCTTTCCCTCGATAATAATGCTATATATTTACTCCTCCACCTTGAACTTAAGCCACAAAGCCTCGATACGCGTTTTTGAAGTCGCAACTATACGACTATACGGGATAGGAATTTGGGAATTATACCTGGTTTCGGGCTAAAAGTTGGTGGTGGAAGGTTGAATTTTCTAGAATATTGGGAATGTTTTTTTTTTTTTGGTCTGATTTTTCTGGCTGAAAATGAGGGGTTAAGCCCCTTTAAATAGGTTGCTCACGAAGTCAACCCATGCGATCTTGTATATGTAGCAAACTTACTGTGTGATCCTTGTTCGTCCGCGGAAATTATTTCGAGACCTAAAACTTTTATACACCGATCTCTTTATTTGCATACTGGATATGTCCAAAAATCCATACGGTCTGTATAACTTATTCAACATCCTAAACTTTTCCTTATTCCAAATTTACCCTTAACACTCCATACCAATGAAAAGATGAATATGCAACTTGTGCATTAAAACGAAAACAAAATCGGAAATTAAAAGTCTTATCCACAACTTGTCGTAATCCAACTTAAATTATTCCAACGTACAAAATACGAGATATAACAGGGATATTTATTCTTGATGGTTACCTTATTCGGTCCGTAATCAATGCACGTCCACGACGATCCATCTGCTTTCTCACAAATAATACGGCGCTCCCCGGGGTGATGTCTTGGGCCTAATAAAGCCCTTCCCTAATAAATCTCTCGGTGCTCCTTTAATTCCTTCAATTGCGCGGGTGCCATTACGTACGGAGGAATAGAGATAGGTGAGTATACGGCAACAAATCAATAGCAAACTCTATCTCCCGCTCGGGGGAAGACACGGAAGCTCGTACGGGAATACATCTAAGAATTCATTAACCAGGACGGCGAAGAGTCGGTGCCTCGCTTCTAAATCATGAACACGAACCGGATGATAAATATAGCCTTTTACGATCATTTTTCTTGCCTTGAGGTATGAAATAAACTTACCCTAGGCGATGCGGTATTACACCGCCCACTCTTGTATAGTGGTTCCCCTAGGCGGGAAACGGACTATCTTCTTTTGACAATCGACATTAGCATAACAAGAAGCTAGCCAATCCATACCCATAATCACGTCAAACTCAATCATATCTGGCTCACCGGATCCGCCTTGAGTGCGGCGGCCACGGATAATTGCAGAACAATCTCTATAAATCGGCGGCTATAACGGAATCCCCTACTTGGTGTAGCTACCTCAAAAGGCTCTATCGGTTCGATTCTGTCCCAATTTTATTAGCAACAAGGGAGAAATATATGATAATGTAGAACCGGGATCAATCGGTGCATACACGTCTCGAGAGAAGACCGTAATATGCACACAGCAACAACGTTAGGCGACGCCTGCGGTCACGTCCCGGTCATTTGCCAATGCATAAATGCGGTTCGAAGGACCGCTAGAGCCGAGGACTCCGCCACGACCCACCGCCTCGGCCTGTGGCGATGCGCGCTGCCTACCTCGCCCCGCGGGCGCGCAGCTGCGAGGATGAAGATGAACCTGGGCGGTCCAGTGGGCGGCGGTGCCTTTGCTGCCGCCACCTCCTAACCGGACAATCTCTCATCGGATGGCCACCGGCGGCCACAAGTAAGCACGCGCCGTGGCACGAAAGCACTCTCCGGGGGTCTTGTCCCCTCGGTGGGAACACGGAGGTACGGGTGGTCTCATCGGACTGCGGAGCCTCGATCCCGGCGCGAGGCACGAAAACCTGGAGCTACGGCACCTTTGAATATCTGTACCCTCGATCTCCCGGTAGGTGGCGTGAGTGTGCCCGTCTTGGGCGGGGGAGGATGTACGCTTTCTGCTGCTGGCGGGGGCACACTGCCTCGAAAATTCCCGGAATGCCCGGATGATCTAGCCCTCTTGGGCTGGCCACCGTCATCAACCCTGGTGGCGCCCTGCGTCTGTCCTCCATGCCCTGGGCATGGGCCTGTATATGGGCAATATCCATATGTGGTGAAGCCGCCAACACTGACGGTGTCAATCTTGGTCGACCACGTATATATCGGTCTTGTCCATTCGATCGTTCTCTGGCGGGGCGATGGGCCGCGAATAAAACTTGTGTCTCCGGAGGGCCCCCTTTTCCCTTGGGGGTCGTCTGCAGCTCGCCTCGCCTGGAGCGGGGGCCCGGGGAAAAGCCTCGTCTCCCCCCCGGTAGTTGGAGGAGCACCTGTTTTGGGGCGCACCCCGGCTCGCCCCAATTCGGTTCGTCCCCGGGGTTTGGGGCCCCCTCTCCCGACTCTTTCCGAGCCTTTCATGGGGGCGGCCGCTCGCGGATGAACTCGCGGGGTCCGGGGGCGCCGCTCGGGGGAGCCGGTGTCCGGGCCTCGACTTCGCCCCCTTGGGGGGCCCTCGCCCCGTACGGGCCCCGCCCCCACCGAGGCCCGGGCGGGCCCCGCCTCTCGCGGGGTCCCGTCATCGCCCCCGGGCCCCGGGGGGCGGGGTGGTGGGGTGCGCGGGGGGCGGCGGTGGGGGGCCCTGCGCGGGGGGCGCTCCTCCCCTCGGCGGCGTGGGGCGGCCGTCGGAGGCACCATTACGGCTGTGCGGGCGCGAGCCTGTAGTCTCCGGCTCGGGGTCTCCCCGTGGTTTAACTTTACCGGGGGGGGCGTCGGAGGCATCGGAAAACATAACATTTCGTGGGGGAAAAAGTGTCCCCATAACACCTCGCCCGATATAAGATGGGGAAAGGAAAGATAACATCCTAAATGCCCCCCTTCTGTTTTAGATATGGTGCCACCGTCAAAACTCTCTGAAAGGTCGAGCATTGAGGAGAACCTCGATCCACACACGACCAACCGGTGGGGCGC